>NW_027211795.1:390149-712798 GCF_036971445.1 Narcine bancroftii
TGATTCCCCGCCTCTGTTTCCCCGCCTCTGATTCCCTGCCTCTGTTTCCCCATATCTAATTCACCGCCTCTGATTCCCCAACTCTGATTCCCCACACTGATTCCCCAGCTCTGAATCCCCGCCTCAGATTCCCCGCATCTGATTCCCTGCCTCTGAATCCCCGCCTCCGTTTCCCTGCCTCTGATTCCCGGCCTCTGATTCCCAGCTTCTGATTCTGATTCCCTGCCTCTGATTCCCCATCTCTGATTCCGCACATCTGATTCCCTGCCTCTGATTCCCCACTTCTGATTCCCCATATCTGATTCCCCGCCTCTGTTTCCCCGCCTCTGATTCCCTGCCTCTGTTTCCCCATATCTAATTCCCCGCCTCTGATTCCCCAACTCTGATTCCCCGCACTGATTCCCCAGCTCTGAATCCCCGCCTCAGATTCCCCGCATCTGATTCCCTGCCTCTGAATCCCCACCTCTGATTCCCTGCCTCTGATTCCCAACCTCTGATTCCCCTCCTCTGATTCCCCATATCTGATTACCCGCCTCCGTTTCCCTGCCTCTGATTCCCCGCCTCTGTTTCCCCATATCTGATTCCCCGCCTCTGATTCCCCAACTCTGATTCCCCGCCTCTGATTCCCCGCGTCTGATTCCCAGCCTCTGATTCCCCATGTCTTATTTCCCGCCTCTGATTCCCCGCCTCTGATTCGCCATCTCTGATTCATCGCCTCTGATTCCCCACCTCTGATTCCCCACCTCTGATTCCCCATATCTGATTCCCCGCCTCTGTTTCCCCGCCTCTGATTCCCTGCCTCTGTTTCCTCATATCTGATTCCCCGCCTCTGATTCCCCAACACTGATTCCCCGCCTCTGATTCCCCAGCTCTGATTCACCACCTCTGATTCCCCGCATCTGATTCCCCGCTTCTGATTCCCGGCCTCTTATTCCCCACCTCTGATTCCCGGCCTCTGATTCCCGGCCTCTGATTCCCTAACTATCATTCCCGGCCTCTGATTCCCGGCCTCTGATTCCCGGCCTCTGATTCCCCGCCTCTGATTCCCTGCCTCTGATTCCCCATCTCTGATTCCGCACATCTGATTCCCTGCCTCTGATTCCCCGCCTCTGATTCCCTGCCTCTGATTCCCAACCTCTGATTCCCCACCTCTGATTCCCAATATCTGATTCCCCGCCTCTGTTTCCCCGCCTCTGATTCCCCGCCTCTGTTTCCCCATATCTGATTCCCCGCCTCTGATTCCCCAACTCTGATTCCCCACCTCTGATCCCCAGCTCTGATTCCCCGCCTCTGATTCCCCGTGTTTGATTCCCTGCCTCTGATTCCCTGCCTCTGATTCCCAACCTCTGATTCCCCACCTCTGATTCCCCATATCTGATTCCCCGCCTCTGTTTCCCCGCCTCTGATTCCCCGCCTCTGTTTCCCCATATCTGATTCCCCGCCTTTGATTGGCCACCTCTGATTCCCCATATGTGATTCCCCGCCTCTGTTTCCCCGCATCTGATTCCCCGCCTCTGATTCCCCATATCTCATTCCCCGCCTCTGATTCCCCATATCTGATTCCCTGACTCTGATTCCCCACCTCTGATTCCCGGCCTCTTTTTCCCGGCATCTGATTCCCGGCATCTGATTCTCGGCCTCTGATTCCCGGCCTCTGATTCCCCGCTTCTGATTCTGATTCCCTGCCTCTGATTCCCCACTTCTGATTCCCCATATCTGATTCCCCGCCTCTGTTTCCCCGCCTCTGATTCACCGCCTCTGTTTCCCCATATCTAATTCCACGCCTCTGATTCCCCAACTCTTATTCCCCGCACTGATTCCCCAGCTCTGAATCCCCGCCTCAGATTCCCCGCATCTGATTCCCTGCCTCTAAATCCCCACCTCTGATTCCCTGCCTCTGATTCCCAACCTCTGATTCACCTCCTCTGATTCCCCATATCTGATTTTCCGCCTCCGTTTCCCTGCCTCTCATTCCCCGCCTCTGTTTCCCCATATCTGATTCCCCGCCTCTGATTCCCCAACTCTGATTCCCCGCCTCTGATTCCCCGCGTCTGATTCCCAGCCTCTGATTCCCCATGTCTTATTCCCCGCCTCTGATTCGCCATCTCTGATTCATCGCCTCAGATTCCCCACCTCTGATTCCCCATATCTGATTCCCCACCTATGTTTCCCCGCCTCTGATGCCCCACCTCTGATTCCATGCCTCTGATTCCCAACCTCTGATTCCCCACCTCTGATTCCCCATATCTGATTCCCCGCCTCTGTTTCCCCGCCTCTGATTCCCTGCCTCTGTTTCCTCATATCTGATTCCCCGCCTCTGATTCCCCAACACTGATTCCCCGCCTCTGATTCCCCAGCTCTGATTCACCACCTCTGATTCCCCGCGTCTGATTCCCCGCCTCTGATTCCCCATCTCTGATTCCCTATCTCTGATTCCCCAATTCTGATTCCCCGCCTTTGATTCCCTGCCTCTGATTCCTAACCTCTGATTCCCCACCTCTGATTCCCCGCCACTGTTTCCCCGCCTCTTATTCCCCGCCTCTGTTTCCCCATATCTGATTCCCGGCCTCTCATTCCCCAGCTCTGATTCCCCGCCTCTGATTCCCCATATCTGATTCCCCGCCGCTGATTCCCCAACTCTGATAGCCCGCCTCTGATTCCCCAGCTCTGATTCCCCGCCTCTGATTCCCCGCGTCTGAATCCCTGCCTCTGATTCCCCGCCTCTGATTCCCCATCTCTGATTCACCACCTCTGATCCCCCGCCTCTGATTCCCCATGTCTGATTCACCGCCTCTGTTTCCCCACCTCTGATTCCCCGCCTCCGATTCCCCATATCTGATTCCCCGCCTCTGATTCCCTGCCTCTTATTCCCCGCCTCTGATTCCCCACATCTGATTCCCAACCTCTGATTCCCCTCCTCTGATTCCCCATATCTGATTCCCCGCCTCCATTTCCCTGCCTCTGATTCCCCGCCTCTGATTCCCCAACTCTGATTCCCCGCCTGTGATTCGCCAGCTATGATTCCCCGCATCTGATTCCCCACGTCTGATTCCCTGCCTGTGATTCTCTGCCTCTTATTCCCCGCCTCTGATTCCCCGCCTCTGATTCCCCGCATCTGATTCCCTGCCTCTGAATCCCCACCTCTGATTCCCTGCCTCTGATTCCCAACCTCTGATTCCCCTCCTCTGATTCCCCATATCTGATTACCCACCTCCATTTCCCTGCCTCTGATTCCCCGCCTCTGTTACCCAATATCTGATTCCCCGCCTCTGATTCCCCAACTCTGTTTCTGCACATCTGATTCCCTGCCTCTTATTCCCCACCTCTAATTCCCGGCCTCTGATTCCCGGCCTCTGATTCCCCACCTCTGATTCCCCATATCTGATTCCCGGACTCTGATTCCCCACCTCTGATTCCCGGCCTCTTATTCCCGGCATCTGATTCCCGGCCTCTGATTCCCGGCCTCTGATTCCCCGCTTCTGATTCTGATTCCCTGCCTCTGATTCCCCATCTCTGATTCCGCACATCTGATTCCCTGCCTCTGATTCCCCACTTCTGATTCCCCATATCTGATTCCCCGCCTCTGTTTCCCCGCCTCTGATTCCCCGCCTCTGTTTCCCCATATCTAATTCCTCGCATCTGATTCCCCAACTCTAATTCCCCGCACTGATTCCCCAGCTCTGAATCCCCGCCTCAGATTCCCCGCATCTGATTCCCTGCCTCTGAATCCCCACCTCTGATTCCCTGCCTCTGATTCCCAACCTCTGATTCCCCTCCTCTGATTCCCCATATCTGATTCCCCGCCTCCGTTTCCCTGCCTCTGATTCCCCGCCTCTGTTTCCCCATATCTGATTCCCCGCCTCTGATTCCCCAACTCTGATTCCCCGCCTCTGATTCCCCAGCTCTGATTCCCCGCCTCTGATTCCCCGCGTCTGATTCCCAGCCTCTGATTCCCCATGTCTTATTCCCCGCCTCTGATTCGCCATCTCTGATTCATCGCCTCTGATTCCCCACCTCTGATTCCCCATATCTGATTCCCCACCTATGTTTCCCCGCCTCTGATGCCCCACCTCTGATTCCATGCCTCTGATTCCCAACCTCTGATTCCCCACCTCTGATTCCCCATATCTGATTCCCCGCCTCTGTTTCCCCGCCTCTGATTCCCTGCCTCTGTTTCCTCATATCTGATTCCCCGCCTCTGATTCCCCAACACTGATTCCCCGCCTCTGATTCCCCAGGTCTGATTCACCACCTCTGATTCCCCGCGTCTGATTCCCCGCCTCTGATTCCCCATCTCTGATTCCCTATCTCTGATTCCCCAATTCTGATTCCCCGCCTTTGATTCCCTGCCTCTGATTCCCAACCTCTGATTCCCCACCTCTGATATCCCATATCTGATTCCCCGCCTCTGTTTCCCCGCCTCTTATTCCCCGCCTCTGTTTCCCCATATCTGATTCCCGGCCTCTCATTCCCCAGCTCTGATTCCCCGCCTCTGATTCCCCATATCTGATTCCCCGCCACTGATTCCCCAACTCAGATAGCCCGCCTCTGATTCCCCAGCTCTGATTCCCCGCCTCTGATTCCCCGCGTCTGAATCCCTGCCTCTGATTCCCCGCCTCTGATTCCCCATCTCTGATTCACCACCTCTGATCCCCCGCCTCTGATTCCCCATGTCTGATTCACCGCCTCTGTTTCCCCACCTCTGATTCCCCGCCTCTGATTCCCCATATCTGATTCCCCGCCTCTGATTCCCCAACTCTGATTCGCCGCCTGTGATTCGCCAGCTATGATTCCCCGCATCTGATTCCCCACGTCTGATTCCCTGCCTGTGATTCCCTGCCTCTTATTCCCCGCCTCTGATTCCCCGCATCTGATTCCCTGCCTCTGAATCCCCACCTCTTATTCCCCTCCTCTGATTCCCCATATCTGATTCCCCACCTCCATTTCCCTGCCTCTGATTCCCCGCCTCTGTTACCCAATATCTGATTCCCCGCCTCTGATTCCCCAACTCTGATTCTGCACATCTGATTCCCTGCCTCTTATTCCCCACCTCTAATTCCCGGCCTCTGATTCCCGGCCTCTGATTCCCCACCTCTGATTCTCCATATCTGATTCCCCGCCTCTGTTTCCCCGCCTCTGATTCCCCGCCTCTGTTTCCCCATATCTGATTCACCGCCTTTGATTCGCCACCTCTGATTCCCCATATGTGATTCCCCTCCTCTGTTTCCCCGCCTCTGATTCCCCGCCTCTGATTCCCCATATCTCATTCCCCGCCTCTGATTCCCCGCATCTGATTCCCTGCCTCTGAATCCCCACCTCTGATTCCCTGCCTCTGATTCCCAACCTCTGATTCCCCTCCTCTGATTCCACATATCTGATTCCTCGCCTCCGTTTCCCTGCCTCTGATTAACCGCCTCTGTTTCCCCATATCTGATTCCGCGCCTCTGATTCCCCAACTCTGATTCCCCGCCTCTGATTCCCCAGCTCTGATTCCCCGCCTCTGTTTCCCCGCGTCTGATTCCCAGCCTCTGATTCCCCATGTCTGATTTCCTGCCTCTGATTCCCAGCCTCTGATTCGCCATCTCTGATTCATCGCCTCTGATTCCCCACCTCTGATTCCCCATATCTTATTCCCCACCTATGTTTCCCCGCCTCTGATTCCCCGCCTCTGATTCCCCATCTCTGATTCCCGGACTCTGATTCCCCACCTCTAATTCCCTATCTCTGATTCCGCACATCCGATTCCCTGCCTCTGATTCCCCGCCTCTGATGCCCCGCCTCTGATTCCCAACCTCTGATTCCCCTCCTCTGATTCCCCATATCTGATTCCCCGCCTCCGTTTCCCTGCCTCTGATTCCCCGCCTCTGTTTCCCCATATCTGATTCCCCGCCTCTGATTCCCCAACTCTGATTCCCCGCCTCTGATTTCCCAGCTCTGATTCCCCGCCTCTGATTCCCCGCGTCTGATTCCCAGCCTCTGATTCCCCATGTCTTATTCCCCGCCTCTGATTCCCCGCCTCTGATTCGCCATCTCTGATTCCCGGACTCTGATTCCCCACCTCTGATTCCCTATCTCTGATTCCGCACATCCGATTCCCTGCCTCTGATTCCCCGCCTCTGATGCCCCGCCTCTGATTCCCAACCTCTGATTCCCCTCCTCTGATTCCCCATATCTGATTCCCCGCCTCCGTTTCCCTGCCACTGATTCCCCGCCTCTGTTTCCCCATATCTGATTCCCCGCCTCTGATTCCCCAACTCTGATTCCCCGCCTCTGATTCCCCAGCTCTGATTCCCCGCCTCTGATTCCCCGTGTCTGATTCCCAGCCTCTGATTCCCCATGTCTTATTCCCCGCCTCTGATTCCCCGCCTCTGATTCGCCATCTCTGATTCATCGCCTCTGATTCCCCACCTCTGATTCCCCATATCTGATTCCCACCTATGTTTTCCCGCCTCTGATGCCCCGCCTCTGATTCCATGCCTCTGATTCCCAACCTCTGATTCCCCACCTCTGATTCCCCATATCTGATTCCCCGCCTCTGTTTCCCCGCCTCTGATTCCCTGCCTCTGTTTCCTCATATCTGATTCCCCGCCTCTGATTCCCCAACACTGATTCCCCTCCTCTGATACCCCAGCTCTGATTCACCACCTCTGATTCCCCGCGTCTGATTCCCCGCCTCTGATTCCCCATCTCTGATTCCCTATCTCTGATTCCCCAATTCTCATTCCCCGCCTTTGATTCCCTGCCTCTGATTCCCAACCTCTGATTCCCCACCTCTGATTCCCCAGCTCTGATTCCCCGCCTCTGATTCCCCGCGTCTGAATCCCTGCCTCTGATTCCCCGCCTCTGATTCCCCATCTCTGATTCACCACTTCTGATCCCCCGCCTCTGATTCCCCATGTCTGATTCACCGCCTCTGTTTCCCCACCTCTGATTCCCCGCCTCTGATTCCCCATATCTGATTCCCCGCCTCTGATTCCCTGAATCTGTTTCCCCGCCTCTGATTCCCCGCCTCTGATTCCCCATATCTCATTCCCCGCCTCTGATTCCCCACATTTGATTCCCTGCCTCTGAATCCCCACCTCTGATTCCCTGCCTCTGATTCCCAACCTCTGATTCCCCTCCTCTGATTCCCCATATCTGATTCCCCGCCTCCGTTTCCCTGCCTCTGATTGCCCGCCTCTGTTTCCCCATATCTGATTCCCCGCCTCTGATTCCCCAACTCTGATTCCCCGCCTCTGATTCCCCAGCTCTGATTCCCCGCCTCTGATTCCCCGCGTCTGATTCCCAGCCTCTGATTCCCCATGTCTGATTTCCTGCCTCTGATTCCCCGCCTCTGATTCGCCATCTCTGATTCATCCCCTCTGATTCCCCACCTCTGATTCCCCATATCTTATTCCCCACCTATGTTTCCCCGCCTCTGATTCCCCGCCTCTGATTCCCCATCTCTGATTCCCAGACTCTGATTCCCCACCTCTGATTCCCTATCTCTGATTCTGCACATCCGATTCCCTGCCTCTGATTCCCCGCCTCTGATTCCCCACCTCTGATTCCCCACCTCTGATTCCCCATATCTGATTCCCCGCCTCTGTTTCCCTGCCTCTGATTCCCTGCCTCTGTTTCCTCATATCTGATTCCCCGCCTCTGATTCCCCAACACTGATTCCCCGCCTCTGATTCCCCAGCTCTGATTCACCACCTCTGATTCCCCACGTCTGATTCCCCGCTTCTGATTCCCGGCCTCTTATTCCCCACCTCTCATTCCCGGCCTCTGATTCCCGGCCTCTGATACCCCGGCTCTGATTCCCCGCCTCTGATTCCCTGCCTCTGATTCCCCATCTCTGATTCCGCACATCTGATTCCCTGCCTCTGATTCCCCGCCTCTGATTCCCTGCCTCTGATTCCCTGCCTCTGATTCCCAACCTCTGATTCCCCACCTCTGATTCCCTGCCTCTGATTCCCCGCCTCTGATTCCCTGCCTCTGATTCCCTGCCTCTGATTCCCAACCTCTGATTCCCCACCTCTGATTCCCCATATCTGATTCCCCGCCTCTGTTTCCCCGCCTCTGATTCTCCGCCTCTGTTTCCCCATATCTGATTCCCCGCCTCTGATTCCCCAACTCTGATTCCCCACCTCTGATCCCCAGCTCTGATTCCCCGCCTCTGATTCTCCGTGTTTGATTCCCTGCCTCTGATTCCCTGCCTCTGATTCCCAACCTCTGATTCCCCACCTCTGATTCCCCATATCTGATTCCCCGCCTCTGTTTCCCCGCCTCTGATTCCCCGCCTCTGTTTCCCCATATCTGATTCCCCGCCTTTGATTCGCCACCTCTGATTCCCCATATGTGATTCCCCGCCTCTGTTTCCCCGCATCTGATTCCCCGCCTCTGATTCCCCATATCTCATTCCCCGCCTCTGATTACCCAAATCTGATTCCCGGACTCTGATTCCCCACCTCTGATTCCCGGCCTCTTTTTCCCGGCATCTGATTCCCGGCATCTGATTCCCGGCCTCTGATTCCCGGCCTCTGATTCCCAGCTTCTGATTCTGATTCCCTGCCTCTGATTCCCCATCTCTGATTCCGCACATCTGATTCCCTGCCTCTGATTCCCCACTTCTGATTCCCCATATCTGATTCCCCGCCTCTGTTTCCCCGCCTCTGATTCCCTGCCTCTGTTTCCCCATATCTTATTCCCCGCCTCTGATTCCCCATCTCTGATTCACCGCCTTTGATTCCCCACCTCTGATTCCCCATATCTGATTCCCTGCCTGTGATTCCCTGCCTCTTATTCCCCGCCTCTGTTTCCCCATATCTGATTCCCTGCCTCTGAATCCCCACCTCTGATTCCCTGCCTCTGATTCCCAACCTCTGATTCCCCTCCTCTGATTCCCCATATCTGATTCCCCGCCTCCGTTTCCCTGCCTCTGATTGCCCGCCTCTGATTCCCCATATCTGATTCCCCGCCTCTGATTCCCCAACTCTGATTCCCCGCCTCTGATTCCCAGCTCTGATTCCCCGCCTCTGATTCCACGCGTCTGATTCCCAGCCTCTGATTCCCCATGTCCGAATTCCTGCCTCTGATTCCCCGCCTCTGATTCGCCATCTCTGATTCATCGCCTCTGATTCCCCACCTCTGATTCCCCATATCTTATTCCCCACCTATGTTTCCCCGCCTCTTATTCACCGCCTCTGATTCCCCATCTCTGATTCCCGGACTCTGATTCCCCACCTCTGATTCCCTATCTCTGATTCCGCACATCCGATTCCCTGCCTCTGATTCCCCGCCTCTGATGCCCCGCCTCTGATTGCATGCCTCTGATTCCCAACCTCTGATTCCCCACCTCTGATTCCCCATATCTGATTACCCGCCTCTGTTTCCCCGCCTCTGATTCCCTGCCTCTGTTTCCTCATATCTGATTCCCCGCCTCTGATTCCCAAACACTGATTCCCCGCCTCTGATTCCCCAGCTCTGATTCACCACCTCTGATTCCCCGCATCTGATTCCCCACCTCTGATTCCCGGCCTCTTATTCCCCACGTCTGATTCCCGGCCTCTGATTCCCGGACACTGATTCCCGACCACACATTCCCGGCCTCTGATTCCCTGCCTCTGATTCCCCATCTCTGATTCTGCACATCTGATTCCCTGCCTCTTATTCCCCACCTCTGATTCCCGGCCTCTGATTCCCGGCCTCTGATTCCCGGCCTCTCATTCCCGGCCTCTCATTCCCGGCCTCTGATTCCCGGCCTCTGATTCCCCGCCTCTGATTCCCCGCCTCTGATTCCCTGCCTCTGATTCCCCATCTCTGATTCCGCCCATCTGATTCCCTGCCTCTGATTCCCCGCCTCTGATTCCCTGCCTCTGATTTCGTGCCTCTGATTCCCAACCTCTGATTCCCCACCTCTGATTCCCCATATCTGATTCCCCGCCTCTGTTTCCCCGCCTCTGATTCCCCGCCTCTGTTTCCCCATATCTGATTCCCCGCCTCTGATTCCCCAACTCTGATTCCCCACCTCTGATTCCCCAGCTCTGATTCCCCTCCTCTGATTCCCCGTGTTTGATTCCCAGCCTCCGATTCCCTGCCTCTGATTCCCAACCTCTGGTTCCCCACCTCTGATTCCCCATATCTGATTCCCCACCTCTGTTTCCCCGCCTCTGATTCCCCGCCTCTGTTTCCCCATATCTGATTCCCCGCCTTTGATTCGCCACCTCTGATTCCCCATATGTGATTCCCCGCTTCTGTTTCCCCGCCTCTTATTCCCCGCCTCTGATTCCCCATATCTCATTCCCCGCCTCTGTTTCCCCATATCTAATTCCCCGCCTCTGATTCCCCAACTCTGATTCCCCGCACTGATTCCCCAGCTCTGAATCCCCGCCTCAGATTCCCCGCATCTGATTCCCTGCATCTGAATCCCCACCTCTGATTCCCTGCCTCTGATTCCCAACCTCTGATTCCCCTCCTCTGATTCCCCATATCTGATTCCCCGCCTCCGTTTCCCTGCCTCTGATTCCCCGCCTCTGTTTCCCCATATCTGATTCCCCGCCTCTGATTCCCCAACTCTGATTCCCCGCCTCTGATTTTCCAGCTCTGATTCCCCACCTCTGATTCCCCGCGTCTGATTCCCAGCCTCTGATTCCCAATGTCTTATACCCCGCCTCTGATTCCCCGCCTCTGATTCGCCATCTCTGATTCATTGCCTCTGATTCCCCACCTCTGATTCCCCATATCTGATTCCCCACCTATGTTTCCCCGCCACTGATGCCCCACCTATGATTCCATGCCTCTGATTCCCAACCTCTGATTCCCCACCTCTGATTCCCCATATCTGATTCCCCGCCTCTGTTTCCCCGCCTCTGATTCCCTGCCTCTGTTTCCTCATATCTGATTCCCCGCCTCTGATTCCCCAACACTGATTCCCCGCCTCTGATTCCCCAGGTTTGATTCACCACCTCTGATTCCCCGCGTCTGATTCCCCGCCTCTGATTCCCCATCTCTGATTCCGTATCTCTGATTCCCCAATTCTGATTCCCCGCCTTTGATTCCCTGCCTCTGATTCCCAACTTCTGATTCCCCACCTCTGATATCCCATATCTGATTCCCCGCCTCTGTTTCCCCGCCTCTTATTCCCCGCCTCTGTTTCCCCATATCTGATACCCGGCCTCTCATTCCCCAGCTCTGATTCCCCGCCTCTGATTCCCCATATCTGATTCCCCGCCGCTGATTCCCCAACTCAGATAGCCCGCCTCTGATTCCCCAGCTCTGATTCCCCGCCTCTGATTCCCCCCGTCTGAATCCCTGCCTCTGATTCCCCGCCTCTGATTCCCCATCTCTGATTCACCACCTCTGATCCCCCGCCTCTGATTCCCCATGACTGATTCACCGCCTCTGTTTCCCCACCTCTGATTCCCCGCCTCTGATTCCCCATATCTGATTCCCCGCCTCTGATTCCCCAACTCTGATTCGCCGCCTGTGATTCGCCAGCTATGATTCCCCGCATCTGATTCCCCACGTCTGATTCCCTGCCTGTGATTCCCTGCCTCTTATTCCCCGACTCTGATTCCCCGCATCTGATTCCCTGCCTCTGAATCCCCACCTCTGATTCCCTGCCTCTGATTCCCAACCTCTTATTCCCCTCCTCTGATTCCCCATATCTGATTCCCCACCTCCATTTCCCTGCCTCTGATTCCCCGCCTCTGTTACCCAATATCTGATTCCCCGCCTCTGATTCCCCAACTCTGATTCTGCACATCTGATTCCCTGCCTCTTATTCCCCACCTCTAATTCCCGGCCTCTGATTCCCGGCCTCTGATTCCCCACCTCTGATTCTCCATATCTGATTCCCCGCCTCTGTTTCCCCGCCTCTGATTCCCCGCCTCTGTTTCCCCATATCTGATTCACCGCCTTTGATTCGCCACCTCTGATTCCCCATATGTGATTCCCCTCCTCTGTTTCCCCGCCTCTGATTCCCCGCCTCTGATTCCCCATATCTCATTCCCCGCCTCTGATTCCCCGCATCTGATTCCCTGCCTCTGAATCCCCACCTCTGATTCCCTGCCTCTGATTCCCAACCTCTGATTCCCCTCCTCTGATTCCCCATATCTGATTCCTCGCCTCCGTTTCCCTGCCTCTGATTAACCGCCTCTGTTTCCCCATATCTGATTCCGCGCCTCTGATTCCCCAACTCTGATTCCCCGCCTCTGATTCCCCAGCTCTGATTCCCCGCCTCTGTTTCCCCGCGTCTGATTCCCAGCCTCTGATTCCCCATGTCTGATTTGTTGCCTCTGATTCCCCGCCTCTGATTCGCCATCTCTGATTCATCGCCTCTGATTCCCCACCTCTGATTCCCCATATCTTATTCCCCACCTATGTTTCCCCGCCTCTGATTCCCCGCCTCTGATTCCCCATCTCTGATTCCCGGACTCTGGTTCCCCACCTCTGATTCCCTATCTCTGATTCCGCACATCCGATTCCCTGCCTCTGATTCCCCGCCTCTGATGCCCCGCCTCTGATTCCCAACCTCTGATTCCCCTCCTCTGATTCCCCATATCTGATTCCCCGCCTCCGTTTCCCTGCCTCTGATTCCCCGCCTCTGTTTCCCCATATCTGATTCCCCGCCTCTGATTCCCCAACTCTGATTCCCCGCCTCTGATTCCCCAGCTCTGATTCCAAGCCTCTGATTCCCCGCGTCTGATTCCCAGCCTCTGATTCCCCATGTCTTATTCCCCGCCTCTGATTCCCCGCCTCTGATTCGCCATCTCTGATTCATCGCCTCTGATTCCCCACCTCTGATTCCCCATATCTGATTCCCACCTATGTTTCCCCGCCTCTGATGCCCCGCCTCTGATTCCATGCCTCTGATTCCCAACCTCTGATTCCCCACCTCTGATTCCCCATATCTGATTCCCCGCCTCTGTTTCCCCGCCTCTGATTCCCTGCCTCTGTTTCCTCATATCTGATTCCCCGCCTCTGATTCCCCAACACTGATTCCCCTCCTCTGATACCCCAGCTCTGATTCACCACCTCTGATTCCCCGCGTCTGATTCCCCGCCTCTGATTCCCCATCTCTGATTCCCCATATCTCATTCCCCACCTCTGATTCCCCATATCTGATTCCCGGACTCTGATTCCCCACCTCTGATTCCCGGCCTCTTATTCCCGGCATCTGATTCCCGGCCTCTGATTCCCGGCCTCTGATTCCCCGCTTCTGATTCTGATTCCCTGCCCCTGATTCCCCATCTCTGATTCCGCACATCTGATTCCCTGCCTCTGATTCCCCACCTCTGATTCCCCATATCTGATTCCCCGCCTCTGTTTCCCCGCCTCTGATTCCCCGCCTCTGTTTCCCCATATCTAATTCCCCGCCTCTGATTCCCCAACTCTGATTCCCCGCACTGATTCCCCAGCTCTGAATCCCCGCCTCAGATTCCCCGCATCTGATTCCCTGCATCTGAATCCCCACCTCTGATTCCCTGCCTCTGATTCCCAACCTCTGATTCCCCTCCTCTGATTCCCCATATCTGATTCCCCGCCTCCGTTTCCCTGCCTCTGATTCCCCGCCTCTGTTTCCCCATATCTGATTCCCCGCCTCTGATTCCCCAACTCTGATTCCCCGCCTCTGATTTTCCAGCTCTGATTCCCCACCTCTGATTCCCCGCGTCTGATTCCCAGCCTCTGATTCCCAATGTCTTATACCCCGCCTCTGATTCCCCGCCTCTGATTCGCCATCTCTGAATCATCGCCTCTGATTCCCCACCTCTGATTCCCCATATCTGATTCCCCACCTATGTTTCCCCGCCACTGATGCCCCACCTATGATTCCATGCCTCTGATTCCCAACCTCTGATTCCCCACCTCTGATTCCCCATATCTGATTCCCCGCCTCTGTTTCCCCGCCTCTGATTCCCTGCCTCTGTTTCCTCATATCTGATTCCCCGCCTCTGATTCCCCAACACTGATTCCCCGCCTCTGATTCCCCAGGTTTGATTCACCACCTCTGATTCCCCGCGTCTGATTCCCCGCCTCTGATTCCCCATCTCTGATTCCGTATCTCTGATTCCCCAATTCTGATTCCCCGCCTTTGATTCCCTGCCTCTGATTCCCAACTTCTGATTCCCCACCTCTGATATCCCATATCTGATTCCCCGCCTCTGTTTCCCCGCCTCTTATTCCCCGCCTCTGTTTCCCCATATCTGATACCCGGCCTCTCATTCCCCAGCTCTGATTCCCCGCCTCTGATTCCCCATATCTGATTCCCCGCCGCTGATTCCCCAACTCAGATAGCCCGCCTCTGATTCCCCAGCTCTGATTCCCCGCCTCTGATTCCCCCCGTCTGAATCCCTGCCTCTGATTCCCCGCCTCTGATTCCCCATCTCTGATTCACCACCTCTGATCCCCCGCCTCTGATTCCCCATGACTGATTCACCGCCTCTGTTTCCCCACCTCTGATTCCCCGCCTCTGATTCCCCATATCTGATTCCCCGCCTCTGATTCCCCAACTCTGATTCGCCGCCTGTGATTCGCCAGCTATGATTCCCCGCATCTGATTCCCCACGTCTGATTCCCTGCCTGTGATTCCCTGCCTCTTATTCCCCGACTCTGATTCCCCGCATCTGATTCCCTGCCTCTGAATCCCCACCTCTGATTCCCTGCCTCTGATTCCCAACCTCTTATTCCCCTCCTCTGATTCCCCATATCTGATTCCCCACCTCCATTTCCCTGCCTCTGATTCCCCGCCTCTGTTACCCAATATCTGATTCCCCGCCTCTGATTCCCCAACTCTGATTCCGCACATCTGATTCCCTGCCTCTTATTCCCCACCTCTAATTCCCGGCCTCTGATTCCCGGCCTCTGATTCCCCACCTCTGATTCTCCATATCTGATTCCCCGCCTCTGTTTCCCCGCCTCTGATTCCCCGCCTCTGTTTCCCCATATCTGATTCACCGCCTTTGATTCGCCACCTCTGATTCCCCATATGTGATTCCCCTCCTCTGTTTCCCCGCCTCTGATTCCCCGCCTCTGATTCCCTGCCTCTGAATCCCCACCTCTGATTCCCTGCCTCTGATTCCCAACCTCTGATTCCCCTCCTCTGATTCCCCATATCTGATTCCTCGCCTCCGTTTCCCTGCCTCTGATTAACCGCCTCTGTTTCCCCATATCTGATTCCGCGCCTCTGATTCCCCAACTCTGATTCCCCGCCTCTGATTCCCCAGCTCTGATTCCCCGCCTCTGTTTCCCCGCGTCTGATTCCCAGCCTCTGATTCCCCATGTCTGATTTGTTGCCTCTGATTCCCCGCCTCTGATTCGCCATCTCTGATTCATCGCCTCTGATTCCCCACCTCTGATTCCCCATATCTTATTCCCCACCTATGTTTCCCCGCCTCTGATTCCCCGCCTCTGATTCCCCATCTCTGATTCCCGGACTCTGGTTCCCCACCTCTGATTCCCTATCTCTGATTCCGCACATACGATTCCCTGCCTCTGATTCCCCGCCTCTGATGCCCCGCCTCTGATTCCCAACCTCTGATTCCCCTCCTCTGATTCCCCATATCTGATTCCCCGCCTCCGTTTCCCTGCCTCTGATTCCCCGCCTCTGTTTCCCCATATCTGATTCCCCGCCTCTGATTCCCCAACTCTGATTCCCCGCCTCTGATTCCCCAGCTCTGATTCCAAGCCTCTGATTCCCCGCGTCTGATTCCCAGCCTCTGATTCCCCATGTCTTATTCCCCGCCTCTGATTCCCCGCCTCTGATTCGCCATCTCTGATTCATCGCCTCTGATTCCCCACCTCTGATTCCCCATATCTGATTCCCACCTATGTTTCCCCGCCTCTGATGCCCCGCCTCTGATTCCATGCCTCTGATTCCCAACCTCTGATTCCCCACCTCTGATTCCCCATATCTGATTCCCCGCCTCTGTTTCCCCGCCTCTGATTCCCTGCCTCTGTTTCCTCATATCTGATTCCCCGCCTCTGATTCCCCAACACTGATTCCCCTCCTCTGATACCCCAGCTCTGATTCACCACCTCTGATTCCCCGCGTCTGATTCCCCGCCTCTGATTCCCCATCTCTGATTCCCTATCTCTGATTCCCCAATTCTGATTCCCCGCCTTTGATTCCCTGCCTCTGATTCCCAACCTCTGATTCCCCACCTCTGATTCCCCAGCTCTGATTCCCCGCCTCTGATTCCCCGCGTCTGAATCCCTGCCTCTGATTCCCCGACTCTGTTTCCCCATATCTGATTCCCCGCCTCTGATTCCCCAACTCTGATTCCCCGCCTCTGATTCCCCAGCTCTGATTCCCCGCCTCTGATTCCCCGCGTCTGATTCCCAGCCTCTGATTCCCCATGTCTTATTCCCCGCCTCTGATTCCCCGCCTCTGATTCGCCATCTCTGATTCATCGCCTCTGATTCCCCACCTCTGATTCCCCATATCTGATTCCCACCTATGTTTCCCCGCCTCTGATGCCCCGCCTCTGATTCCATGCCTCTGATTCCCAACCTCTGATTCCCCACCTCTGATTCCCCATATCTGATTCCCCGCCTCTGTTTCCCCGCCTCTGATTCCCTGCCTCTGTTTCCTCATATCTGATTCCCCGCCTCTGATTCCCCAACACTGATTCCCCTCCTCTGATACCCCAGCTCTGATTCACCACCTCTGATTCCACGCGTCTGATTCCCCGCGTCTGATTCCCCATCTCTGATTCCCTATCTCTGATTCCCCAATTCTGATTCCCCGCCTTTGATTCCCTGCCTCTGATTCCCAACCTCTGATTCCCCACCTCTGATTCCCCAGCTCTGATTCCCCGCCTCTGATTCCCCGCGTCTGAATCCCTGCCTCTGATTCCCCGCCTCTGATTCGCCATCTCTGATTCATCGCCTCTGATTCCCCACCTCTGATTCCCCATATCTTATTCCCCACCTATGTTTCCCCGCCTCTGATTCCCCGCCTCTGATTCCCCATCTCTGATTCCCGGACTCTGATTCCCCACCTCTGATTCCCTATCTCTGATTCCGCACATCCGATTCCCTGCCTCTGATTCCCCGCCTCTGATGCCCCGCCTCTGATTCCCAACCTCTGATTCCCCTCCTCTGATTCCCCATATCTGATTCCCCGCCTCCGTTTCCCTGCCTCTGATTCCCCGCCTCTGTTTCCCCATATCTGATTCCCCGCCTCTGATTCCCCAACTCTGATTCCCCGCCTCTGATTCCCCAGCTCTGATTCCCCGCCTCTGATTCCCCGCGTCTGATTCCCAGCCTCTGATTCCCCATGTCTTATTCCCCGCCTCTGATTCCCCGCCTCTGATTCGCCATCTCTGATTCATCGCCTCTGATTCCCCACCTCTGATTCCCCATATCTGATTCCCACCTATGTTTCCCCGCCTCTGATGCCCCGCCTCTGATTCCATGCCTCTGATTCCCAACCTCTGATTCCCCACCTCTGATTCCCCATATCTGATTCCCCGCCTCTGTTTCCCCGCCTCTGATTCCCTGCCTCTGTTTCCTCATATCTGATTCCCCGCCTCTGATTCCCCAACACTGATTCCCCTCCTCTGATACCCCAGCTCTGATTCACCACCTCTGATTCCCCGCGTCTGATTCCCCGCCTCTGATTCCCCATCTCTGATTCCCTATCTCTGATTCCCCAATTCTCATTCCCCGCCTTTGATTCCCTGCCTCTGATTCCCAACCTCTGATTCCCCACCTCTGATTCCCCAGCTCTGATTCCCCGCCTCTGATTCCCCGCGTCTGAATCCCTGCCTCTGATTCCCCGCCTCTGATTCCCCATGTCTGATTCACCGCCTCTGTTTCCCCACCTCTGATTCCCCGCCTCTGATTCCCCATATCTGATTCCCCGCCTCTGATTCCCTGAATCTGTTTCCCCGCCTCTGATTCCCCGCCTCTTATTCCCCATATCTCATTCCCCGCCTCTGATTCCCCGCATCTGATTCCCTGCCTCTGAATCCCCACCTCTGATTCCCTGCCTCTGATTCCCAACCTCTGATTCCCCTCCTCTGATTCCCCATATCTGATTCCCCGCCTCCGTTTCCCTGCCTCTGATTGCCCGCCTCTGTTTCCCCATATCTGATTCCCCGCCTCTGATTCCCCAACTCTGATTCCCCGCCTCTGATTCCCCAGCTCTGATTCCCCGCCTCTGATTCCCCGCGTCTGATTCCCAGCCTCTGATTCCCCATGTCTGATTTCCTGCCTCTGATTCCCCGCCTCTGATTCGCCATCTCTGATTCATCCCCTCTGATTCCCCACCTCTGATTCCCCATATCTTATTCCCCACCTATGTTTCCCCGCCTCTGATTCCCCGCCTCTGATTCCCCATCTCTGATTCCCAGACTCTGATTCCCCACCTCTGATTCCCTATCTCTGATTCTGCACATCCGATTCCCTGCCTCTGATTCCCCGCCTCTGATTCCCCACCTCTGATTCCCCACCTCTGATTCCCCATATCTGATTCCCCGCCTCTGATTCCCCAACACTGATTCCCCGCCTCTGATTCCCCAGCTCTGATTCACCACCTCTGATTCCCCACGTCTGATTCCCCGCTTCTGATTCCCGGCCTCTTATTCCCCACCTCTTATTCCCGGCCTCTGATTCCCGGCCTCTGATACCCCGGCTCTGATTCCCCGCCTCTGATTCCCTGCCTCTGATTCCCCATCTCTGATTCCGCACATCTGATTCCCTGCCTCTGATTCCCCGCCTCTGATTCCCTGCCTCTGATTCCCTGCCTCTGATTCCCAACCTCTGATTCCCCACCTCTGATTCCCTGCCTCTGATTCCCCGCCTTGATTCCCTGCCTCTGATTCCCTGTCTCTGATTCCCAACCTCTGATTCCCCACCTCTGATTCCCCATATCTGATTCCCCGCCTCTGTTTCCCCGCCTCTGATTCTCCGCCTCTGTTTCCCCATATCTGATTCCCCAACTCTGATTCCCCACCTCTGATCCCCAGCTCTGACTCCCCGCCTCTGATTCTCCGTGTTTGATTCCCTGCCTCTGATTCCCTGCCTCTGATTCCCAACCTCTGATTCCCCACCTCTGATTCCCCATATCTGATTCCCCGCCTCTGTTTCCCCGCCTCTGATTCCCCGCCTCTGTTTCCCCATATCTGATTCCCCGCCTTTGATTCGCCACCTCTGATTCCCCATATGTGATTCCCCGCCTCTGTTTCCCCGCATCTGATTCCCCGCCTCTGATTCCCCATATCTCATTCCCCGCCTCTGATTCCCCATATCTGATTCCCGGACTCTGATTCCCCACCTCTGATTCCCGGCCTCTTTTTCCCGGCATCTGATTCCCGGCATCTGATTCCCGGCCTCTGATTCCCGGCCTCTGATTCCCAGCTTCTGATTCTGATTCCCTGCCTCTGATTCCCCATCTCTGATTCCGCACATCTGATTCCCTGCCTCTGATTCCCCACTTCTGATTCCCCATATCTGATTCCCCGCCTCTGTTTCCCCGCCTCTGATTCCCTGCCTCTGTTTCCCCATATCTAATTCCCCGCCTCTGATTCCCCAACTCTGATTCCCCGCACTGATTCCCCAGCTCTGAATCCCCGCCTCAGATTCCCCGCATCTGATTCCCTGCCTCTGAATCCCCACCTCTGATTCCCTGCCTCTGATTCCCAACCTCTGATTCCCCTCCTCTGATTCCCCATATCTGATTCCCCGCCTCCGTTTCCCTGCCTCTGATTCCCCGCCTCTGTTTCCCCATATCTGATTCCCCGCCTCTGATTCCCCAACTCTGATTCCCCGCCTTTGATTCCCCAGCTCTGATTCCCCGCCTCTGATTCCCCGCGTCTGATTCCCAGCCTCTGATTCCCCATGTCTTATTTCCCGCCTCTGATTCCCCGCCTCTGATTCGCCATCTCTGATTCATCGCCTCTGATTCCCCACCTCTGATTCCCCATATCTGATTCCCCACCTATGTTTCCCCGCCTCTGATGCCCCGCCTCTGATTCCATGCCTCTGATTCCCAACCTCTGATTCCCCAACCTCTGATTCCCCATATCAGATTCCCCGCCTCTGTTTCCCCGCCTCTGATTCCCTGCCTCTGTTTCCTCATATCTGATTCCCCGCCTCTGATTCCCCAACAATGATTCCCCGCCTATGATTCCCCAGCTCTGATTCACCACCTCTGATTCCCCGCGTCTGATTCCCCGCCTCTGATTCCCCATCTCTGATTCCCTATCTCTGATTCCCCAATTCTGATTCCCCGCCTTTGATTCCCTGCCTCTGATTCCCAACCTCTGATTCCCCACCTCTGATTCCCCATATCTGATTCCCCGCCTCTGTTTCCCCGCCTCTTATTCCCCGCCTCTGATTCCCCATATCTGATTCCCCGCCGCTGATTCCCCAACTCTGATAGCCCGCCTCTGATTCCCCAGCTCTGATTCCCCGCCTCTTATTCCCCGCGTCAGAATCCCTGCCTCTGATTCCCCGCCTCTGATTCCCCATCTCTGATTCACCACCTCTGATCCCCCGCCTCTCATTCCCCATGTCTGATTCACCGCCTCTGTTTCCCCATCTCTGATTACCCGCCTCTGATTCCCCATATCTGATTCCCCGCCTCTGATTCGCCAACTCTGATTCCCCGCCTGTGATTCGCCAGCTATGATTCCCCGCCTCTGATTCCCCACGTCTGATTCACTGCCTGTGATTCACTGCCTCTTATTCCCCGCCTCTGATTCCCCGCATCTGATTCCCTGCCTCTGAATCCCCACCTCTGATTCCCTGCCTCTGATTCCCAACCTCTGATTCCCCTCCTCTGATTCCCCATATCTGATTCCCCGCCTCCATTTCCCTGCCTCTGATTCCCCGCCTCTGTTACCCCATATCTGATTCCCCGCCTCTGATTCCCCAACTCTGATTCTGCACATCTGATTCCCTGCCTCTTATTCCCCACCTCTAATTCCCGGCCTCTGATTCCCGTCCTCTGATTCCCCACCTCTGATTCTCCATATCTGATTCCCCGCCTCTGTTTCCCCGCCTCTGATTCCCCGCCTCTGTTTCCCCATATCTGATTCCCCGCCTCTGATTCCCCAACTCTGATTCCCCGCCTCTGATTCCCCAGGTCTGATTCCCCATCTCTGATTCACCGCCTTTGATTCCCCACCTCTGATTCCCCATATCTGATTCCCTGCCTGTGATTCCCTGCCTCTTATTCCCCGCCTCTGTTTCCCCATATCTGATTCCCTGCCTCTGAATCCCCACCTCTGATTCCCTGCCTCTGATTCCCAACCTCTGATTCCCCTCCTCTGATTCCCCATATCTGATTCACCGCCTTTGATTCCCCACCTCTGATTCCCCATATCTGATTCCCTGCCTGTGATTCCCTGCCTCTTATTCCCCGCCTCTGTTTCCCCATATCTGATTCCCTGCCTCTGAATCCCCACCTCTGATTCCCTGCCTCTGATTCCCAACCTCTGATTCCCCTCCTCTGATTCCCCATATCTGATTCCCCGCCTCCGTTTCCCTGCCTCTGATTCCCCGCCTCTGTTTCCCCATATCTGATTCCTGCCTCTGAATCCCCACCTCTGATTCCCTGCCTCTGATTCCCAACCTCTGATTGCCCTCCTCTGATTCCCCATATCTGATTCCCCGCCTCTGATTCCCCAACTCTGATTCCCCGCCTCTGATTCCCAGCTCTGATTCCCCGCCTCTGATTCCACGCGTCTGATTCCCAGCCTCTGATTCCCCATGTCCGAATTCCTGCCTCTGATTCCCCGCCTCTGATTCGCCATCTCTGATTCATCGCCTCTGATTCCCCACCTCTGATTCCCCATATCTTATTCCCCACCTATATTTCCCCGCCTCTGATTCACCGCCTCTGATTCCCCATCTCTGATTCCCGGACTCTGATTCCCCACCTCTGATTCCCTATCTCTGATTCCGCACATCCGATTCCCTGCCTCTGATTCCCCGCCTCTGATGCCCCGCCTCTGATTGCATGCCTCTGATTCCCAACCTCTGATTCCCCACCTCTGATTCCCCATATCTGATTACCCGCCTCTGTTTCCCCGCCTCTGATTCCCTGCCTCTGTTTCCTCATATCTGATTCCCCGCCTCTGATTCCCAAACACTGATTCCCCGCCTCTGATTCCCCAGCTCTGATTCACCACCTCTGATTCCCCGCATCTGATTCCCCACCTCTGATTCCCGGCCTCTTATTCCCCACGTCTGATTCCCGGCCTCTGATTCCCGGCCTCTGATTCCCGACCACACATTCCCGGCCTCTGATTCCCTGCCTCTGATTCCCCATCTCTGATTCTGCACATCTGATTCCCTGCCTCTTATTCCCCACCTCTGATTCCCGGCCTCTGATTCCCGGCCTCTGATTCCCGGCCTCTCATTCCCGGCCTCTCATTCCCGGCCTCTGATTCCCGGCCTCTGATTCCCCGCCTCTGATTCCCCGCCTCTGATTCCCTGCCTCTGATTCCCCATCTCTGATTCCGCCCATCTGATTCCCTGCCTCTGATTCCCCGCCTCTGATTCCCTGCCTCTGATTTCGTGCCTCTGATTCCCAACCTCTGATTCCCCACCTCTGATTCCCCATATCTGATTCCCCGCCTCTGTTTCCCCGCCTCTGATTCCCCGCCTCTGTTTCCCCATATCTGATTCCCCGCCTCTGATTCCCCAACTCTGATTCCCCACCTCTGATTCCCCAGCTCTGATTCCCCTCCTCTGATTCCCCGTGTTTGATTCCCAGCCTCTGATTCCCTGCCTCTGATTCCCAACCTCTGATTCCCCACCTCTGATTCCCCATATCTGATTCCCCACCTCTGTTTCCCCGCCTCTGATTCCCCGCCTCTGTTTCCCCATATCTGATTCCCCGCCTTTGACTCGCCACCTCTGATTCCCCATATGTGATTCCCCGCTTCTGTTTCCCCGCCTCTGATTCCCCGCCTCTGATTCCCCATATCTCATTCCCCGCCTCTGATTCCCCATATCTGATTCCCGGACTCTGATTCCCCACCTCTGATTCCCGGCCTCTTATTCCCGGCATCTGATTCCCGGCCTCTGATTCCCGGCCTCTGATTCCCCGCTTCTGATTCTGATTCCCTGCCCCTGATTCCCCATCTCTGATTCCGCACATCTGATTCCCTGCCTCTGATTCCCCACCTCTGATTCCCCATATCTGATTCCCCGCCTCTGTTTCCCCGCCTCTGATTCCCCGCCTCTGTTTCCCCATATCTAATTCCCCGCCTCTGATTCCCCAACTCTGATTCCCCGCACTGATTCCCCAGCTTTGAATCCCCGCCTCAGATTCCCCGCATCTGATTCCCTGCCTCTGAATCCCCACCTCTGATTCCCTGCCTCTGATTCCCAACCTCTGTTTCCCCTCCTCTGATTCCCCATATCTGATTCCCCGCCTCCGTTTCCCTGCCTCTGATTCCCCGCCTCTGTTTCCCCATATCTGATTCCCCGCCTCTGATTCCCCAACTCTGATTCCCCGCCTCTGATTTTCCAGCTCTGATTCCCCACCTCTGATTCCCCGCGTCTGATTCCCAGCCTCTGATTCCCCATGTCTTATACCCCGCCTCTGATTCCCCGCCTCTGATTCGCCATCTCTGATTCATCGCCTCTGATTCCCCACGTCTGATTCCCCATATCTGATTCCCCACCTATGTTTCCCCGCCTCTGATGCCCCACCTCTGATTCCATGCCTCTGATTCCCAACCTCTGATTCCCCACCTCTGATTCCCCATATCTGATTCCCCACCTCTGTTTCCCCGCCTCTGATTCCCTGCCTCTGTTTCCTCATATCTGATTCCCCGCCTCTGATTCCCCAACACTGATTCCCCGCCTCTGATTCCCCAGGTTTGATTCACCACCTCTGATTCCCCGCGTCTGATTCCCCGCCTCTGATTCCCCATCTCTGATTCCGTATCTCTGATTCCCCAATTCTGATTCCCCGCCTTTGATTCCCTGCCTCTGATTCCCAACTTCTGATTCCCCACCTCTGATATCCCATATCTGATTCCCCGCCTCTGTTTCCCCGCCTCTTATTCCCCGCCTCTGTTTCCCCATATCTGATTACCGGCCTCTCATTCCCCAGCTCTGATTCCCCGCCTCTGATTCCCCATATCTGATTCCCCGCCGCTGATTCCCCAACTCAGATAGCCCGCCTCTGATTCCCCAGCTCTGATTCCCCGCCTCTGATTCCCCGCGTCTGAATCCCTGCCTCTGATTCCCCGCCTCTGATTCCCCATCTCTGATTCACCACCTCTGATCCCCCGCCTCTGATTCCCCATGTCTGATTCACCGCCTCTGTTTCCCCACCTCTGATTCCCCGCCTCTGATTCCCCATATCTGATTCCCCGCCTCTGATTCCCCAACTCTGATTCGCCGCCTGTGATTCGCCAGCTATGATTCCCCGCATCTGATTCCCCACGTCTCATTCCCTGCCTGTGATTCCCTGCCTCTTATTCCCCGACTCTGATTCCCCGCATCTGATTCCCTGCCTCTGAATCCCCACCTCTGATTCCCTGCCTCTGATTCCCAACCTCTTATTCCCCTCCTCTGATTCCCCATATCTGATTCCCCACCTCCATTTCCCTGCCTCTGATTCCCCGCCTCTGTTACCCAATATCTGATTCCCCGCCTCTGATTCCCCAACTCTGATTCTGCACATCTGATTCCCTGCCTCTTATTCCCCACCTCTAATTCCCAGCCTCTGATTCCCGGCCTCTGATTCCCCACCTCTGATTCTCCATATCTGATTCCCCGCCTCTGTTTCCCCGCCTCTGATTCCCCGCCTCTGTTTCCCCATATCTGATTCACCGCCTTTGATTCGCCACCTCTGATTCCCCATATGTGATTCCCCTCCTCTGTTTCCCCGCCTCTGATTCCCCGCCTCTGATTCCCCATATCTCATTCCCCGCCTCTGATTCCCCGCATCTGATTCCCTGCCTCTGAATCCCCACCTCTGATTCCCTGCCTCTGATTCCCAACCTCTGATTCCCCGCCTCTGATTCCCCATATCTGATTCCCCGCCTCTGATTCGCCAACTCTGATTCCCCGCCTGTGATTCACCAGCTATGATTCCCCGCCTCTGATTCCCCACGTCTGATTCACTGCCTGTGATTCCCTGCCTCTTATTCCCCGCCTCTGATTCCCCGCATCTGATTCCCTGCCTCTGAATCCCCACCTCTGATTCCCTGTCTCTGATTCCCAACCTCTGATTCCCCTCCTCTGATTCCCCATATCTGATTCCCCGCCTCCATTTCCCTGCCTCTGATTCCCCGCCTCTGTTACCCCATATCTGATTCCCCGCCTCTGATTCCCCAACTCTGATTCTGCACATCTGATTCCCTGCCTCTTATTCCCCACCTCTAATTCCCGTCCTCTGATTCCCGTCCTCTGATTCCCCACCTCTGATTCTCCATATCTGATTCCCCGCCTCTGTTTCCCCGCCTCTGATTCCCCGCCTCTGTTTCCCCATATCTGATTCCCCGCCTCTGATTCCCCAACTCTGATTCCCCGCCTCTGATTCCCCAGGTCTGATTCCCCATCTCTGATTCACCGCCTTTGATTCCCCACCTCTGATTCCCCATATCTGATTCCCTGCCTGTGATTCCCTGCCTCTTATTCCCCGCCTCTGTTTCCCCATATCTGATTCCCTGCCTCTGAATCCCCACCTCTGATTCCCTGCCTCTGATTCCCAACCTCTGATTCCCCTCCTCTGATTCCCCATATCTGATTCACCGCCTTTGATTCCCCACCTCTGATTCCCCATATCTGATTCCCTGCCTGTGATTCCCTGCCTCTTATTCCCCGCCTCTGTTTCCCCATATCTGATTCCCTGCCTCTGAATCCCCACCTCTGATTCCCTGCCTCTGATTCCCAACCTCTGATTCCCCTCCTCTGATTCCCCATATCTGATTCCCCGCCTCCGTTTCCCTGCCTCTGATTCCCCGCCTCTGTTTCCCCATATCTGATTCCCTGCCTCTGAATCCCCACCTCTGATTCCCTGCCTCTGATTCCCAACCTCTGATTCCCCTCCTCTGATTCCCCATATCTGATTCCCCGCCTCCGTTTCCCTGCCTCTGATTGCCCGCCTCTGATTCCCCATATCTGATTCCCCGCCTCTGATTCCCCAACTCTGATTCCCCGCCTCTGATTCCCAGCTCTGATTCCCCGCCTCTGATTCCACGCGTCTGATTCCCAGCCTCTGATTCCCCATGTCCGAATTCCTGCCTCTGATTCCCCGCCTCTGATTCGCCATCTCTGATTCATCGCCTCTGATTCCCCACCTCTGATTCCCCATATCTTATTCCCCACCTATATTTCCCCGCCTCTGATTCACCGCCTCTGATTCCCCATCTCTGATTCCCGGACTCTGATTCCCCACCTCTGATTCCCTATCTCTGATTCCGCACATCCGATTCCCTGCCTCTGATTCCCCGCCTCTGATGCCCCGCCTCTGATTGCATGCCTCTGATTCCCAACCTCTGATTCCCCACCTCTGATTCCCCATATCTGATTACCCGCCTCTGTTTCCCCGCCTCTGATTCCCTGCCTCTGTTTCCTCATATCTGATTCCCCGCCTCTGATTCCCAAACACTGATTCCCCGCCTCTGATTCCCCAGCTCTGATTCACCACCTCTGATTCCCCGCATCTGATTCCCCACCTCTGATTCCCGGCCTCTTATTCCCCACGTCTGATTCCCGGCCTCTGATTCCCGGCCTCTGATTCCCGACCACACATTCCCGGCCTCTGATTCCCTGCCTCTGATTCCCCATCTCTGATTCTGCACATCTGATTCCCTGCCTCTTATTCCCCACCTCTGATTCCCGGCCTCTGATTCCCGGCCTCTGATTCCCGGCCTCTCATTCCCGGCCTCTCATTCCCGGCCTCTGATTCCCGGCCTCTGATTCCCCGCCTCTGATTCCCCGCCTCTGATTCCCTGCCTCTGATTCCCCATCTCTGATTCCGCCCATCTGATTCCCTGCCTCTGATTCCCCGCCTCTGATTCCCTGCCTCTGATTTCGTGCCTCTGATTCCCAACCTCTGATTCCCCACCTCTGATTCCCCATATCTGATTCCACGCCTCTGTTTCCCCGCCTCTGATTCCCCGCCTCTGTTTCCCCATATCTGATTCCCCGCCTCTGATTCCCCAACTCTGATTCCCCACCTCTGATTCCCCAGCTCTGATTCCCCTCCTCTGATTCCCCGTGTTTGATTCCCAGCCTCTGATTCCCTGCCTCTGATTCCCAACCTCTGATTCCCCACCTCTGATTCCCCATATCTGATTCCCCACCTCTGTTTCCCCGCCTCTGATTCCCCGCCTCTGTTTCCCCATATCTGATTCCCCGCCTTTGATTCGCCACCTCTGATTCCCCATATGTGATTCCCCGCTTCTGTTTCCCCGCCTCTGATTCCCCGCCTCTGATTCCCCATATCTCATTCCCCGCCTCTGATTCCCCATATCTGATTCCCGGACTCTGATTCCCCACCTCTGATTCCCGGCCTCTTATTCCCGGCATCTGATTCCCGGCCTCTGATTCCCGGCCTCTGATTCCCCGCTTCTGATTCTGATTCCCTGCCCCTGATTCCCCATCTCTGATTCCGCACATCTGATTCCCTGCCTCTGATTCCCCACCTCTGATTCCCCATATCTGATTCCCCGCCTCTGTTTCCCCGCCTCTGATTCCCCGCCTCTGTTTCCCCATATCTAATTCCCCGCCTCTGATTCCCCAACTCTGATTCCCCGCACTGATTCCCCAGCTTTGAATCCCCGCCTCAGATTCCCCGCATCTGATTCCCTGCCTCTGAATCCCCACCTCTGATTCCCTGCCTCTGATTCCCAACCTCTGTTTCCCCTCCTCTGATTCCCCATATCTGATTCCCCGCCTCCGTTTCCCTGCCTCTGATTCCCCGCCTCTGTTTCCCCATATCTGATTCCCCGCCTCTGATTCCCCAACTCTGATTCCCCGCCTCTGATTTTCCAGCTCTGATTCCCCACCTCTGATTCCCCGCGTCTGATTCCCAGCCTCTGATTCCCCATGTCTTATACCCCGCCTCTGATTCCCCGCCTCTGATTCGCCATCTCTGATTCATCGCCTCTGATTCCCCACGTCTGATTCCCCATATCTGATTCCCCACCTATGTTTCCCCGCCTCTGATGCCCCACCTCTGATTCCATGCCTCTGATTCCCAACCTCTGATTCCCCACCTCTGATTCCCCATATCTGATTCCCCGCCTCTGTTTCCCCGCCTCTGATTCCCTGCCTCTGTTTCCTCATATCTGATTCCCCGCCTCTGATTCCCCAACACTGATTCCCCGCCTCTGATTCCCCAGGTTTGATTCACCACCTCTGATTCCCCGCGTCTGATTCCCCGCCTCTGATTCCCCATCTCTGATTCCGTATCTCTGATTCCCCAATTCTGATTCCCCGCCTTTGATTCCCTGCCTCTGATTCCCAACTTCTGATTCCCCACCTCTGATATCCCATATCTGATTCCCCGCCTCTGTTTCCCCGCCTCTTATTCCCCGCCTCTGTTTCCCCATATCTGATTACCGGCCTCTCATTCCCCAGCTCTGATTCCCCGCCTCTGATTCCCCATATCTGATTCCCCGCCGCTGATTCCCCAACTCAGATAGCCCGCCTCTGATTCCCCAGCTCTGATTCCCCGCCTCTGATTCCCCGCGTCTGAATCCCTGCCTCTGATTCCCCGCCTCTGATTCCCCATCTCTGATTCACCACCTCTGATCCCCCGCCTCTGATTCCCCATGTCTGATTCACCGCCTCTGTTTCCCCACCTCTGATTCCCCGCCTCTGATTCCCCATATCTGATTCCCCGCCTCTGATTCCCCAACTCTGATTCGCCGCCTGTGATTCGCCAGCTATGATTCCCCGCATCTGATTCCCCACGTCTGATTCCCTGCCTGTGATTCCCTGCCTCTTATTCCCCGACTCTGATTCCCCGCATCTGATTCCCTGCCTCTGAATCCCCACCTCTGATTCCCTGCCTCTGATTCCCAACCTCTTATTCCCCTCCTCTGATTCCCCATATCTGATTCCCCACCTCCATTTCCCTGCCTCTGATTCCCCGCCTCTGTTACCCAATATCTGATTCCCCGCCTCTGATTCCCCAACTCTGATTCTGCACATCTGATTCCCTGCCTCTTATTCCCCACCTCTAATTCCCAGCCTCTGATTCCCGGCCTCTGATTCCCCACCTCTGATTCTCCATATCTGATTCCCCGCCTCTGTTTCCCCGCCTCTGATTCCCCGCCTCTGTTTCCCCATATCTGATTCACCGCCTTTGATTCGCCACCTCTGATTCCCCATATGTGATTCCCCTCCTCTGTTTCCCCGCCTCTGATTCCCCGCCTCTGATTCCCCATATCTCATTCCCCGCCTCTGATTCCCCGCATCTGATTCCCTGCCTCTGAATCCCCACCTCTGATTCCCTGCCTCTGATTCCCAACCTCTGATTCCCCTCCTCTGATTCCCCATATCTGATTCCTCGCCTCCGTTTCCCTGCCTCTGATTAACCGCCTCTGTTTCCCCATATCTGATTCCCCGCCTCTGATTCCCCAGCTCTGATTCCCCGCCTCTGTTTCCCCGCGTCTGATTCCCAGCCTCTGATTCCCCATGTCTGATTTGTTGCCTCTGATTCCCCGCCTCTGATTCGCCATCTCTGATTCATCGCCTCTGATTCCCCACCTCTGATTCCCCATATCTTATTCCTCACCTATGTTTCCCTGCCTCTGATTCCCCGCCTCTGATTCCCCATCTCTGATTCCGGGACTCTGATTCCCCACCTCTGATTCCCTATCTCTGATTCCGCACATCCGATTCCCTGCCTCTGATTCCCCGCCTCTGATGCCCCGCCTCTGATTCCCAACCTCTGATTCCCCTCCTCTGATTCCCCATATCTGATTCCCCGCCTCCGTTTCCCTGCCTCTGATTCCCCGCCTCTGTTTCCCCATATCTGATTCCCCGCCTCTGATTCCCCAACTCTGATTCCCCGCCTCTGATTCCCCAGCTCTGATTCCCCGCCTCTGATTCCCCGCGTCTGATTCCCAGCCTCTGATTCCCCATGTCTTATTCCCCGCCTCTGATTCCCCGCCTCTGATTCGCCATCTCTGATTCATCGCCTCTGATTCCCCACCTCTGATTCCCCATATCTGATTCCCACCTATGTTTCCCCGCCTCTGATGCCCCGCCTCTGATTCCATGCCTCTGATTCCCAACCTCTGATTCCCCACCTCTGATTCCCCATATCTGATTCCCCGCCTCTGTTTCCCCGCCTCTGATTCCCTGCCTCTGTTTCCTCATATCTGATTCCCCGCCTCTGATTCCCCAACACTGATTCCCCTCCTCTGATACCCCAGCTCTGATTCACCACCTCTGATTCCCCGCGTCTGATTCCCCGCCTCTGATTCCCCATCTCTGATTCCCTATCTCTGATTCCCCAATTCTGATTCCCCGCCTTTGATTCCCTGCCTCTGATTCCCAACCTCTGATTCCCCACCTCTGATTCCCCAGCTCTGATTCCCCGCCTCTGATTCCCCGCGTCTGAATCCCTGCCTCTGATTCCCCGACTCTGATTCCCCATCTCTGATTCACCACCTCTGATCCCCCGCCTCTGATTCCCCATGTCTGATTCACCGCCTCTGTTTCCCCACCTCTGATTCCCCGCCTCTGATTCCCCATATCTGATTCCCCGCCTCTGATTCCCTGACTCTGTTTCCCCGCCTCTGATTCCCCGCCTCTGATTCCCCATATCTCATTCCCCGCCTCTGATTCCCCGCATCTGATTCCCTGCCTCTGAATCCCCACCTCTGATTCCCTGCCTCTCATTCCCAACCTCTTATTCCCCTCCTCTGATTCCCCATATCTGATTCCCCGCCTCCGTTTCCCTGCCTCTGATTGCCCGCCTCTGTTTCCCCATATCTGATTCCCCGCCTCTGATTCCCTAACTCTGATTCCGCGCCTCTGATTCCCCAGCTCTGATTCCCCGCCTCTGATTCCCCGCCTCTGATTCCCAGCCTCTGATTCCCCATGTCTGATTTCCTGCCTCTGATTCCCCGCCTCTGATTCGCCATCTCTGATTCATCCCCTCTGATTCCCCACCTCTGATTCCCCATATCTTATTCCCCACCTATGTTTCCCCGCCTCTGATTCCCCGCCTCTGATTCCCCATCTCTGATTCCCAGACTCTGATTCCCCACCTCTGATTCCCTATCTCTGATTCTGCACATCCGATTCCCTGCCTCTGATTCCCCGCCTCTGATTCCCCACCTCTGATTCCCCACCTCTGATTCCCCATATCTGATTCCCCGCCTCTGTTTCCCCGCCTCTGATTCCCTGCCTCTGTTTCCTCATATCTGATTCCCCACCTCTGATTCCCCAACACTGATTCCCCGCCTCTGATTCCCCAGCTCTGATTCACCACCTCTGATTCCCCACGTCTGATTCCCCGCTTATGATTCCCGGCCTCTTATTCCCCACCTCTGATTCCCGGCCTCTGATTCCCGGCCTCTGATTCCCGACCTCTCATTCCCGGCCTCTGATTCCCGGCCTCTGATACCCCGGCTCTGATTCCCCGCCTCTGATTCCCTGCCTCTGATTCCCCATCTCTGATTCCGCACATCTGATTCCCTGCCTCTGATTCCCCGCCTCTGATTCCCTGCCTCAGATTCCCTGCCTCTGATTCCCAACCTCTGATTCCCCACCTCTGATTCTCCATATCTGATTCCCCGCCTCTGTTTCCCCGCCTCTGATTCCCCGCCTCTGTTTCCCCATATCTGATTCCCCGCCTCTGATTCCCCAACTCTGATTCCCCGCCTCTGATTCCCCAGGTCTGATTCCCCATCTCTGATTCACCGCCTTTGATTCCCCACCTCTGATTCCCCATATCTGATTCCCTGCCTGTGATTCCCTGCCTCTTATTCCCCGCCTCTGTTTCCCCATATCTGATTCCCTGCCTCTGAATCCCCACCTCTGATTCCCTGCCTCTGATTCCCAACCTCTGATTCCCCTCCTCTGATTCCCCATATCTGATTCACCGCCTTTGATTCCCCACCTCTGATTCCCCATATCTGATTCCCTGCCTGTGATTCCCTGCCTCTTATTCCCCGCCTCTGTTTCCCCATATCTGATTCCCTGCCTCTGAATCCCCACCTCTGATTCCCTGCCTCTGATTCCCAACCTCTGATTCCCCTCCTCTGATTCCCCATATCTGATTCCCCGCCTCCGTTTCCCTGCCTCTGATTCCCCGCCTCTGTTTCCCCATATCTGATTCCCTGCCTCTGAATCCCCACCTCTGATTCCCTGCCTCTGATTCCCAACCTCTGATTCCCCTCCTCTGATTCCCCATATCTGATTCCCCGCCTCCGTTTCCCTGCCTCTGATTGCCCGCCTCTGATTCCCCATATCTGATTCCCCGCCTCTGATTCCCCAACTCTGATTCCCCGCCTCTGATTCCCAGCTCTGATTCCCCGCCTCTGATTCCACGCGTCTGATTCCCAGCCTCTGATTCCCCATGTCCGAATTCCTGCCTCTGATTCCCCGCCTCTGATTCGCCATCTCTGATTCATCGCCTCTGATTCCCCACCTCTGATTCCCCATATCTTATTCCCCACCTATATTTCCCCGCCTCTGATTCACCGCCTCTGATTCCCCATCTCTGATTCCCGGACTCTGATTCCCCACCTCTGATTCCCTATCTCTGATTCCGCACATCCGATTCCCTGCCTCTGATTCCCCGCCTCTGATGCCCCGCCTCTGATTGCATGCCTCTGATTCCCAACCTCTGATTCCCCACCTCTGATTCCCCATATCTGATTACCCGCCTCTGTTTCCCCGCCTCTGATTCCCTGCCTCTGTTTCCTCATATCTGATTCCCCGCCTCTGATTCCCAAACACTGATTCCCCGCCTCTGATTCCCCAGCTCTGATTCACCACCTCTGATTCCCCGCATCTGATTCCCCACCTCTGATTCCCGGCCTCTTATTCCCCACGTCTGATTCCCGGCCTCTGATTCCCGGCCTCTGATTCCCGACCACACATTCCCGGCCTCTGATTCCCTGCCTCTGATTCCCCATCTCTGATTCTGCACATCTGATTCCCTGCCTCTTATTCCCCACCTCTGATTCCCGGCCTCTGATTCCCGGCCTCTGATTCCCGGCCTCTCATTCCCGGCCTCTCATTCCCGGCCTCTGATTCCCGGCCTCTGATTCCCCGCCTCTGATTCCCCGCCTCTGATTCCCTGCCTCTGATTCCCCATCTCTGATTCCGCCCATCTGATTCCCTGCCTCTGATTCCCCGCCTCTGATTCCCTGCCTCTGATTTCGTGCCTCTGATTCCCAACCTCTGATTCCCCACCTCTGATTCCCCATATCTGATTCCACGCCTCTGTTTCCCCGCCTCTGATTCCCCGCCTCTGTTTCCCCATATCTGATTCCCCGCCTCTGATTCCCCAACTCTGATTCCCCACCTCTGATTCCCCAGCTCTGATTCCCCTCCTCTGATTCCCCGTGTTTGATTCCCAGCCTCTGATTCCCTGCCTCTGATTCCCAACCTCTGATTCCCCACCTCTGATTCCCCATATCTGATTCCCCACCTCTGTTTCCCCGCCTCTGATTCCCCGCCTCTGTTTCCCCATATCTGATTCCCCGCCTTTGATTCGCCACCTCTGATTCCCCATATGTGATTCCCCGCTTCTGTTTCCCCGCCTCTGATTCCCCGCCTCTGATTCCCCATATCTCATTCCCCGCCTCTGATTCCCCATATCTGATTCCCGGACTCTGATTCCCCACCTCTGATTCCCGGCCTCTTATTCCCGGCATCTGATTCCCGGCCTCTGATTCCCGGCCTCTGATTCCCCGCTTCTGATTCTGATTCCCTGCCCCTGATTCCCCATCTCTGATTCCGCACATCTGATTCCCTGCCTCTGATTCCCCACCTCTGATTCCCCATATCTGATTCCCCGCCTCTGTTTCCCCGCCTCTGATTCCCCGCCTCTGTTTCCCCATATCTAATTCCCCGCCTCTGATTCCCCAACTCTGATTCCCCGCACTGATTCCCCAGCTTTGAATCCCCGCCTCAGATTCCCCGCGTCTGATTCCCAGCCTCTGATTCCCCATGTCTTATTCCCCGCCTCTGATTCCCCGCCTCTGATTCGCCATCTCTGATTCATCGCCTCTGATTCCCCACCTCTGATTCCCCATATCTGATTCCCACCTATGTTTCCCCGCCTCTGATGCCCCGCCTCTGATTCCATGCCTCTGATTCCCAACCTCTGATTCCCCACCTCTGATTCCCCATATCTGATTCCCCGCCTCTGTTTCCCCGCCTCTGATTCCCTGCCTCTGTTTCCTCATATCTGATTCCCCGCCTCTGATTCCCCAACACTGATTCCCCTCCTCTGATACCCCAGCTCTGATTCACCACCTCTGATTCCCCGCGTCTGATTCCCCGCCTCTGATTCCCCATCTCTGATTCCCTATCTCTGATTCCCCAATTCTGATTCCCCGCCTTTGATTCCCTGCCTCTGATTCCCAACCTCTGATTCCCCACCTCTGATTCCCCAGCTCTGATTCCCCGCCTCTGATTCCCCGCGTCTGAATCCCTGCCTCTGATTCCCCGACTCTGATTCCCCATCTCTGATTCACCACCTCTGATCCCCCGCCTCTGATTCCCCATGTCTGATTCACCGCCTCTGTTTCCCCACCTCTGATTCCCCGCCTCTGATTCCCCATATCTGATTCCCCGCCTCTGATTCCCTGACTCTGTTTCCCCGCCTCTGATTCCCCGCCTCTGATTCCCCATATCTCATTCCCCGCCTCTGATTCCCCGCATCTGATTCCCTGCCTCTGAATCCCCACCTCTGATTCCCTGCCTCTCATTCCCAACCTCTTATTCCCCTCCTCTGATTCCCCATATCTGATTCCCCGCCTCCGTTTCCCTGCCTCTGATTGCCCGCCTCTGTTTCCCCATATCTGATTCCCCGCCTCTGATTCCCCAACTCTGATTCCGCGCCTCTGATTCCCCAGCTCTGATTCCCCGCCTCTGATTCCCCGCCTCTGATTCCCAGCCTCTGATTCCCCATGTCTGATTTCCTGCCTCTGATTCCCCGCCTCTGATTCGCCATCTCTGATTCATCCCCTCTGATTCCCCACCTCTGATTCCCCATATCTTATTCCCCACCTATGTTTCCCCGCCTCTGATTCCCCGCCTCTGATTCCCCATCTCTGATTCCCAGACTCTGATTCCCCACCTCTGATTCCCTATCTCTGATTCTGCACATCCGATTCCCTGCCTCTGATTCCCCGCCTCTGATTCCCCACCTCTGATTCCCCACCTCTGATTCCCCATATCTGATTCCCCGCCTCTGTTTCCCCGCCTCTGATTCCCTGCCTCTGTTTCCTCATATCTGATTCCCCACCTCTGATTCCCCAACACTGATTCCCCGCCTCTGATTCCCCAGCTCTGATTCACCACCTCTGATTCCCCACGTCTGATTCCCCGCTTATGATTCCCGGCCTCTTATTCCCCACCTCTGATTCCCGGCCTCTGATTCCCGGCCTCTGATTCCCGACCTCTCATTCCCGGCCTCTGATTCCCGGCCTCTGATACCCCGGCTCTGATTCCCCGCCTCTGATTCCCTGCCTCTGATTCCCCATCTCTGATTCCGCACATCTGATTCCCTGCCTCTGATTCCCCGCCTCTGATTCCCTGCCTCTGATTCCCTGCCTCTGATTCCCAACCTCTGATTCCCCACCTCTGATTCTCCATATCTGATTCCCCGCCTCTGTTTCCCCGCCTCTGATTCCCCGCCTCTGTTTCCCCATATCTGATTCCCCGCCTCTGATTCCCCAACTCTGATTCCCCGCCTCTGATTCCCCAGGTCTGATTCCCCATCTCTGATTCACCGCCTTTGATTCCCCACCTCTGATTCCCCATATCTGATTCCCTGCCTGTGATTCCCTGCCTCTTATTCCCCGCCTCTGTTTCCCCATATCTGATTCCCTGCCTCTGAATCCCCACCTCTGATTCCCTGCCTCTGATTCCCAACCTCTGATTCCCCTCCTCTGATTCCCCATATCTGATTCACCGCCTTTGATTCCCCACCTCTGATTCCCCATATCTGATTCCCTGCCTGTGATTCCCTGCCTCTTATTCCCCGCCTCTGTTTCCCCATATCTGATTCCCTGCCTCTGAATCCCCACCTCTGATTCCCTGCCTCTGATTCCCAACCTCTGATTCCCCTCCTCTGATTCCCCATATCTGATTCCCCGCCTCCGTTTCCCTGCCTCTGATTCCCCGCCTCTGTTTCCCCATATCTGATTCCCTGCCTCTGAATCCCCACCTCTGATTCCCTGCCTCTGATTCCCAACCTCTGATTCCCCTCCTCTGATTCCCCATATCTGATTCCCCGCCTCCGTTTCCCTGCCTCTGATTGCCCGCCTCTGATTCCCCATATCTGATTCCCCGCCTCTGATTCCCCAACTCTGATTCCCCGCCTCTGATTCCCAGCTCTGATTCCCCGCCTCTGATTCCACGCGTCTGATTCCCAGCCTCTGATTCCCCATGTCCGAATTCCTGCCTCTGATTCCCCGCCTCTGATTCGCCATCTCTGATTCATCGCCTCTGATTCCCCACCTCTGATTCCCCATATCTTATTCCCCACCTATATTTCCCCGCCTCTGATTCACCGCCTCTGATTCCCCATCTCTGATTCCCGGACTCTGATTCCCCACCTCTGATTCCCTATCTCTGATTCCGCACATCCGATTCCCTGCCTCTGATTCCCCGCCTCTGATGCCCCGCCTCTGATTGCATGCCTCTGATTCCCAACCTCTGATTCCCCACCTCTGATTCCCCATATCTGATTACCCGCCTCTGTTTCCCCGCCTCTGATTCCCTGCCTCTGTTTCCTCATATCTGATTCCCCGCCTCTGATTCCCAAACACTGATTCCCCGCCTCTGATTCCCCAGCTCTGATTCACCACCTCTGATTCCCCGCATCTGATTCCCCACCTCTGATTCCCGGCCTCTTATTCCCCACGTCTGATTCCCGGCCTCTGATTCCCGGCCTCTGATTCCCGACCACACATTCCCGGCCTCTGATTCCCTGCCTCTGATTCCCCATCTCTGATTCTGCACATCTGATTCCCTGCCTCTTATTCCCCACCTCTGATTCCCGGCCTCTGATTCCCGGCCTCTGATTCCCGGCCTCTCATTCCCGGCCTCTCATTCCCGGCCTCTGATTCCCGGCCTCTGATTCCCCGCCTCTGATTCCCCGCCTCTGATTCCCTGCCTCTGATTCCCCATCTCTGATTCCGCCCATCTGATTCCCTGCCTCTGATTCCCCGCCTCTGATTCCCTGCCTCTGATTTCGTGCCTCTGATTCCCAACCTCTGATTCCCCACCTCTGATTCCCCATATCTGATTCCACGCCTCTGTTTCCCCGCCTCTGATTCCCCGCCTCTGTTTCCCCATATCTGATTCCCCGCCTCTGATTCCCCAACTCTGATTCCCCACCTCTGATTCCCCAGCTCTGATTCCCCTCCTCTGATTCCCCGTGTTTGATTCCCAGCCTCTGATTCCCTGCCTCTGATTCCCAACCTCTGATTCCCCACCTCTGATTCCCCATATCTGATTCCCCACCTCTGTTTCCCCGCCTCTGATTCCCCGCCTCTGTTTCCCCATATCTGATTCCCCGCCTTTGATTCGCCACCTCTGATTCCCCATATGTGATTCCCCGCTTCTGTTTCCCCGCCTCTGATTCCCCGCCTCTGATTCCCCATATCTCATTCCCCGCCTCTGATTCCCCATATCTGATTCCCGGACTCTGATTCCCCACCTCTGATTCCCGGCCTCTTATTCCCGGCATCTGATTCCCGGCCTCTGATTCCCGGCCTCTGATTCCCCGCTTCTGATTCTGATTCCCTGCCCCTGATTCCCCATCTCTGATTCCGCACATCTGATTCCCTGCCTCTGATTCCCCACCTCTGATTCCCCATATCTGATTCCCCGCCTCTGTTTCCCCGCCTCTGATTCCCCGCCTCTGTTTCCCCATATCTAATTCCCCGCCTCTGATTCCCCAACTCTGATTCCCCGCACTGATTCCCCAGCTTTGAATCCCCGCCTCAGATTCCCCGCATCTGATTCCCTGCCTCTGAATCCCCACCTCTGATTCCCTGCCTCTGATTCCCAACCTCTGTTTCCCCTCCTCTGATTCCCCATATCTGATTCCCCGCCTCCGTTTCCCTGCCTCTGATTCCCCGCCTCTGTTTCCCCATATCTGATTCCCCGCCTCTGATTCCCCAACTCTGATTCCCCGCCTCTGATTTTCCAGCTCTGATTCCCCACCTCTGATTCCCCGCGTCTGATTCCCAGCCTCTGATTCCCCATGTCTTATACCCCGCCTCTGATTCCCCGCCTCTGATTCGCCATCTCTGATTCATCGCCTCTGATTCCCCACGTCTGATTCCCCATATCTGATTCCCCACCTATGTTTCCCCGCCTCTGATGCCCCACCTCTGATTCCATGCCTCTGATTCCCAACCTCTGATTCCCCACCTCTGATTCCCCATATCTGATTCCCCGCCTCTGTTTCCCCGCCTCTGATTCCCTGCCTCTGTTTCCTCATATCTGATTCCCCGCCTCTGATTCCCCAACACTGATTCCCCGCCTCTGATTCCCCAGGTTTGATTCACCACCTCTGATTCCCCGCGTCTGATTCCCCGCCTCTGATTCCCCATCTCTGATTCCGTATCTCTGATTCCCCAATTCTGATTCCCCGCCTTTGATTCCCTGCCTCTGATTCCCAACTTCTGATTCCCCACCTCTGATATCCCATATCTGATTCCCCGCCTCTGTTTCCCCGCCTCTTATTCCCCGCCTCTGTTTCCCCATATCTGATTACCGGCCTCTCATTCCCCAGCTCTGATTCCCCGCCTCTGATTCCCCATATCTGATTCCCCGCCGCTGATTCCCCAACTCAGATAGCCCGCCTCTGATTCCCCAGCTCTGATTCCCCGCCTCTGATTCCCCGCGTCTGAATCCCTGCCTCTGATTCCCCGCCTCTGATTCCCCATCTCTGATTCACCACCTCTGATCCCCCGCCTCTGATTCCCCATGTCTGATTCACCGCCTCTGTTTCCCCACCTCTGATTCCCCGCCTCTGATTCCCCATATCTGATTCCCCGCCTCTGATTCCCCAACTCTGATTCGCCGCCTGTGATTCGCCAGCTATGATTCCCCGCATCTGATTCCCCACGTCTGATTCCCTGCCTGTGATTCCCTGCCTCTTATTCCCCGACTCTGATTCCCCGCATCTGATTCCCTGCCTCTGAATCCCCACCTCTGATTCCCTGCCTCTGATTCCCAACCTCTTATTCCCCTCCTCTGATTCCCCATATCTGATTCCCCACCTCCATTTCCCTGCCTCTGATTCCCCGCCTCTGTTACCCAATATCTGATTCCCCGCCTCTGATTCCCCAACTCTGATTCTGCACATCTGATTCCCTGCCTCTTATTCCCCACCTCTAATTCCCAGCCTCTGATTCCCGGCCTCTGATTCCCCACCTCTGATTCTCCATATCTGATTCCCCGCCTCTGTTTCCCCGCCTCTGATTCCCCGCCTCTGTTTCCCCATATCTGATTCACCGCCTTTGATTCGCCACCTCTGATTCCCCATATGTGATTCCCCTCCTCTGTTTCCCCGCCTCTGATTCCCCGCCTCTGATTCCCCATATCTCATTCCCCGCCTCTGATTCCCCGCATCTGATTCCCTGCCTCTGAATCCCCACCTCTGATTCCCTGCCTCTGATTCCCAACCTCTGATTCCCCTCCTCTGATTCCCCATATCTGATTCCTCGCCTCCGTTTCCCTGCCTCTGATTAACCGCCTCTGTTTCCCCATATCTGATTCCCCGCCTCTGATTCCCCAGCTCTGATTCCCCGCCTCTGTTTCCCCGCGTCTGATTCCCAGCCTCTGATTCCCCATGTCTGATTTGTTGCCTCTGATTCCCCGCCTCTGATTCGCCATCTCTGATTCATCGCCTCTGATTCCCCACCTCTGATTCCCCATATCTTATTCCTCACCTATGTTTCCCTGCCTCTGATTCCCCGCCTCTGATTCCCCATCTCTGATTCCGGGACTCTGATTCCCCACCTCTGATTCCCTATCTCTGATTCCGCACATCCGATTCCCTGCCTCTGATTCCCCGCCTCTGATGCCCCGCCTCTGATTCCCAACCTCTGATTCCCCTCCTCTGATTCCCCATATCTGATTCCCCGCCTCCGTTTCCCTGCCTCTGATTCCCCGCCTCTGTTTCCCCATATCTGATTCCCCGCCTCTGATTCCCCAACTCTGATTCCCCGCCTCTGATTCCCCAGCTCTGATTCCCCGCCTCTGATTCCCCGCGTCTGATTCCCAGCCTCTGATTCCCCATGTCTTATTCCCCGCCTCTGATTCCCCGCCTCTGATTCGCCATCTCTGATTCATCGCCTCTGATTCCCCACCTCTGATTCCCCATATCTGATTCCCACCTATGTTTCCCCGCCTCTGATGCCCCGCCTCTGATTCCATGCCTCTGATTCCCAACCTCTGATTCCCCACCTCTGATTCCCCATATCTGATTCCCCGCCTCTGTTTCCCCGCCTCTGATTCCCTGCCTCTGTTTCCTCATATCTGATTCCCCGCCTCTGATTCCCCAACACTGATTCCCCTCCTCTGATACCCCAGCTCTGATTCACCACCTCTGATTCCCCGCGTCTGATTCCCCGCCTCTGATTCCCCATCTCTGATTCCCTATCTCTGATTCCCCAATTCTGATTCCCCGCCTTTGATTCCCTGCCTCTGATTCCCAACCTCTGATTCCCCACCTCTGATTCCCCAGCTCTGATTCCCCGCCTCTGATTCCCCGCGTCTGAATCCCTGCCTCTGATTCCCCGACTCTGATTCCCCATCTCTGATTCACCACCTCTGATCCCCCGCCTCTGATTCCCCATGTCTGATTCACCGCCTCTGTTTCCCCACCTCTGATTCCCCGCCTCTGATTCCCCATATCTGATTCCCCGCCTCTGATTCCCTGACTCTGTTTCCCCGCCTCTGATTCCCCGCCTCTGATTCCCCATATCTCATTCCCCGCCTCTGATTCCCCGCATCTGATTCCCTGCCTCTGAATCCCCACCTCTGATTCCCTGCCTCTCATTCCCAACCTCTGATTCCCCTCCTCTGATTCCCCATATCTGATTCCCCGCCTCCGTTTCCCTGCCTCTGATTGCCCGCCTCTGTTTCCCCATATCTGATTCCCCGCCTCTGATTCCCCAACTCTGATTCCGCGCCTCTGATTCCCCAGCTCTGATTCCCCGCCTCTGATTCCCCGCCTCTGATTCCCAGCCTCTGATTCCCCATGTCTGATTTCCTGCCTCTGATTCCCCGCCTCTGATTCGCCATCTCTGATTCATCCCCTCTGATTCCCCACCTCTGATTCCCCATATCTTATTCCCCACCTATGTTTCCCCGCCTCTGATTCCCCGCCTCTGATTCCCCATCTCTGATTCCCAGACTCTGATTCCCCACCTCTGATTCCCTATCTCTGATTCTGCACATCCGATTCCCTGCCTCTGATTCCCCGCCTCTGATTCCCCACCTCTGATTCCCCACCTCTGATTCCCCATATCTGATTCCCCGCCTCTGTTTCTCCGCCTCTGATTCCCTGCCTCTGTTTCCTCATATCTGATTCCCCGCCTCTGATTCCCCAACACTGATTCCCCGCCTCTGATTCCCCAGCTCTGATTCACCACCTCTGATTCCCCACGTCTGATTCCCCGCTTCTGATTCCCGGCCTCTTATTCCCCACCTCTGATTCCCGGCCTCTGATTCCCGGCCTCTGATTCCCGACCTCTCATTCCCGGCCTCTGATTCCCGGCCTCTGATACCCCGGCTCTGATTCCCCGCCTCTGATTCCCTGCCTCTGATTCCCCATCTCTGATTCCGCTCATCTGATTCCCTGCCTCTGATTCCCCGCCTCTGATTCCCTGCCTCTGATTCCCTGCCTCTGATTCCCAACCTCTGATTCCCCACCTCTGATTCCCCATATCTGATTCCCCGCCTCTGTTTCCCCGCCTCTGATTCTCTGCCTCTGTTTCCCCATATCTGATTCCCCGCCTCTGATTCCCCAACTCTGATTCCCCACCTCTGATCCCCAGCTCTGATTCCCCGCCTCTGATTCCCCGTGTTTGATTCCCTGCCTCTGATTCCCTGCCTCTGATTCCCAACCTCTGATTCCCCACCTCTGATTCCCCATATCTGATTCCCCGCCTCTGTTTCCCCGCCTCTGATTCCCCGCCTCTGTTTCCCCATATCTGATTCCCCGCCTTTGATTCGCCACCTCTGATTCCCCATATGTGATTCCCCGCCTCTGTTTCCCCGCATCTGATTCCCCGCCTCTGATTCCCCATATCTCATTCCCCGCCTCTGATTCCCCATATCTGATTCCCGGACTCTGATTCCCCACCTCTGATTCCCGGCCTCTTTTTCCCGGCATCTGATTCCCGGCATCTGATTCCCAGCCTCTGATTCCCGGCCTCTGATTCCCAGCTTCTGATTCTGATTCCCTGCCTCTGATTCCCCATCTCTGATTCCGCACATCTGATTCCCTGCCTCTGATTCCCCACTTCTGATTCCCCATATCTGATTCCCCGCCTCTGTTTCCCCGCCTCTGATTCCCCGCCTCTGTTTCCCCATATCTAATTCCCCGCCTCTGATTCCCCAACTCTGATTCCCCGCACTGATTCCCCAGCTCTGAATCCCCGCCTCAGATTCCCCGCATCTGATTCCCTGCCTCTGAATCCCCACCTCTGATTCCCTGCCTCTGATTCCCAACCTCTGATTCCCCTCCTCTGATTCCCCATATCTGATTCCCCGCCTCCGTTTCCCTGCCTCTGATTCCCCGCCTCTGTTTCCCCATATCTGATTCCCCGCCTCTGATTCCCCAACTCTGATTCCCCGCCTCTGATTCCCCAGCTCTGATTCCCCGCCTCTGATTCCCCGCGTCTGATTCCCAGCCTCTGATTCCCCATGTCTTATTTCCCGCCTCTGATTCCCCGCCTCTGATTCGCCATCTCTGATTCATCGCCTCTGATTCCCCACCTCTGATTCCCCATATCTGATTCCCCACCTATGTTTCACCGCCTCCGATGCCCCGCCTCTGATTCCATGCCTCTGATTCCCAACCTCTGATTCCCCAACCTCTGATTCCCCATATCAGATTCCCCGCCTCTGTTTCCCTGCCTCTGATTCCCTGCCTCTGTTTCCTCATATCTGATTCCCCGCCTCTGATTCCCCAACACTGATTCCCCGCCTCTGATTCCCCAGCTCTGATTCACCACCTCTGATTCCCCGCGTCTGATTCCCCGCCTCTGATTCCCCATCTCTGATTCCCTATCTCTGATTCCCCAAATCTGATTCCCCGCCTTTGATTCCCTGCCTCTGATTCCCAACCTCTGATTCCCCACCTCTGATTCCCCATATCTGATTCCCCGCCTCTGTTTCCCCGCCTCTTATTCCCCGCCTCTGTTTCCGCATATCTGATTCCCGGCCACTCATTCCCCAGCTCTGATTCCCCACCTCTGATTCCCCATATCTTATTCCCCACCTATGTTTCCCCGCCTCTGATTCCCCGCCTCTGATTCCCCATCTCTGATTCCCGGACTCTGATTCCCCACCTCTGATTCCCTATCTCTGATTCTGCACATCCGATTCCCTGCCTCTGATTCCCCGCCTCTGATGCCCCGCCTCTGATTCCCAACCTCTGATTCCCCTCCTCTGATTCCCCATATCTGATTCCCCGCCTCCGTTTCCCTGCCTCTGATTCCCCGCCTCTTTTTCCCCATATCTGATTCCCCGCCTCTGATTCCCCAACTCTGATTCCCCGCCTCTGATTCCCCAGCTCTGATTCCCCGCCTCTGATTCCCCGCGTCTGATTCCCAGCCTCTGATTCCCCATGTCTTATTCCCCGCCTCTGATTCCCCGCCTCTGATTCGCCATCTCTGATTCATCGCCTCTGATTCCCCACCTCTGATTCCCCATATCTGATTCCCACCTATGTTTCCCCGCCTCTGATGCCCCGCCTCTGATTCCATGCCTCTGATTCCCAACCTCTGATTCCCCACCTCTGATTCCCCATATCTGATTCCCCGCCTCTGTTTCCCCGCCTCTGATTCCCTGCCTCTGTTTCCTCATATCTGATTCCCCGCCTCTGATTCCCCAACACTGATTCCCCTCCTCTGATACCCCAGCTCTGATTCACCACCTCTGATTCCCCGCGTCTGATTCCCCGCCTCTGATTCCCCATCTCTGATTCCCTATCTCTGATTCCCCAATTCTGATTCCCCGCCTTTGATTCCCTGCCTCTGATTCCCAACCTCTGATTCCCCACCTCTGATTCCCCAGCTCTGATTCCCCGCCTCTGATTCCCCGCGTCTGAATCCCTGCCTCTGATTCCCCGACTCTGATTCCCCATCTCTGATTCACCACCTCTGATCCCCCGCCTCTGATTCCCCATGTCTGATTCACCGCCTCTGTTTCCCCACCTCTGATTCCCCGCCTCTGATTCCCCATATCTGATTCCCCGCCTCTGATTCCCTGACTCTGTTTCCCCGCCTCTGATTCCCCGCCTCTGATTCCCCATATCTCATTCCCCACCTCTGATTCCCCGCATCTGATTCCCTGCCTCTGAATCCCCACCTCTGATTCCCTGCCTCTGATTCCCAACCTCTGATTCCCCTCCTCTGATTCCCCATATCTGATTCCCCGCCTCCGTTTCCCTGCCTCTGATTGCCCGCCTCTGTTTCCCCATATCTGATTCCCCGCCTCTGATTCCCCAACTCTGATTCCCCGCCTCTGATTCCCCAGCTCTGATTCCCCGCCTCTGATTCCCCGCCTCTGATTCCCAGCCTCTGATTCCCCATGTCTGATTTCCTGCCTCTGATTCCCCGCCTCTGATTCGCCATCTCTGATTCATCCCCTCTGATTCCCCACCTCTGATTCCCCATATCTTATTCCCCACCTATGTTTCCCCGCCTCTGATTCCCCGCCTCTGATTCCCCATCTCTGATTCCCAGACTCTGATTCCCCACCTCTGATTCCCTATCTCTGATTCTGCACATCCGATTCCCTGCCTCTGATTCCCCGCCTCTGATTCCCCACCTCTGATTCCCCACCTCTGATTCCCCATATCTGATTCCCCGCCTCTGTTTCTCCGCCTCTGATTCCCTGCCTCTGTTTCCTCATATCTGATTCCCCGCCTCTGATTCCCCAACACTGATTCCCCGCCTCTGATTCCCCAGCTCTGATTCACCACCTCTGATTCCCCACGTCTGATTCCCCGCTTCTGATTCCCGGCCTCTTATTCCCCACCTCTGATTCCCGGCCTCTGATTCCCGGCCTCTGATTCCCGACCTCTCATTCCCGGCCTCTGATTCCCGGCCTCTGATACCCCGGCTCTGATTCCCCGCCTCTGATACCCTGCCTCTGATTCCCCATCTCTGATTCCGCTCATCTGATTCCCTGCCTCTGATTCCCCGCCTCTGATTCCCTGCCTCTGATTCCCTGCCTCTGATTCCGAACCTCTGATTCACCACCTCTGATTCCCCGCGTCTGATTCCCCGCCTCTGATTCCCCATCTCTGATTCCCTATCTCTGATTCCCCAATTCTGATTCCCCGCCTTTGATTCCCTGCCGCTGATTCCCAACCTCTGATTCCCCACCTCTGATTCCCCATATCTGATTCCCCGCCTCTGTTTCCCCGCCTCTTATTGCCCGCCTCTGTTTCCGCATATCTGATTCCCGGCCACTCATTCCCCAGCTCTGATTCCCCACCTCTGATTCCCCATATCTTATTCCCCACCTATGTTTCCCCGCCTCTGATTCCCCGCCTCTGATTCCCCATCTCTGATTCCCGGACTCTGATTCCCCACCTCTGATTCCCTATCTCTGATTCCGCACATCCGATTCCCTGCCTCTGATTCCCCGCCTCTGATGCCCCGCCTCTGATTCCCAACCTCTGATTCCCCTCCTCTGATTCCCCATGTCTGATTCCCCGCCTCCATTTCCCTGCCTCTGATTCCCCGCCTCTGTTTCCCCATATCTGATTCCCCGCCTCTGATTCCCCAACTCTGATTCCCCGCCTCTGATTCCCCAGCTCTGATTCCCCGCCTCTGATTCCCCGCGTCTGATTCCCAGCCTCTGATTCCCCATGTCTTATTCCCCGCCTCTGATTCCCCGCCTCTGATTCGCCATCTCTGATTCATCGCCTCTGATTCCCCACCTCTGATTCCCCATATCTGATTCCCACCTATGTTTCCCCGCCTCTGATGCCCCGCCTCTGATTCCATGCCTCTGATTCCCAACCTCTGATTCCCCACCTCTGATTCCCCATATCTGATTCCCCGCCTCTGTTTCCCCGCCTCTGATTCCCTGCCTCTGTTTCCTCATATCTGATTCCCCGCCTCTGATTCCCCAACACTGATTCCCCTCCTCTGATACCCCAGCTCTGATTCACCACCTCTGATTCCCCGCGTCTGATTCCCCGCCTCTGATTCCCCATCTCTGATTCCCTATCTCTGATTCCCCAATTCTGATTCCCCGCCTTTGATTCCCTGCCTCTGATTCCCAACCTCTGATTCCCCACCTCTGATTCCCCAGCTCTGATTCCCCGCCTCTGATTCCCCGCGTCTGAATCCCTGCCTCTGATTCCCCGACTCTGATTCCCCATCTCTGATTCACCACCTCTGATCCCCCGCCTCTGATTCCCCATGTCTGATTCACCGCCTCTGTTTCCCCACCTCTGATTCCCCGCCTCTGATTCCCCATATCTGATTCCCCGCCTCTGATTCCCTGACTCTGTTTCCCCGCCTCTGATTCCCCGCCTCTGATTCCCCATATCTCATTCCCCGCCTCTGATTCCCCGCATCTGATTCCCTGCCTCTGAATCCCCACCTCTGATTCCCTGCCTCTGATTCCCAACCTCTGATTCCCCTCCTCTGATTCCCCATATCTGATTCCCCGCCTCCGTTTCCCTGCCTCTGATTGCCCGCCTCTGTTTCCCCATATCTGATTCCCCGCCTCTGATTCCCCAACTCTGATTCCCCGCCTCTGATTCCCCAGCTCTGATTCCCCGCCTCTGATTCCCCGCCTCTGATTCCCAGCCTCTGATTCCCCATGTCTGATTTCCTGCCTCTGATTCCCCGCCTCTGATTCGCCATCTCTGATTCATCCCCTCTGATTCCCCACCTCTGATTCCCCATATCTTATTCCCCACCTATGTTTCCCCGCCTCTGATTCCCCGCCTCTGATTCCCCATCTCTGATTCCCAGACTCTGATTCCCCACCTCTGATTCCCTATCTCTGATTCTGCACATCCGATTCCTTGCCTCTGATTCCCCGCCTCTGATTCCCCACCTCTGATTCCCCACCTCTGATTCCCCATATCTGATTCCCCGCCTCTGTTTCTCCGCCTCTGATTCCCTGCCTCTGTTTCCTCATATCTGATTCCCCGCCTCTGATTCCCCAACACTGATTCCCCGCCTCTGATTCCCCAGCTCTGATTCACCACCTCTGATTCCCCACGTCTGATTCCCCGCTTCTGATTCCCGGCCTCTTATTCCCCACCTCTGATTCCCGGCCTCTGATTCCCGGCCTCTGATTCCCGACCTCTCATTCCCGGCCTCTGATTCCCGGCCTCTGATACCCCGGCTCTGATTCCCCGCCTCTGATTCCCTGCCTCTGATTCCCCATCTCTGATTCCGCTCATCTGATTCCCTGCCTCTGATTCCCCGCCTCTGATTCCCTGCCTCTGATTCCCTGCCTCTGATTCCCAACCTCTGATTCCCCACCTCTGATTCCCCATATCTGATTCCCCGCCTCTGTTTCCCCGCCTCTGATTCTCCGCCTCTGTTTCCCCATATCTGATTCCCCGCCTCTGATTCCCCAACTCTGATTCCCCACCTCTGATCCCCAGCTCTGATTCCCCGCCTCTGATTCCCCGTGTTTGTTTCCCTGCCTCTGATTCCCTGCCTCTGATTCCCAACCTCTGATTCCCCACCTCTGATTCCCCATATCTGATTCCCCGCCTCTGATTCCCCATCTCTGATTCCCTATCTCTGATTCCCCAATTCTGATTCCCCGCCTTTGATTCCCTGCCTCTGTTTCCCAACCTCTGATTCCCCACCTCTGATTCCCCAGCTCTGATTCCCCGCCTCTGATTCCCCGCGTCTGAATCCCTGCCTCTGATTCCCCGACTCTGATTCCCCATCTCTGATTCACCACCTCTGATCCCCCGCCTCTGATTCCCCATGTCTGATTCACCGCCTCTGTTTCCCCACCTCTGATTCCCCGCCTCTGATTCCCCATATCTGATTCCCCGCCTCTGATTCCCTGACTCTGTTTCCCCGCCTCTGATTCCCCGCCTCTGATTCCCCATATCTCATTCCCCGCCTCTGATTCCCCGCATCTGATTCCCTGCCTCTGAATCCCCACCTCTGATTCCCTGCCTCTGATTCCCAACCTCTGATTCCCCTCCTCTGATTCCCCATATCTGATTCCCCGCCTCCGTTTCCCTGCCTCTGATTGCCCGCCTCTGTTTCCCCATATCTGATTCCCCGCCTCTGATTCCCCAACTCTGATTCCCCGCCTCTGATTCCCCAGCTCTGATTCCCCGCCTCTGATTCCCCGCCTCTGATTCCCAGCCTCTGATTCCCCATGTCTGATTTCCTGCCTCTGATTCCCCGCCTCTGATTCGCCATCTCTGATTCATCCCCTCTGATTCCCCACCTCTGATTCCCCATATCTTATTCCCCACCTATGTTTCCCCGCCTCTGATTCCCCGCCTCTGATTCCCCATCTCTGATTCCCAGACTCTGATTCCCCACCTCTGATTCCCTATCTCTGATTCTGCACATCCGATTCCCTGCCTCTGATTCCCCGCCTCTGATTCCCCACCTCTGATTCCCCACCTCTGATTCCCCATATCTGATTCCCCGCCTCTGTTTCTCCGCCTCTGATTCCCTGCCTCTGTTTCCTCATATCTGATTCCCCGCCTCTGATTCCCCAACACTGATTCCCCGCCTCTGATTCCCCAGCTCTGATTCACCACCTCTGATTCCCCACGTCTGATTCCCCGCTTCTGATTCCCGGCCTCTTATTCCCCACCTCTGATTCCCGGCCTCTGATTCCCGGCCTCTGATTCCCGACCTCTCATTCCCGGCCTCTGATTCCCGGCCTCTGATACCCCGGCTCTGATTCCCCGCCTCTGATACCCTGCCTCTGATTCCCCATCTCTGATTCCGCTCATCTGATTCCCTGCCTCTGATTCCCCGCCTCTGATTCCCTGCCTCTGATTCCCTGCCTCTGATTCCGAACCTCTGATTCACCACCTCTGATTCCCCGCGTCTGATTCCCCGCCTCTGATTCCCCATCTCTGATTCCCTATCTCTGATTCCCCAATTCTGATTCCCCGCCTTTGATTCCCTGCCGCTGATTCCCAACCTCTGATTCCCCACCTCTGATTCCCCATATCTGATTCCCCGCCTCTGTTTCCCCGCCTCTTATTGCCCGCCTCTGTTTCCGCATATCTGATTCCCGGCCACTCATTCCCCAGCTCTGATTCCCCACCTCTGATTCCCCATATCTTATTCCCCACCTATGTTTCCCCGCCTCTGATTCCCCGCCTCTGATTCCCCATCTCTGATTCCCGGACTCTGATTCCCCACCTCTGATTCCCTATCTCTGATTCCGCACATCCGATTCCCTGCCTCTGATTCCCCGCCTCTGATGCCCCGCCTCTGATTCCCAACCTCTGATTCCCCTCCTCTGATTCCCCATGTCTGATTCCCCGCCTCCGTTTCCCTGCCTCTGATTCCCCGCCTCTGTTTCCCCATATCTGATTCCCCGCCTCTGATTCCCCAACTCTGATTCCCCGCCTCTGATTCCCCAGCTCTGATTCCCCGCCTCTGATTCCCCGCGTCTGATTCCCAGCCTCTGATTCCCCATGTCTTATTCCCCGCCTCTGATTCCCCGCCTCTGATTCGCCATCTCTGATTCATCGCCTCTGATTCCCCACCTCTGATTCCCCATATCTGATTCCCACCTATGTTTCCCCGCCTCTGATGCCCCGCCTCTGATTCCATGCCTCTGATTCCCAACCTCTGATTCCCCACCTCTGATTCCCCATATCTGATTCCCCGCCTCTGTTTCCCCGCCTCTGATTCCCTGCCTCTGTTTCCTCATATCTGATTCCCCGCCTCTGATTCCCCAACACTGATTCCCCTCCTCTGATACCCCAGCTCTGATTCACCACCTCTGATTCCCCGCGTCTGATTCCCCGCCTCTGATTCCCCATCTCTTTCCCTATCTCTGATTCCCCAATTCTGATTCCCCGCCTTTGATTCCCTGCCTCTGATTCCCAACCTCTGATTCCCCACCTCTGATTCCCCAGCTCTGATTCCCCGCCTCTGATTCCCCGCGTCTGAATCCCTGCCTCTGATTCCCCGACTCTGATTCCCCATCTCTGATTCACCACCTCTGATCCCCCGCCTCTGATTCCCCATGTCTGATTCACCGCCTCTGTTTCCCCACCTCTGATTCCCCGCCTCTGATTCCCCATATCTGATTCCCCGCCTCTGATTCCCTGACTCTGTTTCCCCGCCTCTGATTCCCCGCCTCTGATTCCCCATATCTCATTCCCCGCCTCTGATTCCCCGCATCTGATTCCCTGCCTCTGAATCCCCACCTCTGATTCCCTGCCTCTGATTCCCAACCTCTGATTCCCCTCCTCTGATTCCCCATATCTGATTCCCCGCCTCCGTTTCCCTGCCTCTGATTGCCCGCCTCTGTTTCCCCATATCTGATTCCCCGCCTCTGATTCCCCAACTCTGATTCCCCGCCTCTGATTCCCCAGCTCTGATTCCCCGCCTCTGATTCCCCGCCTCTGATTCCCAGCCTCTGATTCCCCATGTCTGATTTCCTGCCTCTGATTCCCCGCCTCTGATTCGCCATCTCTGATTCATCCCCTCTGATTCCCCACCTCTGATTCCCCATATCTTATTCCCCACCTATGTTTCCCCGCCTCTGATTCCCCGCCTCTGATTCCCCATCTCTGATTCCCAGACTCTGATTCCCCACCTCTGATTCCCTATCTCTGATTCTGCACATCCGATTCCCTGCCTCTGATTCCCCGCCTCTGATTCCCCACCTCTGATTCCCCACCTCTGATTCCCCATATCTGATTCCCCGCCTCTGTTTCTCCGCCTCTGATTCCCTGCCTCTGTTTCCTCATATCTGATTCCCCGCCTCTGATTCCCCAACACTGATTCCCCGCCTCTGATTCCCCAGCTCTGATTCACCACCTCTGATTCCCCACGTCTGATTCCCCGCTTCTGATTCCCGGCCTCTTATTCCCCACCTCTGATTCCCGGCCTCTGATTCCCGGCCTCTGATTCCCGACCTCTCATTCCCGGCCTCTGATTCCCGGCCTCTGATACCCCGGCTCTGATTCCCCGCCTCTGATTCCCTGCCTCTGATTCCCCATCTCTGATTCCGCTCATCTGATTCCCTGCCTCTGATTCCCCGCCTCTGATTCCCTGCCTCTGATTCCCTGCCTCTGATTCCCAACCTCTGATTCCCCACCTCTGATTCCCCATATCTGATTCCCCGCCTCTGTTTCCCCGCCTCTGATTCTCCGCCTCTGTTTCCCCATATCTGATTCCCCGCCTCTGATTCCCCAACTCTGATTCCCCACCTCTGATCCCCAGCTCTGATTCCCCGCCTCTGATTCCCCGTGTTTGTTTCCCTGCCTCTGATTCCCTGCCTCTGATTCCCAACCTCTGATTCCCCACCTCTGATTCCCCATATCTGATTCCCCGCCTCTGTTTCCCCGCCTCTGATTCCCCGCCTCTGTTTCCCCATATCTGATTCCCCGCCTTTGATTCGCCACCTCTGATTCCCGATATGTGATTCCCCGCCTCTGTTTCCCCGCATCTGATTCCCCGCCTCTGATTCCCCATATCTCATTCCCCGCCTCTGATTCCCCATATCTGATTCCCGGACTCTGATTCCCCACCTCTGATTCCCGGCCTCTTTTTCCCGGTATCTGATTCCCGGCATCTGAATTCCGGCCTCTGATTCCCGGCCTCTGATTCCCAGCTTCTGATTCTGATTCCCTGCCTCTGATTCCCCATCTCTGATTCCGCACATCTGATTCCCTGCCTCTGATTCCCCACTTCTGATTCCCCATATCTGATTCCCCGCCTCTGTTTCCCCGCCTCTGATTCCCCGCCTCTGTTTCCCCATATCTAATTCCCCGCCTCTGATTCCCCAACTCTGATTCCCCGCACTGATTCCCCAGCTCTGAATCCCCGCCTCAGATTCCCCGCATCTGATTCCCTGCCTCTGAATCCCCACCTCTGATTCCCTGCCTCTGATTCCCAACCTCTGATTCCCCTCCTCTGATTCCCCATATCTGATTCCCCGCCTCCGTTTCCCTGCCTCTGATTCCCCGCCTCTGTTTCCCCAACTCTGATTCCCCGCCTCTGATTCCCCAGCTCTGATTCCCCGCCTCTGATTCCCCGCGTCTGATTCCCAGCCTCTGATTCCCCATGTCTTATTTCCCGCCTCTGATTCCCCGCCTCTGATTCGCCATCTCTGATTCATCGCCTCTGATTCCCCACCTCTGATTCCCCATATCTGATTCCCCACCTATGTTTCCCCGCCTCCGATGCCCCGCCTCTGATTCCATGCCTCTGATTCCCAACCTCTGATTCCCCAACCTCTGATTCCCCATATCAGATTCCCCGCCTCTGTTTCCCTGCCTCTGATTCCCTGCCTCTGTTTCCTCATATCTGATTCCCCGCCTCTGATTCCCCAACACTGATTCCCCGCCTCTGATTCCCCAGCTCTGATTCACCACCTCTGATTCCCCGCGTCTGATTCCCCGCCTCTGATTCCCCATCTCTGATTCCCTATCTCTGATTCCCCAATTCTGATTCCCCGCCTTTGATTCCCTGCCTCTGATTCCCAACCTCTGATTCCCCACCTCTGATTCCCCATATCTGATTCCCCGCCTCTGTTTCCCCGCCTCTTATTCCCCGCCTCTGTTTCCGCATATCTGATTCCCGGCCACTCATTCCCCAGCTCTGATTCCCCGCCTCTGATTCCCCATATCTGATTCCCCGCCGCTGATTCCCCAACTCTGATAGCCCGCCTCTGATTCCCCAGCTCTGATTCCCCGCCTCTTATTCCCCGCGTCTGAATCCCTGCCTCTGATTCCCCGCCTCTGATTCCCCATCTCAGATTCACCACCTCTGATCCCCCGCGTCTCATTCCCCATGTCTGATTCACCGCCTCTGTTTCCCCATCTCTGATTCCCCGCCTCTGATTCCCCATATCTGATTCCCCGCCTTTGATTCGCCAACTCTGATTCCCCGCCTGTGATTCGCCAGCTATGATTCCCCGCCTCTGATTCCCCACGTCTGATTCACTGCCTGTGATTCCCTGCCTCTTATTCCCCGCCTCTGATTCCCCGCATCTGATTCCCTGCCTCTGAATCCCCACCTCTGATTCCCTGCCTCTGATTCCCAACCTCTTATTCCCCTCCTCTGATTCCCCATATCTGATTCCCCGCCTCCATTTCCCTGCCTCTGATTCCCCGCCTCTGTTACCCCATATCTGATTCCCCGCCTCTGATTCCCCAACTCTGATTCTGCACATCTGATTCCCTGCCTCTTATTCCCCACCTCTAATTCCCGGCCTCTGATTCCCGTCCTCTGATTCCCCACCTCTGATTCTCCATATCTGATTCCCCGCCTCTGTTTCCCCGCCTCTGATTCCCCGCCTCTGTTTCCCCATATCTGATTCCCCGCCTCTGATTCCCCAACTCTGATTCCCCGTGTTTGATTACCTGCCTCTGATTCCCCGCCTCTGCTTCCCCTTCTCTGATTCACCGCCTTTGTTTCCCCACCTCTGATTCCCCATATCTGATTCCCTGCCTGTGATTCCCCGCCTCTGATTCCCCGCCTCTGTTTCCCCATATCTAATTCCCCGCCTCTGATTCCCCAACTCTGATTCCCCGCACTGATTCCCCAGCTTTGAATCCCCGCCTCAGATTCCCCGCATCTGATTCCCTGCCTCTGAATCCCCACCTCTGATTCCCTGCCTCTGATTCCCAACCTCTGTTTCCCCTCCTCTGATTCCCCATATCTGATTCCCCGCCTCCGTTTCCCTGCCTCTGATTCCCCGCCTCTGTTTCCCCATATCTGATTCCCCGCCTCTGATTCCCCAACTCTGATTCCCCGCCTCTGATTTTCCAGCTCTGATTCCCCACCTCTGATTCCCCGCGTCTGATTCCCAGCCTCTGATTCCCCATGTCTTATACCCCGCCTCTGATTCCCCGCCTCTGATTCGCCATCTCTGATTCATCGCCTCTGATTCCCCACGTCTGATTCCCCATATCTGATTCCCCACCTATGTTTCCCCGCCTCTGATGCCCCACCTCTGATTCCATGCCTCTGATTCCCAACCTCTGATTCCCCACCTCTGATTCCCCATATCTGATTCCCCGCCTCTGTTTCCCCGCCTCTGATTCCCTGCCTCTGTTTCCTCATATCTGATTCCCCGCCTCTGATTCCCCAACACTGATTCCCCGCCTCTGATTCCCCAGGTTTGATTCACCACCTCTGATTCCCCGCGTCTGATTCCCCGCCTCTGATTCCCCATCTCTGATTCCGTATCTCTGATTCCCCAATTCTGATTCCCCGCCTTTGATTCCCTGCCTCTGATTCCCAACTTCTGATTCCCCACCTCTGATATCCCATATCTGATTCCCCGCCTCTGTTTCCCCGCCTCTTATTCCCCGCCTCTGTTTCCCCATATCTGATTACCGGCCTCTCATTCCCCAGCTCTGATTCCCCGCCTCTGATTCCCCATATCTGATTCCCCGCCGCTGATTCCCCAACTCAGATAGCCCGCCTCTGATTCCCCAGCTCTGATTCCCCGCCTCTGATTCCCCGCGTCTGAATCCCTGCCTCTGATTCCCCGCCTCTGATTCCCCATCTCTGATTCACCACCTCTGATCCCCCGCCTCTGATTCCCCATGTCTGATTCACCGCCTCTGTTTCCCCACCTCTGATTCCCCGCCTCTGATTCCCCATATCTGATTCCCCGCCTCTGATTCCCCAACTCTGATTCGCCGCCTGTGATTCGCCAGCTATGATTCCCCGCATCTGATTCCCCACGTCTGATTCCCTGCCTGTGATTCCCTGCCTCTTATTCCCCGACTCTGATTCCCCGCATCTGATTCCCTGCCTCTGAATCCCCACCTCTGATTCCCTGCCTCTGATTCCCAACCTCTTATTCCCCTCCTCTGATTCCCCATATCTGATTCCCCACCTCCATTTCCCTGCCTCTGATTCCCCGCCTCTGTTACCCAATATCTGATTCCCCGCCTCTGATTCCCCAACTCTGATTCTGCACATCTGATTCCCTGCCTCTTATTCCCCACCTCTAATTCCCAGCCTCTGATTCCCGGCCTCTGATTCCCCACCTCTGATTCTCCATATCTGATTCCCCGCCTCTGTTTCCCCGCCTCTGATTCCCCGCCTCTGTTTCCCCATATCTGATTCACCGCCTTTGATTCGCCACCTCTGATTCCCCATATGTGATTCCCCTCCTCTGTTTCCCCGCCTCTGATTCCCCGCCTCTGATTCCCCATATCTCATTCCCCGCCTCTGATTCCCCGCATCTGATTCCCTGCCTCTGAATCCCCACCTCTGATTCCCTGCCTCTGATTCCCAACCTCTGATTCCCCTCCTCTGATTCCCCATATCTGATTCCTCGCCTCCGTTTCCCTGCCTCTGATTAACCGCCTCTGTTTCCCCATATCTGATTCCCCGCCTCTGATTCCCCAGCTCTGATTCCCCGCCTCTGTTTCCCCGCGTCTGATTCCCAGCCTCTGATTCCCCATGTCTGATTTGTTGCCTCTGATTCCCCGCCTCTGATTCGCCATCTCTGATTCATCGCCTCTGATTCCCCACCTCTGATTCCCCATATCTTATTCCTCACCTATGTTTCCCTGCCTCTGATTCCCCGCCTCTGATTCCCCATCTCTGATTCCGGGACTCTGATTCCCCACCTCTGATTCCCTATCTCTGATTCCGCACATCCGATTCCCTGCCTCTGATTCCCCGCCTCTGATGCCCCGCCTCTGATTCCCAACCTCTGATTCCCCTCCTCTGATTCCCCATATCTGATTCCCCGCCTCCGTTTCCCTGCCTCTGATTCCCCGCCTCTGTTTCCCCATATCTGATTCCCCGCCTCTGATTCCCCAACTCTGATTCCCCGCCTCTGATTCCCCAGCTCTGATTCCCCGCCTCTGATTCCCCGCGTCTGATTCCCAGCCTCTGATTCCCCATGTCTTATTCCCCGCCTCTGATTCCCCGCCTCTGATTCGCCATCTCTGATTCATCGCCTCTGATTCCCCACCTCTGATTCCCCATATCTGATTCCCACCTATGTTTCCCCGCCTCTGATGCCCCGCCTCTGATTCCATGCCTCTGATTCCCAACCTCTGATTCCCCACCTCTGATTCCCCATATCTGATTCCCCGCCTCTGTTTCCCCGCCTCTGATTCCCTGCCTCTGTTTCCTCATATCTGATTCCCCGCCTCTGATTCCCCAACACTGATTCCCCTCCTCTGATACCCCAGCTCTGATTCACCACCTCTGATTCCCCGCGTCTGATTCCCCGCCTCTGATTCCCCATCTCTGATTCCCTATCTCTGATTCCCCAATTCTGATTCCCCGCCTTTGATTCCCTGCCTCTGATTCCCAACCTCTGATTCCCCACCTCTGATTCCCCAGCTCTGATTCCCCGCCTCTGATTCCCCGCGTCTGAATCCCTGCCTCTGATTCCCCGACTCTGATTCCCCATCTCTGATTCACCACCTCTGATCCCCCGCCTCTGATTCCCCATGTCTGATTCACCGCCTCTGTTTCCCCACCTCTGATTCCCCGCCTCTGATTCCCCATATCTGATTCCCCGCCTCTGATTCCCTGACTCTGTTTCCCCGCCTCTGATTCCCCGCCTCTGATTCCCCATATCTCATTCCCCGCCTCTGATTCCCCGCATCTGATTCCCTGCCTCTGAATCCCCACCTCTGATTCCCTGCCTCTCATTCCCAACCTCTGATTCCCCTCCTCTGATTCCCCATATCTGATTCCCCGCCTCCGTTTCCCTGCCTCTGATTGCCCGCCTCTGTTTCCCCATATCTGATTCCCCGCCTCTGATTCCCCAACTCTGATTCCGCGCCTCTGATTCCCCAGCTCTGATTCCCCGCCTCTGATTCCCCGCCTCTGATTCCCAGCCTCTGATTCCCCATGTCTGATTTCCTGCCTCTGATTCCCCGCCTCTGATTCGCCATCTCTGATTCATCCCCTCTGATTCCCCACCTCTGATTCCCCATATCTTATTCCCCACCTATGTTTCCCCGCCTCTGATTCCCCGCCTCTGATTCCCCATCTCTGATTCCCAGACTCTGATTCCCCACCTCTGATTCCCTATCTCTGATTCTGCACATCCGATTCCCTGCCTCTGATTCCCCGCCTCTGATTCCCCACCTCTGATTCCCCACCTCTGATTCCCCATATCTGATTCCCCGCCTCTGTTTCTCCGCCTCTGATTCCCTGCCTCTGTTTCCTCATATCTGATTCCCCGCCTCTGATTCCCCAACACTGATTCCCCGCCTCTGATTCCCCAGCTCTGATTCACCACCTCTGATTCCCCACGTCTGATTCCCCGCTTCTGATTCCCGGCCTCTTATTCCCCACCTCTGATTCCCGGCCTCTGATTCCCGGCCTCTGATTCCCGACCTCTCATTCCCGGCCTCTGATTCCCGGCCTCTGATACCCCGGCTCTGATTCCCCGCCTCTGATTCCCTGCCTCTGATTCCCCATCTCTGATTCCGCTCATCTGATTCCCTGCCTCTGATTCCCCGCCTCTGATTCCCTGCCTCTGATTCCCTGCCTCTGATTCCCAACCTCTGATTCCCCACCTCTGATTCCCCATATCTGATTCCCCGCCTCTGTTTCCCCGCCTCTGATTCTCTGCCTCTGTTTCCCCATATCTGATTCCCCGCCTCTGATTCCCCAACTCTGATTCCCCACCTCTGATCCCCAGCTCTGATTCCCCGCCTCTGATTCCCCGTGTTTGATTCCCTGCCTCTGATTCCCTGCCTCTGATTCCCAACCTCTGATTCCCCACCTCTGATTCCCCATATCTGATTCCCCGCCTCTGTTTACCCGCCTCTGATTCCCCGCCTCTGTTTCCCCATATCTGATTCCCCGCCTTTGATTCGCCACCTCTGATTCCCCATATGTGATTCCCCGCCTCTGTTTCCCCGCATCTGATTCCCCGCCTCTGATTCCCCATATCTCATTCCCCGCCTCTGATTCCCCATATCTGATTCCCGGACTCTGATTCCCCACCTCTGATTCCCGGCCTCTTTTTCCCGGCATCTGATTCCCGGCATCTGATTCCCAGCCTCTGATTCCCGGCCTCTGATTCCCAGCTTCTGATTCTGATTCCCTGCCTCTGATTCCCCATCTCTGATTCCGCACATCTGATTCCCTGCCTCTGATTCCCCACTTCTGATTCCCCATATCTGATTCCCCGCCTCTGTTTCCCCGCCTCTGATTCCCCGCCTCTGTTTCCCCATATCTAATTCCCCGCCTCTGATTCCCCAACTCTGATTCCCCGCACTGATTCCCCAGCTCTGAATCCCCGCCTCAGATTCCCCGCATCTGATTCCCTGCCTCTGAATCCCCACCTCTGATTCCCTGCCTCTGATTCCCAACCTCTGATTCCCCTCCTCTGATTCCCCATATCTGATTCCCCGCCTCCGTTTCCCTGCCTCTGATTCCCCGCCTCTGTTTCCCCATATCTGATTCCCCGCCTCTGATTCCCCAACTCTGATTCCCCGCCTCTGATTCCCCAGCTCTGATTCCCCGCCTCTGATTCCCCGCGTCTGATTCCCAGCCTCTGATTCCCCATGTCTTATTTCCCGCCTCTGATTCCCCGCCTCTGATTCGCCATCTCTGATTCATCGCCTCTGATTCCCCACCTCTGATTCCCCATATCTGATTCCCCACCTATGTTTCACCGCCTCCGATGCCCCGCCTCTGATTCCATGCCTCTGATTCCCAACCTCTGATTCCCCAACCTCTGATTCCCCATATCAGATTCCCCGCCTCTGTTTCCCTGCCTCTGATTCCCTGCCTCTGTTTCCTCATATCTGATTCCCCGCCTCTGATTCCCCAACACTGATTCCCCGCCTCTGATTCCCCAGCTCTGATTCACCACCTCTGATTCCCCGCGTCTGATTCCCCGCCTCTGATTCCCCATCTCTGATTCCCTATCTCTGATTCCCCAAATCTGATTCCCCGCCTTTGATTCCCTGCCTCTGATTCCCAACCTCTGATTCCCCACCTCTGATTCCCCATATCTGATTCCCCGCCTCTGTTTCCCCGCCTCTTATTCCCCGCCTCTGTTTCCGCATATCTGATTCCCGGCCACTCATTCCCCAGCTCTGATTCCCCACCTCTGATTCCCCATATCTTATTCCCCACCTATGTTTCCCCGCCTCTGATTCCCCGCCTCTGATTCCCCATCTCTGATTCCCGGACTCTGATTCCCCACCTCTGATTCCCTATCTCTGATTCTGCACATCCGATTCCCTGCCTCTGATTCCCCGCCTCTGATGCCCCGCCTCTGATTCCCAACCTCTGATTCCCCTCCTCTGATTCCCCATATCTGATTCCCCGCCTCCGTTTCCCTGCCTCTGATTCCCCGCCTCTTTTTCCCCATATCTGATTCCCCGCCTCTGATTCCCCAACTCTGATTCCCCGCCTCTGATTCCCCAGCTCTGATTCCCCGCCTCTGATTCCCCGCGTCTGATTCCCAGCCTCTGATTCCCCATGTCTTATTCCCCGCCTCTGATTCCCCGCCTCTGATTCGCCATCTCTGATTCATCGCCTCTGATTCCCCACCTCTGATTCCCCATATCTGATTCCCACCTATGTTTCCCCGCCTCTGATGCCCCGCCTCTGATTCCATGCCTCTGATTCCCAACCTCTGATTCCCCACCTCTGATTCCCCATATCTGATTCCCCGCCTCTGTTTCCCCGCCTCTGATTCCCTGCCTCTGTTTCCTCATATCTGATTCCCCGCCTCTGATTCCCCAACACTGATTCCCCTCCTCTGATACCCCAGCTCTGATTCACCACCTCTGATTCCCCGCGTCTGATTCCCCGCCTCTGATTCCCCATCTCTGATTCCCTATCTCTGATTCCCCAATTCTGATTCCCCGCCTTTGATTCCCTGCCTCTGATTCCCAACCTCTGATTCCCCACCTCTGATTCCCCAGCTCTGATTCCCCGCCTCTGATTCCCCGCGTCTGAATCCCTGCCTCTGATTCCCCGACTCTGATTCCCCATCTCTGATTCACCACCTCTGATCCCCCGCCTCTGATTCCCCATGTCTGATTCACCGCCTCTGTTTCCCCACCTCTGATTCCCCGCCTCTGATTCCCCATATCTGATTCCCCGCCTCTGATTCCCTGACTCTGTTTCCCCGCCTCTGATTCCCCGCCTCTGATTCCCCATATCTCATTCCCCACCTCTGATTCCCCGCATCTGATTCCCTGCCTCTGAATCCCCACCTCTGATTCCCTGCCTCTGATTCCCAACCTCTGATTCCCCTCCTCTGATTCCCCATATCTGATTCCCCGCCTCCGTTTCCCTGCCTCTGATTGCCCGCCTCTGTTTCCCCATATCTGATTCCCCGCCTCTGATTCCCCAACTCTGATTCCCCGCCTCTGATTCCCCAGCTCTGATTCCCCGCCTCTGATTCCCCGCCTCTGATTCCCAGCCTCTGATTCCCCATGTCTGATTTCCTGCCTCTGATTCCCCGCCTCTGATTCGCCATCTCTGATTCATCCCCTCTGATTCCCCACCTCTGATTCCCCATATCTTATTCCCCACCTATGTTTCCCCGCCTCTGATTCCCCGCCTCTGATTCCCCATCTCTGATTCCCAGACTCTGATTCCCCACCTCTGATTCCCTATCTCTGATTCTGCACATCCGATTCCCTGCCTCTGATTCCCCGCCTCTGATTCCCCACCTCTGATTCCCCACCTCTGATTCCCCATATCTGATTCCCCGCCTCTGTTTCTCCGCCTCTGATTCCCTGCCTCTGTTTCCTCATATCTGATTCCCCGCCTCTGATTCCCCAACACTGATTCCCCGCCTCTGATTCCCCAGCTCTGATTCACCACCTCTGATTCCCCACGTCTGATTCCCCGCTTCTGATTCCCGGCCTCTTATTCCCCACCTCTGATTCCCGGCCTCTGATTCCCGGCCTCTGATTCCCGACCTCTCATTCCCGGCCTCTGATTCCCGGCCTCTGATACCCCGGCTCTGATTCCCCGCCTCTGATACCCTGCCTCTGATTCCCCATCTCTGATTCCGCTCATCTGATTCCCTGCCTCTGATTCCCCGCCTCTGATTCCCTGCCTCTGATTCCCTGCCTCTGATTCCGAACCTCTGATTCACCACCTCTGATTCCCCGCGTCTGATTCCCCGCCTCTGATTCCCCATCTCTGATTCCCTATCTCTGATTCCCCAATTCTGATTCCCCGCCTTTGATTCCCTGCCGCTGATTCCCAACCTCTGATTCCCCACCTCTGATTCCCCATATCTGATTCCCCGCCTCTGTTTCCCCGCCTCTTATTGCCCGCCTCTGTTTCCGCATATCTGATTCCCGGCCACTCATTCCCCAGCTCTGATTCCCCACCTCTGATTCCCCATATCTTATTCCCCACCTATGTTTCCCCGCCTCTGATTCCCCGCCTCTGATTCCCCATCTCTGATTCCCGGACTCTGATTCCCCACCTCTGATTCCCTATCTCTGATTCCGCACATCCGATTCCCTGCCTCTGATTCCCCGCCTCTGATGCCCCGCCTCTGATTCCCAACCTCTGATTCCCCTCCTCTGATTCCCCATGTCTGATTCCCCGCCTCCATTTCCCTGCCTCTGATTCCCCGCCTCTGTTTCCCCATATCTGATTCCCCGCCTCTGATTCCCCAACTCTGATTCCCCGCCTCTGATTCCCCAGCTCTGATTCCCCGCCTCTGATTCCCCGCGTCTGATTCCCAGCCTCTGATTCCCCATGTCTTATTCCCCGCCTCTGATTCCCCGCCTCTGATTCGCCATCTCTGATTCATCGCCTCTGATTCCCCACCTCTGATTCCCCATATCTGATTCCCACCTATGTTTCCCCGCCTCTGATGCCCCGCCTCTGATTCCATGCCTCTGATTCCCAACCTCTGATTCCCCACCTCTGATTCCCCATATCTGATTCCCCGCCTCTGTTTCCCCGCCTCTGATTCCCTGCCTCTGTTTCCTCATATCTGATTCCCCGCCTCTGATTCCCCAACACTGATTCCCCTCCTCTGATACCCCAGCTCTGATTCACCACCTCTGATTCCCCGCGTCTGATTCCCCGCCTCTGATTCCCCATCTCTGATTCCCTATCTCTGATTCCCCAATTCTGATTCCCCGCCTTTGATTCCCTGCCTCTGATTCCCAACCTCTGATTCCCCACCTCTGATTCCCCAGCTCTGATTCCCCGCCTCTGATTCCCCGCGTCTGAATCCCTGCCTCTGATTCCCCGACTCTGATTCCCCATCTCTGATTCACCACCTCTGATCCCCCGCCTCTGATTCCCCATGTCTGATTCACCGCCTCTGTTTCCCCACCTCTGATTCCCCGCCTCTGATTCCCCATATCTGATTCCCCGCCTCTGATTCCCTGACTCTGTTTCCCCGCCTCTGATTCCCCGCCTCTGATTCCCCATATCTCATTCCCCGCCTCTGATTCCCCGCATCTGATTCCCTGCCTCTGAATCCCCACCTCTGATTCCCTGCCTCTGATTCCCAACCTCTGATTCCCCTCCTCTGATTCCCCATATCTGATTCCCCGCCTCCGTTTCCCTGCCTCTGATTGCCCGCCTCTGTTTCCCCATATCTGATTCCCCGCCTCTGATTCCCCAACTCTGATTCCCCGCCTCTGATTCCCCAGCTCTGATTCCCCGCCTCTGATTCCCCGCCTCTGATTCCCAGCCTCTGATTCCCCATGTCTGATTTCCTGCCTCTGATTCCCCGCCTCTGATTCGCCATCTCTGATTCATCCCCTCTGATTCCCCACCTCTGATTCCCCATATCTTATTCCCCACCTATGTTTCCCCGCCTCTGATTCCCCGCCTCTGATTCCCCATCTCTGATTCCCAGACTCTGATTCCCCACCTCTGATTCCCTATCTCTGATTCTGCACATCCGATTCCTTGCCTCTGATTCCCCGCCTCTGATTCCCCACCTCTGATTCCCCACCTCTGATTCCCCATATCTGATTCCCCGCCTCTGTTTCTCCGCCTCTGATTCCCTGCCTCTGTTTCCTCATATCTGATTCCCCGCCTCTGATTCCCCAACACTGATTCCCCGCCTCTGATTCCCCAGCTCTGATTCACCACCTCTGATTCCCCACGTCTGATTCCCCGCTTCTGATTCCCGGCCTCTTATTCCCCACCTCTGATTCCCGGCCTCTGATTCCCGGCCTCTGATTCCCGACCTCTCATTCCCGGCCTCTGATTCCCGGCCTCTGATACCCCGGCTCTGATTCCCCGCCTCTGATTCCCTGCCTCTGATTCCCCATCTCTGATTCCGCTCATCTGATTCCCTGCCTCTGATTCCCCGCCTCTGATTCCCTGCCTCTGATTCCCTGCCTCTGATTCCCAACCTCTGATTCCCCACCTCTGATTCCCCATATCTGATTCCCCGCCTCTGTTTCCCCGCCTCTGATTCTCCGCCTCTGTTTCCCCATATCTGATTCCCCGCCTCTGATTCCCCAACTCTGATTCCCCACCTCTGATCCCCAGCTCTGATTCCCCGCCTCTGATTCCCCGTGTTTGTTTCCCTGCCTCTGATTCCCTGCCTCTGATTCCCAACCTCTGATTCCCCACCTCTGATTCCCCATATCTGATTCCCCGCCTCTGATTCCCCATCTCTGATTCCCTATCTCTGATTCCCCAATTCTGATTCCCCGCCTTTGATTCCCTGCCTCTGTTTCCCAACCTCTGATTCCCCACCTCTGATTCCCCAGCTCTGATTCCCCGCCTCTGATTCCCCGCGTCTGAATCCCTGCCTCTGATTCCCCGACTCTGATTCCCCATCTCTGATTCACCACCTCTGATCCCCCGCCTCTGATTCCCCATGTCTGATTCACCGCCTCTGTTTCCCCACCTCTGATTCCCCGCCTCTGATTCCCCATATCTGATTCCCCGCCTCTGATTCCCTGACTCTGTTTCCCCGCCTCTGATTCCCCGCCTCTGATTCCCCATATCTCATTCCCCGCCTCTGATTCCCCGCATCTGATTCCCTGCCTCTGAATCCCCACCTCTGATTCCCTGCCTCTGATTCCCAACCTCTGATTCCCCTCCTCTGATTCCCCATATCTGATTCCCCGCCTCCGTTTCCCTGCCTCTGATTGCCCGCCTCTGTTTCCCCATATCTGATTCCCCGCCTCTGATTCCCCAACTCTGATTCCCCGCCTCTGATTCCCCAGCTCTGATTCCCCGCCTCTGATTCCCCGCCTCTGATTCCCAGCCTCTGATTCCCCATGTCTGATTTCCTGCCTCTGATTCCCCGCCTCTGATTCGCCATCTCTGATTCATCCCCTCTGATTCCCCACCTCTGATTCCCCATATCTTATTCCCCACCTATGTTTCCCCGCCTCTGATTCCCCGCCTCTGATTCCCCATCTCTGATTCCCAGACTCTGATTCCCCACCTCTGATTCCCTATCTCTGATTCTGCACATCCGATTCCCTGCCTCTGATTCCCCGCCTCTGATTCCCCACCTCTGATTCCCCACCTCTGATTCCCCATATCTGATTCCCCGCCTCTGTTTCTCCGCCTCTGATTCCCTGCCTCTGTTTCCTCATATCTGATTCCCCGCCTCTGATTCCCCAACACTGATTCCCCGCCTCTGATTCCCCAGCTCTGATTCACCACCTCTGATTCCCCACGTCTGATTCCCCGCTTCTGATTCCCGGCCTCTTATTCCCCACCTCTGATTCCCGGCCTCTGATTCCCGGCCTCTGATTCCCGACCTCTCATTCCCGGCCTCTGATTCCCGGCCTCTGATACCCCGGCTCTGATTCCCCGCCTCTGATACCCTGCCTCTGATTCCCCATCTCTGATTCCGCTCATCTGATTCCCTGCCTCTGATTCCCCGCCTCTGATTCCCTGCCTCTGATTCCCTGCCTCTGATTCCGAACCTCTGATTCACCACCTCTGATTCCCCGCGTCTGATTCCCCGCCTCTGATTCCCCATCTCTGATTCCCTATCTCTGATTCCCCAATTCTGATTCCCCGCCTTTGATTCCCTGCCGCTGATTCCCAACCTCTGATTCCCCACCTCTGATTCCCCATATCTGATTCCCCGCCTCTGTTTCCCCGCCTCTTATTGCCCGCCTCTGTTTCCGCATATCTGATTCCCGGCCACTCATTCCCCAGCTCTGATTCCCCACCTCTGATTCCCCATATCTTATTCCCCACCTATGTTTCCCCGCCTCTGATTCCCCGCCTCTGATTCCCCATCTCTGATTCCCGGACTCTGATTCCCCACCTCTGATTCCCTATCTCTGATTCCGCACATCCGATTCCCTGCCTCTGATTCCCCGCCTCTGATGCCCCGCCTCTGATTCCCAACCTCTGATTCCCCTCCTCTGATTCCCCATGTCTGATTCCCCGCCTCCGTTTCCCTGCCTCTGATTCCCCGCCTCTGTTTCCCCATATCTGATTCCCCGCCTCTGATTCCCCAACTCTGATTCCCCGCCTCTGATTCCCCAGCTCTGATTCCCCGCCTCTGATTCCCCGCGTCTGATTCCCAGCCTCTGATTCCCCATGTCTTATTCCCCGCCTCTGATTCCCCGCCTCTGATTCGCCATCTCTGATTCATCGCCTCTGATTCCCCACCTCTGATTCCCCATATCTGATTCCCACCTATGTTTCCCCGCCTCTGATGCCCCGCCTCTGATTCCATGCCTCTGATTCCCAACCTCTGATTCCCCACCTCTGATTCCCCATATCTGATTCCCCGCCTCTGTTTCCCCGCCTCTGATTCCCTGCCTCTGTTTCCTCATATCTGATTCCCCGCCTCTGATTCCCCAACACTGATTCCCCTCCTCTGATACCCCAGCTCTGATTCACCACCTCTGATTCCCCGCGTCTGATTCCCCGCCTCTGATTCCCCATCTCTTTCCCTATCTCTGATTCCCCAATTCTGATTCCCCGCCTTTGATTCCCTGCCTCTGATTCCCAACCTCTGATTCCCCACCTCTGATTCCCCAGCTCTGATTCCCCGCCTCTGATTCCCCGCGTCTGAATCCCTGCCTCTGATTCCCCGACTCTGATTCCCCATCTCTGATTCACCACCTCTGATCCCCCGCCTCTGATTCCCCATGTCTGATTCACCGCCTCTGTTTCCCCACCTCTGATTCCCCGCCTCTGATTCCCCATATCTGATTCCCCGCCTCTGATTCCCTGACTCTGTTTCCCCGCCTCTGATTCCCCGCCTCTGATTCCCCATATCTCATTCCCCGCCTCTGATTCCCCGCATCTGATTCCCTGCCTCTGAATCCCCACCTCTGATTCCCTGCCTCTGATTCCCAACCTCTGATTCCCCTCCTCTGATTCCCCATATCTGATTCCCCGCCTCCGTTTCCCTGCCTCTGATTGCCCGCCTCTGTTTCCCCATATCTGATTCCCCGCCTCTGATTCCCCAACTCTGATTCCCCGCCTCTGATTCCCCAGCTCTGATTCCCCGCCTCTGATTCCCCGCCTCTGATTCCCAGCCTCTGATTCCCCATGTCTGATTTCCTGCCTCTGATTCCCCGCCTCTGATTCGCCATCTCTGATTCATCCCCTCTGATTCCCCACCTCTGATTCCCCATATCTTATTCCCCACCTATGTTTCCCCGCCTCTGATTCCCCGCCTCTGATTCCCCATCTCTGATTCCCAGACTCTGATTCCCCACCTCTGATTCCCTATCTCTGATTCTGCACATCCGATTCCCTGCCTCTGATTCCCCGCCTCTGATTCCCCACCTCTGATTCCCCACCTCTGATTCCCCATATCTGATTCCCCGCCTCTGTTTCTCCGCCTCTGATTCCCTGCCTCTGTTTCCTCATATCTGATTCCCCGCCTCTGATTCCCCAACACTGATTCCCCGCCTCTGATTCCCCAGCTCTGATTCACCACCTCTGATTCCCCACGTCTGATTCCCCGCTTCTGATTCCCGGCCTCTTATTCCCCACCTCTGATTCCCGGCCTCTGATTCCCGGCCTCTGATTCCCGACCTCTCATTCCCGGCCTCTGATTCCCGGCCTCTGATACCCCGGCTCTGATTCCCCGCCTCTGATTCCCTGCCTCTGATTCCCCATCTCTGATTCCGCTCATCTGATTCCCTGCCTCTGATTCCCCGCCTCTGATTCCCTGCCTCTGATTCCCTGCCTCTGATTCCCAACCTCTGATTCCCCACCTCTGATTCCCCATATCTGATTCCCCGCCTCTGTTTCCCCGCCTCTGATTCTCCGCCTCTGTTTCCCCATATCTGATTCCCCGCCTCTGATTCCCCAACTCTGATTCCCCACCTCTGATCCCCAGCTCTGATTCCCCGCCTCTGATTCCCCGTGTTTGTTTCCCTGCCTCTGATTCCCTGCCTCTGATTCCCAACCTCTGATTCCCCACCTCTGATTCCCCATATCTGATTCCCCGCCTCTGTTTCCCCGCCTCTGATTCCCCGCCTCTGTTTCCCCATATCTGATTCCCCGCCTTTGATTCGCCACCTCTGATTCCCGATATGTGATTCCCCGCCTCTGTTTCCCCGCATCTGATTCCCCGCCTCTGATTCCCCATATCTCATTCCCCGCCTCTGATTCCCCATATCTGATTCCCGGACTCTGATTCCCCACCTCTGATTCCCGGCCTCTTTTTCCCGGTATCTGATTCCCGGCATCTGAATTCCGGCCTCTGATTCCCGGCCTCTGATTCCCAGCTTCTGATTCTGATTCCCTGCCTCTGATTCCCCATCTCTGATTCCGCACATCTGATTCCCTGCCTCTGATTCCCCACTTCTGATTCCCCATATCTGATTCCCCGCCTCTGTTTCCCCGCCTCTGATTCCCCGCCTCTGTTTCCCCATATCTAATTCCCCGCCTCTGATTCCCCAACTCTGATTCCCCGCACTGATTCCCCAGCTCTGAATCCCCGCCTCAGATTCCCCGCATCTGATTCCCTGCCTCTGAATCCCCACCTCTGATTCCCTGCCTCTGATTCCCAACCTCTGATTCCCCTCCTCTGATTCCCCATATCTGATTCCCCGCCTCCGTTTCCCTGCCTCTGATTCCCCGCCTCTGTTTCCCCAACTCTGATTCCCCGCCTCTGATTCCCCAGCTCTGATTCCCCGCCTCTGATTCCCCGCGTCTGATTCCCAGCCTCTGATTCCCCATGTCTTATTTCCCGCCTCTGATTCCCCGCCTCTGATTCGCCATCTCTGATTCATCGCCTCTGATTCCCCACCTCTGATTCCCCATATCTGATTCCCCACCTATGTTTCCCCGCCTCCGATGCCCCGCCTCTGATTCCATGCCTCTGATTCCCAACCTCTGATTCCCCAACCTCTGATTCCCCATATCAGATTCCCCGCCTCTGTTTCCCTGCCTCTGATTCCCTGCCTCTGTTTCCTCATATCTGATTCCCCGCCTCTGATTCCCCAACACTGATTCCCCGCCTCTGATTCCCCAGCTCTGATTCACCACCTCTGATTCCCCGCGTCTGATTCCCCGCCTCTGATTCCCCATCTCTGATTCCCTATCTCTGATTCCCCAATTCTGATTCCCCGCCTTTGATTCCCTGCCTCTGATTCCCAACCTCTGATTCCCCACCTCTGATTCCCCATATCTGATTCCCCGCCTCTGTTTCCCCGCCTCTTATTCCCCGCCTCTGTTTCCGCATATCTGATTCCCGGCCACTCATTCCCCAGCTCTGATTCCCCGCCTCTGATTCCCCATATCTGATTCCCCGCCGCTGATTCCCCAACTCTGATAGCCCGCCTCTGATTCCCCAGCTCTGATTCCCCGCCTCTTATTCCCCGCGTCTGAATCCCTGCCTCTGATTCCCCGCCTCTGATTCCCCATCTCAGATTCACCACCTCTGATCCCCCGCGTCTCATTCCCCATGTCTGATTCACCGCCTCTGTTTCCCCATCTCTGATTCCCCGCCTCTGATTCCCCATATCTGATTCCCCGCCTTTGATTCGCCAACTCTGATTCCCCGCCTGTGATTCGCCAGCTATGATTCCCCGCCTCTGATTCCCCACGTCTGATTCACTGCCTGTGATTCCCTGCCTCTTATTCCCCGCCTCTGATTCCCCGCATCTGATTCCCTGCCTCTGAATCCCCACCTCTGATTCCCTGCCTCTGATTCCCAACCTCTTATTCCCCTCCTCTGATTCCCCATATCTGATTCCCCGCCTCCATTTCCCTGCCTCTGATTCCCCGCCTCTGTTACCCCATATCTGATTCCCCGCCTCTGATTCCCCAACTCTGATTCTGCACATCTGATTCCCTGCCTCTTATTCCCCACCTCTAATTCCCGGCCTCTGATTCCCGTCCTCTGATTCCCCACCTCTGATTCTCCATATCTGATTCCCCGCCTCTGTTTCCCCGCCTCTGATTCCCCGCCTCTGTTTCCCCATATCTGATTCCCCGCCTCTGATTCCCCAACTCTGATTCCCCGTGTTTGATTACCTGCCTCTGATTCCCCGCCTCTGCTTCCCCTTCTCTGATTCACCGCCTTTGTTTCCCCACCTCTGATTCCCCATATCTGATTCCCTGCCTGTGATTCCCTGCCTCTTATTCCCCGCCTCTGTTTCCCCATATCTGATTCCCTGCCTCTGAATCCCCACCTCTGATTCCCTGCCTCTGATTCCCAACCTCTGATTCCCCTCCTCTGATTCCCCATATCTGATTCCCCGCCTCCGTTTCCCTGCCTCTGATTGCCCGCCTCTGATTCCCCATATCTGATTCCCCGCCTCTGATTCCCCAACTCTGATTCCCCGCCTCTGATTCCCAGCTCTGATTCCCCGCCTCTGATTCCCCGCGTCTGATTCCCAGCCTCTGATTCCCCATGTCCGAATTCCTGCCTCTGATTCCCCGCCTCTGATTCGCCATCTCTGATTCATCGCCTCTGATTCCCCACCTCCGATTCCCCATATCTTATTCCCCACCTATGTTTCCCCGCCTCTGATTCACCGCCTCTGATTCCCCATCTCTGATTCCCGGACTGTGATTCCCCACCTCTGATTCCCTATCTCTGATTCCGCACATCCGATTCCCTGCCTCTGATTCCCCGCCTCTGATGCCCCGCCTCTGATTGCATGCCTCTGATTCCCAACCTCTGATTCCCCACCTCTGATTCCCCATATCTGATTACCCGCCTCTGTTTCCCCGCCTCTGATTCCCTGCCTCTGTTTCCTCATATCTGATTCCCCGCCTCTGATTCCCAAACACTGATTCCCCGCCTCTGATTCCCCAGCTCTGATTCACCACCTCTGATTCCCCGCATCTGATTCCCCACCTCTGATTCCCGGCCTCTTATTCCCCACGTCTGATTCCCGGCCTCTGATTCCCGGCCTCTGATTCCCGACCACACATTCCCGGCCTCTGATTCCCTGCCTCTGATTCCCATTTCTCTGATTCTGCACATCTGATTCCCTGCCTCTTATTCCCCACCTCTGATTCCCGGCCTCTGATTCCCGGCCTCTGATTCCCGGCCTCTCATTCCCGGCCTCTCATTCCCGGCCTCTGATTCCCGGCCTCTGATTCCCCGCCTCTGATTCCCCGCCTCTGATTCCCTGCCTCTGATTCCCCATCTCTGATTCCGCCCATCTGATTCCCTGCCTCTGATTCCCCGCCTCTGATTCCCTGCCTCTGATTCCCCATCTCTGATTCCGCTCATCTGATTCCCTGCCTCTGATTCCCCGCCTCTGATTCCCTGCCTCTGATTCCCTGCCTCTGATTCCCAACCTCTGATTCCCCACCTCTGATTCCCCATATCTGATTCCCCGCCTCTGTTTCCCCGCCTCTGATTCTCCGCCTCTGTTTCCCCATATCTGATTCCCCGCCTCTGATTCCCCAACTCTGATTCCCCACCTCTGATCCCCAGCTCTGATTCCCCGCCTCTGATTCCCCGTGTTTGTTTCCCTGCCTCTGATTCCCTGCCTCTGATTCCCAACCTCTGATTCCCCACCTCTGATTCCCCATATCTGATTCCCCGCCTCTGATTCCCCATCTCTGATTCCCTATCTCTGATTCCCCAATTCTGATTCCCCGCCTTTGATTCCCTGCCTCTGTTTCCCAACCTCTGATTCCCCACCTCTGATTCCCCAGCTCTGATTCCCCGCCTCTGATTCCCCGCGTCTGAATCCCTGCCTCTGATTCCCCGACTCTGATTCCCCATCTCTGATTCACCACCTCTGATCCCCCGCCTCTGATTCCCCATGTCTGATTCACCGCCTCTGTTTCCCCACCTCTGATTCCCCGCCTCTGATTCCCCATATCTGATTCCCCGCCTCTGATTCCCTGACTCTGTTTCCCCGCCTCTGATTCCCCGCCTCTGATTCCCCATATCTCATTCCCCGCCTCTGATTCCCCGCATCTGATTCCCTGCCTCTGAATCCCCACCTCTGATTCCCTGCCTCTGATTCCCAACCTCTGATTCCCCTCCTCTGATTCCCCATATCTGATTCCCCGCCTCCGTTTCCCTGCCTCTGATTGCCCGCCTCTGTTTCCCCATATCTGATTCCCCGCCTCTGATTCCCCAACTCTGATTCCCCGCCTCTGATTCCCCAGCTCTGATTCCCCGCCTCTGATTCCCCGCCTCTGATTCCCAGCCTCTGATTCCCCATGTCTGATTTCCTGCCTCTGATTCCCCGCCTCTGATTCGCCATCTCTGATTCATCCCCTCTGATTCCCCACCTCTGATTCCCCATATCTTATTCCCCACCTATGTTTCCCCGCCTCTGATTCCCCGCCTCTGATTCCCCATCTCTGATTCCCAGACTCTGATTCCCCACCTCTGATTCCCTATCTCTGATTCTGCACATCCGATTCCCTGCCTCTGATTCCCCGCCTCTGATTCCCCACCTCTGATTCCCCACCTCTGATTCCCCATATCTGATTCCCCGCCTCTGTTTCTCCGCCTCTGATTCCCTGCCTCTGTTTCCTCATATCTGATTCCCCGCCTCTGATTCCCCAACACTGATTCCCCGCCTCTGATTCCCCAGCTCTGATTCACCACCTCTGATTCCCCACGTCTGATTCCCCGCTTCTGATTCCCGGCCTCTTATTCCCCACCTCTGATTCCCGGCCTCTGATTCCCGGCCTCTGATTCCCGACCTCTCATTCCCGGCCTCTGATTCCCGGCCTCTGATACCCCGGCTCTGATTCCCCGCCTCTGATACCCTGCCTCTGATTCCCCATCTCTGATTCCGCTCATCTGATTCCCTGCCTCTGATTCCCCGCCTCTGATTCCCTGCCTCTGATTCCCTGCCTCTGATTCCGAACCTCTGATTCACCACCTCTGATTCCCCGCGTCTGATTCCCCGCCTCTGATTCCCCATCTCTGATTCCCTATCTCTGATTCCCCAATTCTGATTCCCCGCCTTTGATTCCCTGCCGCTGATTCCCAACCTCTGATTCCCCACCTCTGATTCCCCATATCTGATTCCCCGCCTCTGTTTCCCCGCCTCTTATTGCCCGCCTCTGTTTCCGCATATCTGATTCCCGGCCACTCATTCCCCAGCTCTGATTCCCCACCTCTGATTCCCCATATCTTATTCCCCACCTATGTTTCCCCGCCTCTGATTCCCCGCCTCTGATTCCCCATCTCTGATTCCCGGACTCTGATTCCCCACCTCTGATTCCCTATCTCTGATTCCGCACATCCGATTCCCTGCCTCTGATTCCCCGCCTCTGATGCCCCGCCTCTGATTCCCAACCTCTGATTCCCCTCCTCTGATTCCCCATGTCTGATTCCCCGCCTCCGTTTCCCTGCCTCTGATTCCCCGCCTCTGTTTCCCCATATCTGATTCCCCGCCTCTGATTCCCCAACTCTGATTCCCCGCCTCTGATTCCCCAGCTCTGATTCCCCGCCTCTGATTCCCCGCGTCTGATTCCCAGCCTCTGATTCCCCATGTCTTATTCCCCGCCTCTGATTCCCCGCCTCTGATTCGCCATCTCTGATTCATCGCCTCTGATTCCCCACCTCTGATTCCCCATATCTGATTCCCACCTATGTTTCCCCGCCTCTGATGCCCCGCCTCTGATTCCATGCCTCTGATTCCCAACCTCTGATTCCCCACCTCTGATTCCCCATATCTGATTCCCCGCCTCTGTTTCCCCGCCTCTGATTCCCTGCCTCTGTTTCCTCATATCTGATTCCCCGCCTCTGATTCCCCAACACTGATTCCCCTCCTCTGATACCCCAGCTCTGATTCACCACCTCTGATTCCCCGCGTCTGATTCCCCGCCTCTGATTCCCCATCTCTTTCCCTATCTCTGATTCCCCAATTCTGATTCCCCGCCTTTGATTCCCTGCCTCTGATTCCCAACCTCTGATTCCCCACCTCTGATTCCCCAGCTCTGATTCCCCGCCTCTGATTCCCCGCGTCTGAATCCCTGCCTCTGATTCCCCGACTCTGATTCCCCATCTCTGATTCACCACCTCTGATCCCCCGCCTCTGATTCCCCATGTCTGATTCACCGCCTCTGTTTCCCCACCTCTGATTCCCCGCCTCTGATTCCCCATATCTGATTCCCCGCCTCTGATTCCCTGACTCTGTTTCCCCGCCTCTGATTCCCCGCCTCTGATTCCCCATATCTCATTCCCCGCCTCTGATTCCCCGCATCTGATTCCCTGCCTCTGAATCCCCACCTCTGATTCCCTGCCTCTGATTCCCAACCTCTGATTCCCCTCCTCTGATTCCCCATATCTGATTCCCCGCCTCCGTTTCCCTGCCTCTGATTGCCCGCCTCTGTTTCCCCATATCTGATTCCCCGCCTCTGATTCCCCAACTCTGATTCCCCGCCTCTGATTCCCCAGCTCTGATTCCCCGCCTCTGATTCCCCGCCTCTGATTCCCAGCCTCTGATTCCCCATGTCTGATTTCCTGCCTCTGATTCCCCGCCTCTGATTCGCCATCTCTGATTCATCCCCTCTGATTCCCCACCTCTGATTCCCCATATCTTATTCCCCACCTATGTTTCCCCGCCTCTGATTCCCCGCCTCTGATTCCCCATCTCTGATTCCCAGACTCTGATTCCCCACCTCTGATTCCCTATCTCTGATTCTGCACATCCGATTCCCTGCCTCTGATTCCCCGCCTCTGATTCCCCACCTCTGATTCCCCACCTCTGATTCCCCATATCTGATTCCCCGCCTCTGTTTCTCCGCCTCTGATTCCCTGCCTCTGTTTCCTCATATCTGATTCCCCGCCTCTGATTCCCCAACACTGATTCCCCGCCTCTGATTCCCCAGCTCTGATTCACCACCTCTGATTCCCCACGTCTGATTCCCCGCTTCTGATTCCCGGCCTCTTATTCCCCACCTCTGATTCCCGGCCTCTGATTCCCGGCCTCTGATTCCCGACCTCTCATTCCCGGCCTCTGATTCCCGGCCTCTGATACCCCGGCTCTGATTCCCCGCCTCTGATTCCCTGCCTCTGATTCCCCATCTCTGATTCCGCTCATCTGATTCCCTGCCTCTGATTCCCCGCCTCTGATTCCCTGCCTCTGATTCCCTGCCTCTGATTCCCAACCTCTGATTCCCCACCTCTGATTCCCCATATCTGATTCCCCGCCTCTGTTTCCCCGCCTCTGATTCTCCGCCTCTGTTTCCCCATATCTGATTCCCCGCCTCTGATTCCCCAACTCTGATTCCCCACCTCTGATCCCCAGCTCTGATTCCCCGCCTCTGATTCCCCGTGTTTGTTTCCCTGCCTCTGATTCCCTGCCTCTGATTCCCAACCTCTGATTCCCCACCTCTGATTCCCCATATCTGATTCCCCGCCTCTGTTTCCCCGCCTCTGATTCCCCGCCTCTGTTTCCCCATATCTGATTCCCCGCCTTTGATTCGCCACCTCTGATTCCCGATATGTGATTCCCCGCCTCTGTTTCCCCGCATCTGATTCCCCGCCTCTGATTCCCCATATCTCATTCCCCGCCTCTGATTCCCCATATCTGATTCCCGGACTCTGATTCCCCACCTCTGATTCCCGGCCTCTTTTTCCCGGTATCTGATTCCCGGCATCTGAATTCCGGCCTCTGATTCCCGGCCTCTGATTCCCAGCTTCTGATTCTGATTCCCTGCCTCTGATTCCCCATCTCTGATTCCGCACATCTGATTCCCTGCCTCTGATTCCCCACTTCTGATTCCCCATATCTGATTCCCCGCCTCTGTTTCCCCGCCTCTGATTCCCCGCCTCTGTTTCCCCATATCTAATTCCCCGCCTCTGATTCCCCAACTCTGATTCCCCGCACTGATTCCCCAGCTCTGAATCCCCGCCTCAGATTCCCCGCATCTGATTCCCTGCCTCTGAATCCCCACCTCTGATTCCCTGCCTCTGATTCCCAACCTCTGATTCCCCTCCTCTGATTCCCCATATCTGATTCCCCGCCTCCGTTTCCCTGCCTCTGATTCCCCGCCTCTGTTTCCCCAACTCTGATTCCCCGCCTCTGATTCCCCAGCTCTGATTCCCCGCCTCTGATTCCCCGCGTCTGATTCCCAGCCTCTGATTCCCCATGTCTTATTTCCCGCCTCTGATTCCCCGCCTCTGATTCGCCATCTCTGATTCATCGCCTCTGATTCCCCACCTCTGATTCCCCATATCTGATTCCCCACCTATGTTTCCCCGCCTCCGATGCCCCGCCTCTGATTCCATGCCTCTGATTCCCAACCTCTGATTCCCCAACCTCTGATTCCCCATATCAGATTCCCCGCCTCTGTTTCCCTGCCTCTGATTCCCTGCCTCTGTTTCCTCATATCTGATTCCCCGCCTCTGATTCCCCAACACTGATTCCCCGCCTCTGATTCCCCAGCTCTGATTCACCACCTCTGATTCCCCGCGTCTGATTCCCCGCCTCTGATTCCCCATCTCTGATTCCCTATCTCTGATTCCCCAATTCTGATTCCCCGCCTTTGATTCCCTGCCTCTGATTCCCAACCTCTGATTCCCCACCTCTGATTCCCCATATCTGATTCCCCGCCTCTGTTTCCCCGCCTCTTATTCCCCGCCTCTGTTTCCGCATATCTGATTCCCGGCCACTCATTCCCCAGCTCTGATTCCCCGCCTCTGATTCCCCATATCTGATTCCCCGCCGCTGATTCCCCAACTCTGATAGCCCGCCTCTGATTCCCCAGCTCTGATTCCCCGCCTCTTATTCCCCGCGTCTGAATCCCTGCCTCTGATTCCCCGCCTCTGATTCCCCATCTCAGATTCACCACCTCTGATCCCCCGCGTCTCATTCCCCATGTCTGATTCACCGCCTCTGTTTCCCCATCTCTGATTCCCCGCCTCTGATTCCCCATATCTGATTCCCCGCCTTTGATTCGCCAACTCTGATTCCCCGCCTGTGATTCGCCAGCTATGATTCCCCGCCTCTGATTCCCCACGTCTGATTCACTGCCTGTGATTCCCTGCCTCTTATTCCCCGCCTCTGATTCCCCGCATCTGATTCCCTGCCTCTGAATCCCCACCTCTGATTCCCTGCCTCTGATTCCCAACCTCTTATTCCCCTCCTCTGATTCCCCATATCTGATTCCCCGCCTCCATTTCCCTGCCTCTGATTCCCCGCCTCTGTTACCCCATATCTGATTCCCCGCCTCTGATTCCCCAACTCTGATTCTGCACATCTGATTCCCTGCCTCTTATTCCCCACCTCTAATTCCCGGCCTCTGATTCCCGTCCTCTGATTCCCCACCTCTGATTCTCCATATCTGATTCCCCGCCTCTGTTTCCCCGCCTCTGATTCCCCGCCTCTGTTTCCCCATATCTGATTCCCCGCCTCTGATTCCCCAACTCTGATTCCCCGTGTTTGATTACCTGCCTCTGATTCCCCGCCTCTGCTTCCCCTTCTCTGATTCACCGCCTTTGTTTCCCCACCTCTGATTCCCCATATCTGATTCCCTGCCTGTGATTCCCTGCCTCTTATTCCCCGCCTCTGTTTCCCCATATCTGATTCCCTGCCTCTGAATCCCCACCTCTGATTCCCTGCCTCTGATTCCCAACCTCTGATTCCCCTCCTCTGATTCCCCATATCTGATTCCCCGCCTCCGTTTCCCTGCCTCTGATTGCCCGCCTCTGATTCCCCATATCTGATTCCCCGCCTCTGATTCCCCAACTCTGATTCCCCGCCTCTGATTCCCAGCTCTGATTCCCCGCCTCTGATTCCCCGCGTCTGATTCCCAGCCTCTGATTCCCCATGTCCGAATTCCTGCCTCTGATTCCCCGCCTCTGATTCGCCATCTCTGATTCATCGCCTCTGATTCCCCACCTCCGATTCCCCATATCTTATTCCCCACCTATGTTTCCCCGCCTCTGATTCACCGCCTCTGATTCCCCATCTCTGATTCCCGGACTGTGATTCCCCACCTCTGATTCCCTATCTCTGATTCCGCACATCCGATTCCCTGCCTCTGATTCCCCGCCTCTGATGCCCCGCCTCTGATTGCATGCCTCTGATTCCCAACCTCTGATTCCCCACCTCTGATTCCCCATATCTGATTACCCGCCTCTGTTTCCCCGCCTCTGATTCCCTGCCTCTGTTTCCTCATATCTGATTCCCCGCCTCTGATTCCCAAACACTGATTCCCCGCCTCTGATTCCCCAGCTCTGATTCACCACCTCTGATTCCCCGCATCTGATTCCCCACCTCTGATTCCCGGCCTCTTATTCCCCACGTCTGATTCCCGGCCTCTGATTCCCGGCCTCTGATTCCCGACCACACATTCCCGGCCTCTGATTCCCTGCCTCTGATTCCCATTTCTCTGATTCTGCACATCTGATTCCCTGCCTCTTATTCCCCACCTCTGATTCCCGGCCTCTGATTCCCGGCCTCTGATTCCCGGCCTCTCATTCCCGGCCTCTCATTCCCGGCCTCTGATTCCCGGCCTCTGATTCCCCGCCTCTGATTCCCCGCCTCTGATTCCCTGCCTCTGATTCCCCATCTCTGATTCCGCCCATCTGATTCCCTGCCTCTGATTCCCCGCCTCTGATTCCCTGCCTCTGATTTCGTGCCTCTGATTCCCAACCTCTGATTCCCCACCTCTGATTCCCCATATCTGATTCCCCGCCTCTGTTTCCCCGCCTCTGATTCCCCGCCTCTGTTTCCCCATATCTGATTCCCCGCCTCTGATTCCCCAACTCTGATTCCCCACCTCTGATTCCCCAGCTCTGATTCCCCTCCTCTGATTCCCCGTGTTTGATTCCCAGCCTCTGATTCCCTGCCTCTGATTCCCAACCTCTGATTCCCCACCTCTGATTCCCCATATCTGATTCCCCGCCTCTGTTTCCCCGCCTCTGATTCCCCGCCTCTGTTTCCCCATATCGGATTCCCCGACTTTGATTCGCCACCTCTGATTCCCCATATGTGATTCCCCGCTTCTGTTTCCCCGCCTCTGATTCCCCGCCTCTGATTCCCCATATCTCATTCCCCGCCTCTGATTCCCCATATCTGATTCCCGGACTCTGATTCCCCACCTCTGATTCCCGGCCTCTTATTCCCGGCATCTGATTCCCGGCCTCTGATTCCCGGCCTCTGATTCCCCGCTTCTGATTCTGATTCCCTGCCCCTGATTCCCCATCTCTGATTCCGCACATCTGATTCCCTGCCTCTGAATCCCCACCTCTGATTCCCCATATCTGATTCCCCGCCTCTGTTTCCCCGCCTCTGATTCCCCGCCTCTGTTTCCCCATATCTAATTCCCCGCCTCTGATTCCCCTCCTCTGATACCCCAGCTCTGATTCACCACCTCTGATTCCCCGCGTCTGAATCCCCGCCTCTGATTCCCCATCTCTGATTCCCTATCTCTGATTCCCCAATTCTGATTCCCCGCCTTTGATTCCCTGCCTCTGATTCCCAACCTCTGATTCCCCACCTCTGATTCCCCAGCTCTGATTCCCCGCCTCTGATTCCCCGCGTCTGAATCCCTGCCTCTGATTCCCCGCCTCTGATTCGCCATCTCTGATTCATCGCCTCTGATTCCCCACCTCTGATTCCCCATATCTTATTCCCCACCTATGTTTCCCCGCCTCTGATTCCCCGCCTCTGATTCCCCATCTCTGATTCCCGGACTCTGATTCCCCACCTCTGATTCCCTATCTCTGATTCCGCACATCCGATTCCCTGCCTCTGATTCCCCGCCTCTGATGCCCCGCCTCTGATTCCCAACCTCTGATTCCCCTCCTCTGATTCCCCATATCTGATTCCCCGCCTCCGTTTCCCTGCCTCTGATTCCCCGCCTCTGTTTCCCCATATCTGATTCCCCACCTCTGATTCCCCAACTCTGATTCCCCGCCTCTGATTCCCCAGCTCTGATTCCCCGCCTCTGATTCCCCGCGTCTGATTCCCCATGTCTTATTCCCCGCCTCTGATTCCCCGCCTCTGATTCGCCATCTCTGATTCATCGCCTCTGATTCCCCACCTCTGATTCCCCATATCTGATTCCCACCTATGTTTCCCCGCCTCTGATGCCCCGCCTCTGATTCCATGCCTCTGATTCCCAACCTCTGATTCCCCACCTCTGATTCCCCATATCTGATTCCCCGCCTCTGTTTCCCCGCCTCTGATTCCCTGCCTCTGTTTCCTCATATCTGATTCCCCGCCTCTGATTCCCCAACACTGATTCCCCTCCTCTGATACCCCAGCTCTGATTCACCACCTCTGATTCCCCGCGTCTGATTCCCCGCCTCTGATTCCCCATCTCTGATTCCCTATCTCTGATTCCCCAATTCTGATTCCCCGCCTTTGATTCCCTGCCTCTGATTCCCAACCTCTGATTCCCCACCTCTGATTCCCCAGCTCTGATTCCCCGCCTCTGATTCCCCGCGTCTGAATCCCTGCCTCTGATTCCCCGCCTCTGATTCGCCATCTCTGATTCATCGCCTCTGATTCCCCACCTCTGATTCCCCATATCTTATTCCCCACCTATGTTTCCCCGCCTCTGATTCCCCGCCTCTGATTCCCCATCTCTGATTCCCGGACTCTGATTCCCCACCTCTGATTCCCTATCTCTGATTCCGCACATCCGATTCCCTGCCTCTGATTCCCCGCCTCTGATGCCCCGCCTCTGATTCCCAACCTCTGATTCCCCTCCTCTGATTCCCCATATCTGATTCCCCGCCTCCGTTTCCCTGCCTCTGATTCCCCGCCTCTGTTTCCCCATATCTGATTCCCCACCTCTGATTCCCCAACTCTGATTCCCCGCCTCTGATTCCCCAGCTCTGATTCCCCGCCTCTGATTCCCCGCGTCTGATTCCCAGCCTCTGATTCCCCATGTCTTATTCCCCGCCTCTGATTCCCCGCCTCTGATTCGCCATCTCTGATTCATCGCCTCTGATTCCCCACCTCTGATTCCCCATATCTGATTCCCACCTATGTTTCCCCGCCTCTGATGCCCCGCCTCTGATTCCATGCCTCTGATTCCCAACCTCTGATTCCCCACCTCTGATTCCCCATATCTGATTCCCCGCCTCTGTTTCCCCGCCTCTGATTCCCTGCCTCTGTTTCCTCATATCTGATTCCCCGCCTCTGATTCCCCAACACTGATTCCCCTCCTCTGATACCCCAGCTCTGATTCACCACCTCTGATTCCCCGCGTCTGATTCCCCGCCTCTGATTCGCCATCTCTGATTCCCTATCTCTGATTCCCCAATTCTGATTCCCCGCCTTTGATTCCCTGCCTCTGATTCCCAACCTCTGATTCCCCACCTCTGATTCCCCAGCTCTGATTCCCCGCCTCTGATTCCCCGCGTCTGAATCCCTGCCTCTGATTCCCCGCCTCTGATTCCCCATCTCTGATTCACCACCTCTGATCCCCCGCCTCTGATTCCCCATGTCTGATTCACCGCCTCTGTTTCACCACCTCTGATTCCCCGCCTCTGATTCCCCATATCTGATTCCCCGCCTCTGATTCCCTGACTCTGTTTCCCCGCCTCTGATTCCCCACCTCTGATTCCCCATATCTCATTCCCCGCCTCTGATTCCCCGCATCTGATTCCCTGCCTCTGAATCCCCACCTCTGATTCCCTGCCTCTGATTCCCAACCTCTGATTCCCCTCCTCTGATTCCCCATATCTGATTCCCCGCCTCCGTTTCCCTGCCTCTGATTGCCCGCCTCTGTTTCCCCATATCTGATTCCCCGCCTCTGATTCCCCAACTCTGATTCCCCGCCTCTGATTCCCCAGCTCTGATTCCCCGCCTCTGATTCCCCGCGTCTGATTCCCAGCCTCTGATTCCCCATGTCTGATTTCCTGCCTCTGATTCCCCGCCTCTGATTCGCCATCTCTGATTCATCCCCTCTGATTCCCCACCTCTGATTCCCCATATCTTATTCCCCACCTATGTTTCCCCGCCTCTGATTCCCCGCCTCTGATTCCCCATCTCTGATTCCCAGACTCTGATTCCCCACCTCTGATTCCCTATCTCTGATTCTGCACATCCGATTCCCTGCCTCTGATTCCCCGCCTCTGATTCCCCACCTCTGATTCCCCACCTCTGATTCCCCATATCTGATTCCCCGCCTCTGTTTCCCCGCCTCTGATTCCCTGCCTCTGTTTCCTCATATCTGATTCCCCGCCTCTGATTCCCCAACACTGATTCCCCGCCTCTGATTCCCCAGCTCTGATTCACCACCTCTGATTCCCCACGTCTGATTCCCCGCTTCTGATTCCCGGCCTCTTATTCCCCACCTCTGATTCCCGGCCTCTGATTCCCGGCCTCTGATTCCCGACCTCTCATTCCCGGCCTCTGATTCCCGGCCTCTGATACCCCGGCTCTGATTCCCCGCCTCTGATTCCCTGCCTCTGATTCCCCATCTCTGATTCCGCACATCTGATTCCCTGCCTCTGATTCCCCGCCTTTGATTCCCTGCCTCTGATTCCCTGCCTCTGATTCCCAACCTCTGATTCCCCACCTCTGATTCCCCATATCTGATTCCCCGCCTCTGTGTCCCCGCCTCTGATTCTCCGCCTCTGTTTCCCAATATCTGATTCCCCGCCTCTGATTCCCCAACTCTGATTCCCCACCTCTGATCCCCAGCTCTGATTCCCCGCCTCTGATTCCCCGTGTTTGATTCCCTGCCTCTGATTCCCTGCCTCTGATTCCCAACCTCTGATTCCCCACCTCTGATTCCCCATATCTGATTCCCCGCCTCTGTTTCCCCGCCTCTGATTCCCCGCCTCTGTTTCCCCATATCTGATTCCCCGCCTTTGATTCGCCACCTCTGATTCCCCATATGTGATTCCCCGCCTCTGTTTCCCCGCCTCTGATTCCCCGCCTCTGATTCCCCATATCTCATTCCCCGCCTCTGATTCCCCATATCTGATTCCCGGACTCTGATTCCCCACCTCTGATTCTCGGCCTCTTTTTCCCGGCATCTGATTCCCGGCATCTGATTCCCGGCCTCTGATTCCCGGCCTCTGATTCCCAGCTTCTGATTCTGATTCCCTGCCTCTGATTCCCCATCTCTGATTCCGCACATCTGATTCCCTGCCTCTGATTCCCCACTTCTGATTCCCCATATCTGATTCCCCGCCTCTGTTTCCCCGCCTCTGATTCCCCGCCTCTGTTTCCCCATATCTAATTCCCCGCCTCTGATTCCCCAACTCTGATTCCCCGCACTGATTCCCCAGCTCTGAATCCCCGCCTCAGATTCCCCGCATCTGATTCCCTGCCTCTGAATCCCCACCTCTTATTCCCTGCCTCTGATTCCCAACCTCTGATTCCCCTCCTCTGATTCCCCATATCTGATTCCCCGCCTCCGTTTCCCTGCCTCTGATTCCCCGCCTCTGTTTCCCCATATCTGATTCCCCGCCTCTGATTCCCCAACTCTGATTCCCCGCCTTTGATTCCCCAGCTCTGATTCCCCGCCTCTGATTCCCCGCGTCTGATTCCCAGCCTCTGATTCCCCATGTCTTATTTCCCGCCTCTGATTCCCCGCCTCTGATTCGCCATCTCTGATTCATCGCCTCTGATTCCCCACCTCTGATTCCCCATATCTGATTCCCCACCTATGTTTCCCCGCCTCTGATGCCCCGCCTCTGATTCCATGCCTCTGATTCCCAACCTCTGATTCCCCAACCTTTGATTCCCCATATCAGATTCCCCGCCTCTGTTTCCCCGCCTCTGATTCCCTGCCTCTGTTTCCTCATATCTGATTCCCCGCCTCTGATTCCCAAACACTGATTCCCCGCCTCTGATTCCCCAGCTCTGATTCACCACCTCTGATTCCCCGCGTCTGATTCCCCGCCTCTGATTCCCCATCTCTGATTCCCTATCTCTGATTCCCCAATTCTGATTCCCCGCCTTTGATTCCCTGCCTCTGATTCCCAACCTCTGATTCCCCACCTCTGATTCCCCATATCTGATTCCCCGCCTCTGTTTCCCCGCCTCTTATTCCCCGCCTCTGTTTCCCCATATCTGATTCCCGGCCACTCATTCCCCAGCTCTGATTCCCCGCCTCTGATTCCCCATATCTGATTCCCCGCAGCTGATTCCCCAACTCTGATAGCCCGCCTCTGATTCCCCAGCTCTGATTCCCCGCCTCTTATTCCCCGCGTCTGAATCCCTGCCTCTGATTCCCCGCCTCTGATTCCCCATCTCTGATTCACCACCTCTGATCCCCCGCCTCTCATTCCCCATGTCTGATTCACCGCCTCTGTTTCCCCATCTCTGATTCCCCGCCTCTGATTCCCCATATCTGATTCCCCGCCTCTGATTCGCCAACTCTGATTCCCCGCCTGTGATTCGCCAGCTATGATTCCCCGCCTCTGATTCCCCACGTCTGATTCACTGCCTGTGATTCCCTGCCTCTTATTCCCCGCCTCTGATTCCCCGCATCTGATTCCCTGCCTCTGAATCCCCACCTCTGATTCCCTGCCTCTGATTCCCAACCTCTGATTCCCCTCCTCTGATTCCCCATATCTGATTCCCCGCCTCCATTTCCCTGCCTCTGATTCCCCGCCTCTGTTACCCCATATCTGATTCCCCGCCTCTGATTCCCCAACTCTGATTCTGCACATCTGATTCCCTGCCTCTTATTCCCCACCTCTAATTCCCGGCCTCTGATTCCCGTCCTCTGATTCCCCACCTCTGATTCTCCATATCTGATTCCCCGCCTCTGTTTCCCCGCCTCTGATTCCCCGCCTCTGTTTCCCCATATCTGATTCCCCGCCTCTGATTCCCCAACTCTGATTCCCCGCCTCTGATTCCCCAGGTCTGATTCCCCACCTCTGATTCCACGTGTTTGATTACCTGCCTCTGATTCCCCGCCTCTGCTTCCCCATCTCTGATTCACCGCCTTTGATTCCCCACCTCTGATTCCCCATATCTGATTCCCTGCCTGTGATTCCCTGCCTCTTATTCCCCGCCTCTGTTTCCCCATATCTGATTCCCTGCCTCTGAATCCCCACCTCTGATTCCCTGCCTCTGATTCCCAACCTCTGATTCCCCTCCTCTGATTCCCCATATCTGATTCCCCGCCTCCGTTTCCCTGCCTCTGATTGCCCGCCTCTGATTCCCCATATCTGATTCCCCGCCTCTGATTCCCCAACTCTGATTCCCCGCCTCTGATTCCCAGCTCTGATTCCCCGCCTCTGATTCCCCGCGTCTGATTCCCAGCCTCTGATTCCCCATGTCCGAATTCCTGCCTCTGATTCCCCGCCTCTGATTCGCCATCTCTGATTCATCGCCTCTGATTCCCCACCTCTGATTCCCCATATCTTATTCCCCACCTATGTTTCCCCGCCTCTGATTCACCGCCTCTGATTCCCCATCTCTGATTCCCGGACTCTGATTCCCCACCTCTGATTCCCTATCTCTGATTCCGCACATTCGATTCCCTGCCTCTGATTCCCCGCCTCTGATGCCCCGCCTCTGATTGCATGCCTCTGATTCCCAACCTCTGATTCCCCACCTCTGATTCCCCATATCTGATTACCCGCCTCTGTTTCCCCGCCTCTGATTCCCTGCCTCTGTTTCCTCATATCTGATTCCCCGCCTCTGATTCCCAAACACTGATTCCCCGCCTCTGATTCCCCAGCTCTGATTCACCACCTCTGATTCCCCGCATCTGATTCCCCACCTCTGATTCCCGGCCTCTTATTCCCCACGTCTGATTCCCGGCCTCTGATTCCCGGCCTCTGATTCCCGACCACACATTCCCGGCCTCTGATTCCCTGCCTCTGATTCCCCATCTCTGATTCTGCACATCTGAATCCCTGCCTCTTATTCCCCACCTCTGATTCCCGGCCTCTGATTCCCGGCCTCTGATTCCCGGCCTCTCATTCCCGGCCTCTCATTCCCGGCCTCTGATTCCCGGCCTCTGATTCCCCGCCTCTGATTCCCCGCCTCTGATTCCCTGCCTCTGATTCCCCATCTCTGATTCCGCCCATCTGATTCCCTGCCTCTGATTCCCCGCCTCTGATTCCCTGCCTCTGATTTCGTGCCTCTGATTCCCAACCTCTGATTCCCCACCTCTGATTCCCCATATCTGATTCCCCGCCTCTGTTTCCCCGCCTCTGATTCCCCGCCTCTGTTTCCCCATATCTGATTCCCCGCCTCTGATTCCCCAACTCTGATTCCCCACCTCTGATTCCCCAGCTCTGATTCCCCTCCTCTGATTCCCCGTGTTTGATTGCCAGCCTCTGATTCCCTGCCTCTGATTCCCAACCTCTGATTCCCCACCTCTGATTCCCCATATCTGATTCCCCGCCTCTGTTTCCCCGCCTCTGATTCCCTGCCTCTGTTTCCCAATATCTGATTCCCCGCCTTTGATTCGACACCTCTGATTCCCCATATGTGATTCCCCGCTTCTGTTCCCCGCCTCTGATTCCCCGCCTCTGATTCCCCATATCTCATTCCCCGCCTCTGATTCCCCATATCTGATTCCCGGACTCTGATTCCCCACCTCTGATATCCAGCCTCTTATTCCCGGCATCTGATTCCCGGCCTCTGATTCCCGGCCTCTGATTCCCCGCTTCTTATTCTGATTCCCTGCCCCTGATTCCCCATCTCTGATTCCGCACATCTGATTCCCTGCCTCTGATTCCCCACCTCTGATTCCCCATATCTGATTCCCCGCCTCTGTTTCCCCGCCTCTGATTCCCCGCCTCTGTTTCCCCATATCTAATTCCCCGCCTCTGATTCCCCAACTCTGATTCCCCACCTCTGATTCCCCATATCTGATTCCCCACCTATGTTTCCCCGCCTCTGATGCCCCGCCTCTGATTCCATGCCTCTGATTCCCAACCTCTGATTCCCCAACCTTTGATTCCCCATATCAGATTCCCCGCCTCTGTTTCCCCGCCTCTGATTCCCTGCCTCTGTTTCCTCATATCTGATTCCACGCCTCTGATTCCCAAACACTGATTCCCCGCCTCTGATTCCCCAGCTCTGATTCACCACCTCTGATTCCCCGCGTCTGATTCCCCGCCTCTGATTCCCCATCTCTGATTCCCTATCTCTGATTCCCCAATTCTGATTCCCCGCCTTTGATTCCCTGCCTCTGATTCCCAACCTCTGATTCCCCACCTCTGATTCCCCATATCTGATTCCCCGCCTCTGTTTCCCCGCCTCTTATTCCCCGCCTCTGTTTCCCCATATCTGATTCCCGGCCACTCATTCCCCAGCTCTGATTCCCCGCCTCTGATTCCCCATATCTGATTCCCCGCCGCTGATTCCCCAACTCTGATAGCCCGCCTCTGATTCCCCAGCTCTGATTCCCCGCCTCTTATTCCCCGCGTCTGAATCCCTGCCTCTGATTCCCCGCCTCTGATTCCCCATCTCTGATTCACCACCTCTGATCCCCCGCCTCTCATTCCCCATGTCTGATTCACCGCCTCTGTTTCCCCATCTCTGATTCCCCGCCTCTGATTCCCCATATCTGATTCCCCGCCTCTGATTCGCCAACTCTGATTCCCCGCCTGTGATTCGCCAGCTATGATTCCCCGCCTCTGATTCCCCACGTCTGATTCACTGCCTGTGATTCCCTGCCTCTTATTCCCCGCCTCTGATTCCCCGCATCTGATTCCCTGCCTCTGAATCCCCACCTCTGATTCCCTGCCTCTGATTCCCAACCTCTGATTCCCCTCCTCTGATTCCCCATATCTGATTCCCCGCCTCCATTTCCCTGCCTCTGATTCCCCGCCTCTGTTACCCCATATCTGATTCCCCGCCTCTGATTCCCCAACTCTGATTCTGCACATCTGATTCCCTGCCTCTTATTCCCCACCTCTAATTCCCGGCCTCTGATTCCCGTCCTCTGATTCCCCACCTCTGATTCTCCATATCTGATTCCCCGCCTCTGTTTCCCCGCCTCTGATTCCCCGCCTCTGTTTCCCCATATCTGATTCCCCGCCTCTGATTCCCCAACTCTGATTCCCCGCCTCTGATTCCCCAGGTCTGATTCCCCACCTCTGATTCCACGTGTTTGATTACCTGCCTCTGATTCCCCGCCTCTGCTTCCCCATCTCTGATTCACCGCCTTTGATTCCCCACCTCTGATTCCCCATATCTGATTCCCTGCCTGTGATTCCCTGCCTCTTATTCCCCGCCTCTGTTTCCCCATATCTGATTCCCTGCCTCTGAATCCCCACCTCTGATTCCCTGCCTCTGATTCCCAACCTCTGATTCCCCTCCTCTGATTCCCCATATCTGATTCCCCGCCTCCGTTTCCCTGCCTCTGATTGCCCGCCTCTGATTCCCCATATCTGATTCCCCGCCTCTGATTCCCCAACTCTGATTCCCCGCCTCTGATTCCCAGCTCTGATTCCCCGCCTCTGATTCCCCGCGTCTGATTCCCAGCCTCTGATTCCCCATGTCCGAATTCCTGCCTCTGATTCCCCGCCTCTGATTCGCAATCTCTGATTCATCGCCTCTGATTCCCCACCTCTGATTCCCCATATCTTATTCCCCACCTATGTTTCCCCGCCTCTAATTCACCGCCTCTGATTCCCCATCTCTGATTCCCGGACTCTGATTCCCCACCTCTGATTCCCTATCTCTGATTCCGCACATCCGATTCCCTGCCTCTGATTCCCCGCCTCTGATGCCCCGCCTCTGATTGCATGCCTCTGATTCCCAACCTCTGATTCCCCACCTCTGATTCCCCATATCTGATTACCCGCCTCTGTTTCCCCGCCTCTGATTCCCTGCCTCTGTTTCCTCATATCTGATTCCCCGCCTCTGATTCCCAAACACTGATTCCCCGCCTCTGATTCCCCAGCTCTGATTCACCACCTCTGATTCCCCGCATCTGATTCCCCACCTCTGATTCCCGGCCTCTTATTCCCCACGTCTGATTCCCGGCCTCTGATTCCCGGCCTCTGATTCCCGACCACACATTCCCGGCCTCTGATTCCCTGCCTCTGATTCCCCATCTCTGATTCTGCACATCTGATTCCCTGCCTCTTATTCCCCACCTCTGATTCCCGGCCTCTGATTCCCGGCCTCTGATTCCCGGCCTCTCATTCCCGGCCTCTCATTCCCGGCCTCTGATTCCCGGCCTCTGATTCCCCGCCTCTGATTCCCCGCCTCTGATTCCCTGCCTCTGATTCCCCATCTCTGATTCCGCCCATCTGATTCCCTGCCTCTGATTCCCCGCCTCTGATTCCCTGCCTCTGATTTCGTGCCTCTGATTCCCAACCTCTGATTCCCCACCTCTGATTCCCCAAATCTGATTCCCCGCCTCTGTTTCCCCGCCTCTGATTCCCCGCCTCTGTTTCCCCATATCTGATTCCCCGCCTCTGATTCCCCAACTCTGATTCCCCACCTCTGATTCCCCAGCTCTGATTCCCCTCCTCTGATTCCCCGTGTTTGATTCCCAGCCTCTGATTCCCTGCCTCTGATTCCCAACCTCTGATTCCCCACCTCTGATTCCCCATATCTGATTCCCCGCCTCTGTTTCCCCGCCTCTGATTCCCCGCCTCTGTTTCCCAATATCTGATTCCCCGCCTTTGATTCGCCACCTCTGATTCCCCATATGTGATTCCCCGCTTCTGTTTCCCCGCCTCTGATTCCCCGCCTCTGATTCCCCATATCTCATTCCCCGCCTCTGATTCCCCATATCTGATTCCCGGACTCTGATTCCCCACCTCTGATATCCGGCCTCTTATTCCCGGCATCTGATTCCCGGCCTCTGATTCCCGGCCTCTGATTCCCCGCTTCTTATTCTGATTCCCTGCCCCTGATTCCCCATCTCTGATTCCGCACATCTGATTCCCTGCCTCTGATTCCCCACCTCTGATTCCCCATATCTGATTCCCCGCCTCTGTTTCCCCGCCTCTGATTCCCCGCCTCTGTTTCCCCATATCTAATTCCCCGCCTCTGATTCACCAACTCTGATTCCTCGCACTGATTCCCCAGCTCTGAATCCCCGCCTCAGATTCCCCGCATCTGATTCCCTGCCTCTGAATCCCCATCTCTGATTCCCTGCCTCTGATTCCCAACCTCTGATTCCCCTCCTCTGATTCCCCATATCTGATTCCCCGCCTCTGTTTCCCTGCCTCTGATTCCCCGCCTCTGTTTCCCCATATCTGATTCCCCACCTCTGATTCCCCAACTCTGATTCCCCGCCTCTGATTTTCCAGCTCTGATTCCCCACCTCTGATTCCCCGCGTCTGATTCCCAGCCTCTGATTCCCCATGTCTTATTCCCCAACTCTGATTCCCCGCCGCTGATTCCCCAACTCAGATAGCCCGCCTCTGATTCCCCAGCTCTGATTCCCCGCCTCTGATTCCCCGCGTCTGAATCCCTGCCTCTGATTCCCCGCCTCTGATTCCCCATCTCTGATTCACCACCTCTGATCCCCCGCCTCTGATTCCCCATGTCTGATTCACCGCCTCTGTTTCCCCACCTCTGATTCCCCGCCTCTGATTCCCCATATCTGATTCCCCGCCTCTGATTCCCCAACTCTGATTCGCCGCCTGTGATTCGCCAGCTATGATTCCCCGCATCTGATTCCCCACGTCTGATTCCCTGCCTGTGATTCCCTGCCTCTTATTCCCCACCTCTGATTCCCCGCATCTGATTCCCTGCCTCTGAATCCCCACCTCTGATTCCCTGCCTCTGATTCCCAACCTCTTATTCCCCTCCTCTGATTCCCCATATCTGATTCCCCACCTCCATTTCCCTGCCTCTGATTCCCCGCCTCTGTTACCCAATATCTGATTCCCCGCCTCTGATTCCCCAACTCTGATTCTGCACATCTGATTCCCTGCCTCTTATTCCCCACCTCTAATTCCCGGCCTCTGATTCCCGGCCTCTGATTCCCCACCTCTGATTCTCCATATCTGATTCCCGCCTCTGTTTCCCCGCCTCTGATTCCCCGCCTCTGTTTCCCCATATCTGATTCACCGCCTTTGATTCGCCACCTCTGATTCCCCATATGTGATTCCCCTCCTCTGTTTCCCCGCCTCTGATTCCCCGCCTCTGATTCCCCATATCTCATTCCCCGCCTCTGATTCCCCGCATCTGATTCCCTGCCTCTGAATCCCCACCTCTGATTCCCTGCCTCTGATTCCCAACCTCTGATTCCCCTCCTCTGATTCCCCATATCTGATTCCTCGCCTCCGTTTCCCTGCCTCTGATTAACCGCCTCTGTTTCCCCATATCTGATTCCGCGCCTCTGATTCCCCAACTCTGATTCCCCGCCTCTGATTCCCCAGCTCTGATTCCCCGCCTCTGATTCGCCATCTCTGATTCATCGCCTCTGATTCCCCACCTATGATTCCCCATATCTTATTCCCCACCTATGTTTCCCCGCCTCTGATTCCCCGCCTCTGATTCCCCATCTCTGATTCCCGGACTCTGATTCCCCACCTCTGATTCCCTATCTCTGATTCCGCACATCCGATTCCCTGCCTCTGATTCCCCGCCTCTGATGCCCCTCCTCTGATTCCCAACCTCTGATTCCCCTCCTCTGATTCCCCATATCTGATTCCCCGCCTCCGTTTCCCTGCCTCTGATTGCCCGCCTCTGTTTCCCCATATCTTATTCCCTGCCTCTGATTCCCAACCTCTGATTCCCCTCCTCTGATTCCCCATATCTGATTCCCCGCCTCCGTTTCCCTGCCTCTGATTGCCCGCCTCTGTTTCCCCATATCTGATTCCCCGCCTCTGATTCCCCAACTCTGATTCCCCGCCTCTGATTCCCCAGCTCTGATTCCCCGCCTCTGATTCCCCGCCTCTGATTCCCAGCCTCTGATTCCCCATGTCTGATTTCCTGCCTCTGATTCCCCGCCTCTGATTCGCCATCTCTGATTCATCCCCTCTGATTCCCCACCTCTGATTCCCCATATCTTATTCCCCACCTATGTTTCCCCGCCTCTGATTCCCCGCCTCTGATTCCCCATCTCTGATTCCCAGACTCTGATTCCCCACCTCTGATTCCCTATCTCTGATTCTGCACATCCGATTCCCTGCCTCTGATTCCCCGCCTCTGATTCCCCACCTCTGATTCCCCACCTCTGATTCCCCATATCTGATTCCCCGCCTCTGTTTCCCCGCCTCTGATTCCCTGCCTCTGTTTCCTCATATCTGATTCCCCGCCTCTGATTCCCCAACACTGATTCCCCGCCTCTGATTCCCCAGCTCTGATTCACCACCTCTGATTCCCCACGTCTGATTCCCCGCTTCTGATTCCCGGCCTCTTATTCCCCACCTCTGATTCCCGGCCTCTGATTCCCGGCCTCTGATTCCCGACCTCTCATTCCCGGCCTCTGATTCCCGGCCTCTGATACCACGGCTCTGATTCCCCGCCTCTGATTCCCTGCCTCTGATTCCCCATCTCTGATTCCGCACATCTGATTCCCTGCCTCTGATTCCCCGCCTCTGATTCCCTGCCTCTGATTCCCAACCTCTGATTCCCCACCTCTGATTCCCCATATCTGATTCCCCGCCTCTGTTTCCCCGCCTCTGATTCTCCGCCTCTGTTTCCCCATATCTGATTCCCCGCCTCTGATTCCCCAACTCTGATTCCCCACCTCTGATCCCCAGCTCTGATTCCCCGCCTCTGATTCCCCGTGTTTGATTCCCTGCCTCTGATTCCCTGCCTCTGATTCCCAACCTCTGATTCCCCACCTCTGATTCCCCATATCTGATTCCCCGCCTTTGATTCGCCACCTCTGATTCCCCATATGTGATTCCCCGCCTCTGTTTCCCCGCATCTGATTCCCCGCCTCTGATTCCCCATATCTCATTCCCCGCCTCTGATTCCCCATATCTGATTCCCGGACTCTGATTCCCCACCTCTGATTCCCGGCCTCTTTTTCCCGGCATCTGATTCCCGGCATCTGATTCCCGGCCTCTGATCCCCGGCCTCTGATTCCCCACCTCTGATTCTCCATATCTGATTCCCCGCCTCTGTTTCCCCGCCTCTGATTCCCCGCCTCTGTTTCCCCATATCTGATTCACCGCCTTTGATTCGCCACCTCTGATTCCCCATATGTGATTCCCCTCCTCTGTTTCCCCGCCTCTGATTCCCCGCCTCTGATTCCCCATATCTCATTCCCCGCCTCTGATTCCCCGCATCTGATTCCCTGCCTCTGAATCCCCACCTCTGATTCCCTGCCTCTGATTCCCAACCTCTGATTCCCCTCCTCTGATTCCCCATATCTGATTCCTTGCCTCCGTTTCCCTGCCTCTGATTAACCGCCTCTGTTTCCCCATATCTGATTCCGCGCCTCTGATTCCCCAACTCTGATTCCCCGCCTCTGATTCCCCAGCTCTGATTCCCCGCCTCTGTTTCCCCGCGTCTGATTCCCAGCCTCTGATTCCCCATGTCTGATTTCCTGCCTCTGATTCCCCGCCTCTGATTCGCCATCTCTGATTCATCGCCTCTGATTCCCCACCTATGATTCCCCATATCTTATTCCCCACCTATGTTTCCCCGCCTCTGATTCCCCGCCTCTGATTCCCCATCTCTGATTCCCGGACTCTGATTCCCCACCTCTGATTCCCTATCTCTGATTCCGCACATCCGATTCCCTGCCTCTGATTCCCCGCCTCTGATGCCCCTCCTTTGATTCCCAACCTCTGATTCCCCTCCTCTGATTCCCCATATCTGATTCCCCGCCTCCGTTTCCCTGCCTCTGATTCCCCGCCTCTGTTTCCCCATATCTGATTCCCCGCCTCTGATTCCCCAACTCTGATTCCCCGCCTCTGATTCCCCAGCTCTGATTCCCCGCCTCTGATTCCCCGCGTCTGATTCCCAGCCTCTGATTCCCCATGTCTTATTCCCCGCCTCTGATTCCCCGCCTCTGATTCGCCATCTCTGATTCATCGCCTCTGATTCCCCACCTCTGATTCCCCATATCTGATTCCCACCTATGTTTCCCCGCCTCTGATGCCCCGCCTCTGATTCCATGCCTCTGATTCCCAACCTCTGATTCCCCACCTCTGATTCCCCATATCTGATTCCCCGCCTCTGTTTCCCCGCCTCTGATTCCCTGCCTCTGTTTCCTCATATCTGATTCCCCGCCTCTGATTCCCCAACACTGATTCCCCTCCTCTGATACCCCAGCTCTGATTCACCACCTCTGATTCCCCGCGTCTGATTCCCCGCCTCTGATTCCCCATCTCTGATTCCCTATCTCTGATTCCCCAATTCTGATTCCCCGCCTTTGATTCCCTGCCTCTGATTCCCAACCTCTGATTCCCCACCTCTGATTCCCCAGCTCTGATTCCCCGCCTCTGATTCCCCGCGTCTGAATCCCTGCCTCTGATTCCCCGCCTCTGATTCCCCATCTCTGATTCACCACCTCTGATCCCCCGCCTCTGATTCCCCATGTCTGATTCACCGCCTCTGTTTCCCCACCTCTGATTCCCCGCCTCTGATTCCCCATATCTGATTCCCCGCCTCTGATTCCCTGACTCTGTTTCCCCGCCTCTGATTCCCCGCCTCTGATTCCCCATATCTCATTCCCCGCCTCTGATTCCCCGCATCTGATTCCCTGCCTCTGAATCCCCACCTCTGATTCCCTGCCTCTGATTCCCAACCTCTGATTCCCCTCCTCTGATTCCCCGCCTCCGTTTCCCTGCCTCTGATTGCCCGCCTCTGTTTCCCCATATCTGATTCCCCGCCTCTGATTCCCCAACTCTGATTCCCCGCCTCTGATTCCCCAGCTCTGATTCCCCGCCTCTGATTCCCCGCCTCTGATTCCCAGCCTCTGATTCCCCATGTCTGATATCCTGCCTCTGATTCCCCGCCTCTGATTCGCCATCTCTGATTCATCCCCTCTGATTCCCCACCTCTGATTCCCCATCTCTGATTCCCAGACTCTGATTCCCCACCTCTGATTCCCTATCTCTGATTCTGCACATCCGATTCCCTGCCTCTGATTCCCCGCCTCTGATTCCCCACCTCTGATTCCCCACCTCTGATTCCCCATATCTGATTCCCCGCCTCTGTTTCCCCGCCTCTGATTCCCTGCCTCTGTTTCCTCATATCTGATTCCCCGCCTCTGATTCCCCAACACTGATTCCCCGCCTCTGATTCCCCAGCTCTGATTCACCACCTCTGATTCCCCACGTCTGATTCCCCGCTTCTGATTCCCGGCCTCTTATTCCCCACCTCTGATTCCCGGCCTCTGATTCCCGGCCTCTGATTCCCGACCTCTCATTCCCGGCCTCTGATTCCCGGCCTCTGATACCACGGCTCTGATTCCCCGCCTCAGATTCCCTGCCTCTGATTCCCCATCTCTGATTCCGCACATCTGATTCCCTGCCTCTGATTCCCCGCCTCTGATTCCCTGCCTCTGATTCCCAACCTCTGATTCCCCACCTCTGATTCCCCATATCTGATTCCCCGCCTCTGTTTCCCCGCCTCTGATTCTCCGCCTCTGTTTCCCCATATCTGATTCCCCGCCTCTGATTCCCCAACTCTGATTCCCCACCTCTGATCCCCAGCTCTGATTCCCCGCCTCTGATTCCCCGTGTTTGATTCCCTGCCTCTGATTCCCTGCCTCTGATTCCCAACCTCTGATTCCCCACCTCTGATTCCCCATATCTGATTCCCCGCCTTTGATTCGCCACCTCTGATTCCCCATATGTGATTCCCCGCCTCTGTTTCCCCGCATCTGATTCCCCGCCTCTGATTCCCCATATCTCATTCCCCGCCTCTGATTCTCCATATCTGATTCCCGGACTCTGATTCCCCACCTCTGATTCCCGGCCTCTTTTTCCCGGCATCTGATTCCCGGCATCTGATTCCCGGCCTCTGATTCCCGGACTCTGATTCCCAGCTTCTGATTCTGATTCCCTGCCTCTGATTCCCCATCTCTGATTCCGCACATCTGATTCCCTGCCTCTGATTCCCCACTTCTGATTCCCCATATCTGATTCCCCGCCTCTGATTCCCCGCCTCTGATTCCCCGCCTCTGTTTCCCCATATCTAATTCCCCGCCTCTGATTCCCCAACTCTGATTCCCCGCACTGATTCCCCAGCTCTGAATCCCCGCCTCAGATTCCCCGCATCTGATTCCCTGCCTCTGAATCCCCACCTCTGATTCCCTGCCTCTGATTCCCAACCTCTGATTCCCCTCCTCTGATTCCCCATATCTGATTCCCCGCCTCCGTTTCCCTGCCTCTGATTCCCCGCCTCTGTTTCCCCATATCTGATTCCCCGCCTCTGATTCCCCAACTCTGATTCCCCGCCTCTGATTCCCCAGCTCTGATTCCCCGCCTCTGATTCCCTGCATCTGATTCCCAGCCTCTGATTCCCCATGTCTTATTTCCCGCCTCTGATTCCCCGCCTCTGATTCGCCATCTCTGATTCATCGCCTCTGATTCCCCACCTCTGATTCCCCATATCTGATTCCCCACCTATGTTTCCCCGCCTCTGATGGCCCGCCTCTGATTCCATGCCTCTGATTCCCAACCTCTGATTCCCCAACCTCTGATTCCCCATATCAGATTCCCCGCCTCTGTTTCCCCGCCTCTGATTCCCTGCCTCTGTTTCCTCATATCTGATTCCCCGCCTCTGATTCCCCAACACTGATTCCCCGCCTCTGATTCCCCAGCTCTGATTCACCACCTCTGATTCCCCGCGTCTGATTCCCCGCCTCTGATTCCCCATCTCTGATTCCCTATCTCTAATTCCCCAATTCTGATTCCCCGCCTTTGATTCCCTGCCTCTGATTCCCAACCTCTGATTCCCCACCTCTGATTCCCCATATCTGATTCCCCGCCTCTGTTTCCCCGCCTCTTATTCCCCGCCTCTGTTTCCCCATATCTGATTCCCGGCCACTCATTCCCCAGCTCTGATTCCCCGCCTCTGATTCCCCATATCTGATTCCCCGCCGCTGATTCCCCAACTCTGATAGCCCGCCTCTGATTCCCCAGCTCTGATTCCCCGCCTCTTATTCCCCGCGTCTGAATCCCTGCCTCTGATTCCCCGCCTCTGATTCCCCATCTCTGATTCACCACCTCTGATCCCCCGCCTCTCATTCCCCATGTCTGATTCACCGCCTCTGTTTCCCCATCTCTGATTCCCCGCCTCTGATTCCCCATATCTGATTCCCCGCCTCTGATTCGCCAACTCTGATTCCCCGCCTGTGATTCGCCAGCTATGATTCCCTGCCTCTGATTCCCCACGTCTGATTCCCTGCCTGTGATTCCCTGCCTCTTATTCCCCGCCTCTGATTCCCCGCATCTGATTCCCTGCCTCTGAATCCCCACCTCTGATTCCCTGCCTCTGATTCCCAACCTCTGATTCCCCTCCTCTGATTCCCCATATCTGATTCCCCGCCTCCATTTCCCTGCCTCTGATTCCCCGCCTCTGTTACCCCATATCTGATTCCCCGCCTCTGATTCCCCAACTCTGATTCTGCACATCTGATTCCCTGCCTCTTATTCCCCACCTCTAATTCCCGGCCTCTGATTCCCGTCCTCTGATTCCCCACCTCTGATTCTCCATATCTGATTCCCCGCCTCTGTTTCCCCGCCTCTGATTCCCCGCCTCTGTTTCCCCATATCTGATTCCCCGCCTCTGATTCCCCAACTCTGATTCCCCGCCTCTGATTCCCCAGGTCTGATTCCCCACCTCTGATTCCACGTGTTTGATTACCTGCCTCTGATTCCCCGCCTCTGCTTCCCCATCTCTGATTCTCCGCCTTTGTTTCCCCACCTCTGATTCCCCATATCTGATTCCCTGCCTCTGAATCCCCACCTCTGATTCCCTGCCTCTGATTCCCAACCTCTGATTCCCCTCCTCTGATTCCCCATATCTGATTCCCCGCCTCCGTTTCCCTGCCTCTGATTGCCCGCCTCTGATTCCCCATATCTGATTCCCCGCCTCTGATTCCCCAACTCTGATTCCCCGCCTCTGATTCCCAGCTCTGATTCCCCGCCTCTGACTCCCCGCGTCTGATTCCCAGCCTCTGATTCCCCATGTCCGAATTCCTGCCTCTGATTCCCCGCCTCTGATTCGCCATCTCTGATTCATCGCCTCTGATTCCCCACCTCTGATTCCCCATATCTTATTCCCCACCTATGTTTCCCCGCCTCTGATTCACCGCCTCTGATTCCCCATCTCTGATTCCCGGACTCTGATTCCCCACCTCTGATTCCCTATCTCTGATTCCGCACATCCGATTCCCTTCCTCTGATTCCCCGCCTCTGATGCCCCGCCTCTGATTGCATGCCTCTGATTCCCAACCTCTGATTCCCCACCTCTGATTCCCCATATCTGATTACCCGCCTCTGTTTCCCCGCCTCTGATTCCCTGCCTCTGTTTCCTCATATCTGATTCCCCGCCTCTGATTCCCAAACACTGATTCCCCGCCTCTGATTCCCCAGCTCTGATTCACCACCTCTGATTCCCCGCATCTGATTCCCCACCTCTGATTCCCGGCCTCTTATTCCCCACGTCTGATTCCCGGCCTCTGATTCCCGGCCTCTGATTCCCGACCACACATTCCCGGCCTCTGATTCCCTGCCTCTGATTCCCCATCTCTGATTCTGCACATCTGATTCCCTGCCTCTCATTCCCCACCTCTGATTCCCGGCCTCTGATTCCCGGCCTCTGATTCCCGGCCTCTCATTCCCGGCCTCTCATTCCCGGCCTCTCATTCCCGGCCTCTGATTCCCGGCCTCTGATTCCCCGCCTCTGATTCCCCGCCTCTGATTCCCTGCCTCTGATTCCCCATCTCTGATTCCGCCCATCTGATTCCCTGCCTCTGATTCCCCGCCTCTGATTCCCTGCCTCTGATTTCGTGCCTCTGATTCCCAACCTCTGATTCCCCACCTCTGATTCCCCATATCTGATTCCCCGCCTCTGTTTCCCCGCCTCTGATTCCCCGCCTCTGTTTCCCCATATCTGATTCCCCGCCTCTGATTCCCCAACTCTGAATCCCCGCACTGATTCCCCAGCTCTGAATCCCCGCCTCAGATTCCCCGCATCTGATTCCCTGCCTCTGAATCCCCACCTCTGATTCCCTGCCTCTGATTCCCAACCTCTGATTCCCCTCCTCTGATTCCCCATATCTGATTCCCCGCCTCCGTTTCCCTGCCTCTGATTCCTTGCCTCTGTTTCCCCATATCTGATTCCCCGCCTCTGATTCCCCAACTCTGATTCCCCGCCTCTGATTCCCCAGCTCTGATTCCCCGCCTCTGATTCCCCGCGTCTGATTCCCAGCCTCTGATTCCCCATGTCTTATTTCCCGCCTCTGATTCCCCGCCTCTGATTCGCCATCTCTGATTCATCGCCTCTGATTCCCCACCTCTGATTCCCCATATCTGATTCCCCACCTATGTTTCCCCGCCTCTGATGCCGCGCCTCTGATTCCATGCCTCTGATTCCCAACCTCTGATTCCCCAACCTCTGATTCCCCATATCAGATTCCCCGCCTCTGTTTCCCCGCCTCTGATTCCCTGCCTCTGTTTTCTCATATCTGATTCCCCGCCTCTGATTCCCCAACACTGATTCCCCGCCTCTGATTCCCCAGCTCTGATTCACCACCTCTGATTCCCCGCGTCTGATTCCCCGCCTCTGATTCCCCATCTCTGATTCCCTATCTCTGATCCCCAATTCTGATTCCCCGCCTTTGATTCCCTGCCTCTGATTCCCAACCTCTGATTCCCCACCTCTGATTCCCCATATCTGATTCCCCGCCTCTGTTTCCCCGCCTCTTATTCCCCGCCTCTGTTTCCCCATATCTGATTCCCGGCCACTCATTCCCCAGCTCTGATTCCCCGCCTCTGATTCCCCATATCTGATTCCCCGCCGCTGATTCCCCAACTCTGATAGCCCGCCTCTGATTCCCCAGCTCTGATTCCCCGCCTCTTATTCCCCGCGTCTGAATCCCTGCCTCTGATTCCCCGCCTCTGATTCCCCATCTCCGATTCACCACCTCTGATCCCCCGCCTCTCATTCCCCATGTCTGTTTCACCGCCTCTGTTTCCCCATCTCTGATTCCCCGCCTCTGATTCCCCATATCTGATTCCCCGCCTCTGATTCGCCAACTCTGATTCCCCGCCTGTGATTCGCCAGCTATGATTCCCCGCCTCTGATTCTCCACGTCTGATTCCCTGCCTGTGATTCCCTGCCTCTTATTCCCCGCCTCTGATTCCCCGCATCTGATTCCCTGCCTCTGAATCCCCACCTCTGATTCCCTGCCTCTGATTCCCAACCTCTGATTCCCCTCCTCTGATTCCCCATATCTAATTCCCCTCCTCCATTTCCCTGCCTCTGATTCCCCGCCTCTGTTACCCCATATCTGATTCCCCGCCTCTGATTCCCCAACTCTGATTCTGCACATCTGATTCCCTGCCTCTTATTCCCCACCTCTAATTCCCGGCCTCTGATTCCCGTCCTCTGATTCCCCACCTCTGATTCTCCATATCTGATTCCCCGCCTCTGTTTCCCCGCCTCTGATTCCCCGCCTCTGTTTCCCCATATCTGATTCCCCGCCTCTGATTCCCCAACTCTGATTCCCCGCCTCTGATTCCCCAGGTCTGATTCCCCACCTCTGATTCCACGTGTTTGATTACCTGCCTCTGATTCCCCGCCTCTGCTTCCCCATCTCTGATTCACCGCCTTTGTTTCCCCACCTCTGATTCCCCATATCTGATACCCTGCCTGTGATTCCCTGCCTCTTATTCCCCGCCTCTGTTTCCCCATATCTGATTCCCTGCCTCTGAATCCCCACCTCTGATTCCCTGCCTCTGATTCCCAACCTCTGATTCCCCTCCTCTGATTCCCCATATCTGATTCCCCGCCTCCGTTTCCCTGCCTCTGATTGCCCGCCTCTGATTCCCCATATCTGATTCCCCGCCTCTGATTCCCCAACTCTGATTCCCAGCTCTGATTCCCCGCCTCTGATTCCCCGCGTCTGATTCCCAGCCTCTGATTCCCCATGTCCGAATTCCTGCCTCTGATTCCCCGCCTCTGATTCGCCATCTCTGATTCATCGCCTCTGATTCCCCACCTCTGATTCCCCATATCTTATTCCCCACCTATGTTTCCCCGCCTCTGATTCACCGCCTCTGATTCCCCATCTCTGATTCCCGGACTCTGATTCCCCACCTCTGATTCCCTATCTCTGATTCCGCACATCCGATTCCCTGCCTCTGATTCCCCGCCTCTGATGCCCCGCCTCTGATTGCATGCCTCTGATTCCCAACCTCTGATTCCCCACCTCTGATTCCCCATATCTGATTACCCGCCTCTGTTTCCCCGCCTCTGATACCCTGCCTCTGTTTCCTCATATCTGATTCCCCGCCTCTGATTCCCAAACACTGATTCCCCGCCTCTGATTCCCCAGCTCTGATTCACCACCTCTGATTCCCCGCATCTGATTCCCCACCTCTGATTCCCGGCCTCTTATTCCCCACGTCTGATTCCCGGCCTCTGATTCCCGGCCTCTGATTCCCGACCACACATTCCCGGCCTCTGATTCCCTGCCTCTGATTCCCCATCTCTGATTCTGCACATCTGATTCCCTGCCTCTTATTCCCCACCTCTGATTCCCGGCCTCTGATTCCCGGCCTCTGATTCCCGGCCTCTCATTCCCGGCCTCTCATTCCCGGCCTCTGATTCCCGGCCTCTGATTCCCCGCCTCGGATTCCCCGCCTCTGATTCCCCATATCTGATTCCCCGCCTCTGATTCCACATATCTGATTCCCCGCCTCTGATTCCCCAACTCTGATTCCCCGCCTGTGATTCGCCAGCTATGATTCCCCGCCTCTGATTCCCCACGTCTAATTCCCTGCCTGTGATTCCCTGCCTCTTATTCCCCGCCTCTGATTCCCCGCATCTGATTCCCTGCCTCTGAATCCCCACCTCTATTCCCTGCCTCTGATTCCCAACCTCTGATTCCCCTCCTCTGATTCCCCATATCTGATTCCCCGCCTCCAATTCCCTGCCTCTGATTCCCCGCCTCTGTTACCCCATATCTGATTCCCCGCCTCTGATTCCCCAACTCTGATTCTGCACATCTGATTCCCTGCCTCTTATTCCCCACCTCTAATTCCCGGCCTCTGATTCCCGGCCTCTGATTCCCCACCTCTGATTCTCCATATCTGATTCCCCGCCTCTGTTTCCCCGCCTCTGATTCCCCACCTCTGTTTCCCCATATCTGATTCCCCGCCTCTGATTCCCCATCTCTGATTCCCTATCTCTGATTCCCCAATTCTGATACCCCGCCTTTGATTCCCTGCCTCTGATTCCCAACCTCTGATTCCCCACCTCTGATTCCCCATATCTGATTCCCCGCCTCTGTTTCCCCACCTCTTATTCCCCGCCTCTGTTTCCCCATATCTGATTCCCTGCCTCTCATTCCCCAGCTCTGATTCCCCGCCTCTGATTCCCCATATCTGATTCCCCGCCGCTGATTCCCCGCCTCTGATTCCCCGCATCTGATTCCCTGCCTCTGAATCCCCACCTCTATTCCCTGCCTCTGATTCCTAACCTCTGATTCCCCTCCTCTGGTTCCCCATATCTGATTCCCCGCCTCCATTTCCCTGCCTCTGATTCCCCTCCTCTGTTACCCCATATCTGATTCCCCGCCTCTGATTCCCCAACTCTGATTCTGCACATCTGATTCCCTGCCTCTTATTCCCCACCTCTAATTCCCGGCCTCTGATTCCCGGCCTCTGATTCCCCACCTCTGATTCTCCATATCTGATTCCCCGCCTCTGTTTCCCCGCCTCTGATTCCCCACCTCTGTTTCCCCATATCTGATTCCCCGCATCTGATTCCCCACGTCTGATTCCCTGCCTGTGATTCCCTGCCTCTCATTCCCCGCCTCTGATGCCCCGCATCTGATTCCCTGCCTCTGAATCCCCACCTTGATTCCCTGCCTCTGATTCCCAACCTCTGATTCCCCTCCTCTGATTCCCCATATCTGATTCCCCACCTCCATTTCCCTGCCTCTGATTCCCCTCCTCTGTTACCCAATATCTGATTCCCCGCCTCTGATTCCCCAACTCTGTTTCTGCACATCTGATTCCCTGCCTCTTATTCCCCACCTCTAATTCCCGGCCTCTGATTCCCGGCCTCTGATACCCTACCTCTGATTCTCCATATCTGATTCCCCGCCTCTGTTTCCCCGCCTCTGATTCCCCGCCTCTGTTTCCCCATATCTGATTCCCCGCCTCTGATTCCCCAACTCTGATTCCCCGCCTCTGATTCCCCAGGTCTGATTCCCCGCCTCTGATTCCACGTGTTTGATTACCTGCCTCTGATTCCCCGCCTCTGCTTCCCCATCTCTGATTCACCGCCTTTGATTCGCCACCTCTGATTCCCCATATGTGATTCCCCTCCTCTGTTTCCCCGCCTCTGATTCCCCGCCTCTGATTCCCCATATCTCATTCCCCGCCTCTGATTCCCCGCATCTGATTCCCTAACTCTGATTCTGCACATCTGATTCCCTGCCTCTTATTCCCCACCTCTAATTCCCAGCCTCTGATTCCCGGCCTCTGATTCCCCACCTCTGATTCTCCATATCTGATTCCCACCTATGTTTCCCCGCCTCTGATGCCCCGCCTCTGATTCCATGCCTCTGATTCCCAACCTCTGATTCCCCACCTCTGATTCCCCATATCTGATTCCCTGCCTCTGTTTCCCCTCCTCTGATTCCCTGCCTCTGTTTCCTCATATCTGATTCCCCGCCTCTGATTCCCCAAAACTGATTCCCCTCCTCTGATTCCCCAGCTCTGATTCACCACCTCTGATTCCCCGCGTCTGATTCCCCGCCTCTGATTCCCCATCTCTGATTCCCTATCTCTGATTCCCCAATTCTGATTCCCCGCCTTTGATTCCCTGCCTCTGATTCCCAACCTCTGATTCCCCACCTCTGATTCCCCATATCTGATTCCCCGCCTCTGTTTCCCCGCCTCTTATTCCCTGCCTCTGTTTCCCCATATCTGATTCCCGGCCTCTCATTCCCCAGCTCTGATTCCCCGCCTCTGATTCCCCATATCTGATTCCCCGCCGCTGATTCCCCAACTCTGATTCCCCAGCTCTGATTCTCCGCCTCGATTCCCCGCGTCTGAATCCCTGCCTCTGATTCCCCGCCTCTGATTCCCCATCTCTGATTCACCACCTCTGATCCCCCGCCTCTGATTCCCCATGTCTGATTCACCGCCTCTGTTTCCCCACCTCTGATTCCCCGCCTCTGATTCCACATATCTGATTCCCCGCCTCTGATTCCCCAACTCTGATTCCCCGCCTGTGATTCGCCAGCTATGATTCCCCGCCTCTGATTCCCCACGTCTAATTCCCTGCCTGTGATTCCCTGCCTCTTATTCCCCGCCTCTGATTCCCCGCATCTGATTCCCTGCCTCTGAATCCCCACCTCTATTCCCTGCCTCTGATTCCCAACCTCTGATTCCCCTCCTCTGATTCCCCATATCTGATTCCCCGCCTCCAATTCCCTGCCTCTGATTCCCCGCCTCTGTTACCCCATATCTGATTCCCCGCCTCTGATTCCCCAACTCTGATTCTGCACATCTGATTCCCTGCCTCTTATTCCCCACCTCTAATTCCCGGCCTCTGATTCCCGGCCTCTGATTCCCCACCTCTGATTCTCCATATCTGATTCCCCGCCTCTGTTTCCCCGCCTCTGATTCCCCACCTCTGTTTCCCCATATCTGATTCCCCGCCTCTGATTCCCCATCTCTGATTCCCTATCTCTGATTCCCCAATTCTGATACCCCGCCTTTGATTCCCTGCCTCTGATTCCCAACCTCTGATTCCCCACCTCTGATTCCCCATATCTGATTCCCCGCCTCTGTTTCCCCACCTCTTATTCCCCGCCTCTGTTTCCCCATATCTGATTCCCTGCCTCTCATTCCCCAGCTCTGATTCCCCGCCTCTGATTCCCCATATCTGATTCCCCGCCGCTGATTCCCCGCCTCTGATTCCCCGCATCTGATTCCCTGCCTCTGAATCCCCACCTCTATTCCCTGCCTCTGATTCCTAACCTCTGATTCCCCTCCTCTGGTTCCCCATATCTGATTCCCCGCCTCCATTTCCCTGCCTCTGATTCCCCTCCTCTGTTACCCCATATCTGATTCCCCGCCTCTGATTCCCCAACTCTGATTCTGCACATCTGATTCCCTGCCTCTTATTCCCCACCTCTAATTCCCGGCCTCTGATTCCCGGCCTCTGATTCCCCACCTCTGATTCTCCATATCTGATTCCCCGCCTCTGTTTCCCCGCCTCTGATTCCCCACCTCTGTTTCCCCATATCTGATTCCCCGCATCTGATTCCCCACGTCTGATTCCCTGCCTGTGATTCCCTGCCTCTCATTCCCCGCCTCTGATGCCCCGCATCTGATTCCCTGCCTCTGAATCCCCACCTTGATTCCCTGCCTCTGATTCCCAACCTCTGATTCCCCTCCTCTGATTCCCCATATCTGATTCCCCACCTCCATTTCCCTGCCTCTGATTCCCCTCCTCTGTTACCCAATATCTGATTCCCCGCCTCTGATTCCCCAACTCTGTTTCTGCACATCTGATTCCCTGCCTCTTATTCCCCACCTCTAATTCCCGGCCTCTGATTCCCGGCCTCTGATACCCTACCTCTGATTCTCCATATCTGATTCCCCGCCTCTGTTTCCCCGCCTCTGATTCCCCGCCTCTGTTTCCCCATATCTGATTCCCCGCCTCTGATTCCCCAACTCTGATTCCCCGCCTCTGATTCCCCAGGTCTGATTCCCCGCCTCTGATTCCACGTGTTTGATTACCTGCCTCTGATTCCCCGCCTCTGCTTCCCCATCTCTGATTCACCGCCTTTGATTCGCCACCTCTGATTCCCCATATGTGATTCCCCTCCTCTGTTTCCCCGCCTCTGATTCCCCGCCTCTGATTCCCCATATCTCATTCCCCGCCTCTGATTCCCCGCATCTGATTCCCTGCCTCTGAATCCCCACCTCTGATTCCCTGCCTCTGATTCCCAACCTCTGATTCCCCTCTTCTGATTCCCCATATCTGATTCCCCGCCTCCGTTTCCCTGCCTCTGATTAACCGCCTCTGTTTCCCCATATCTGATTCCCCACCTCTGATTCCCCAACTCTGATTCCCCGCCTGTGATTCCCCAGCTCTGATTCCCCGCCTCTGATTCCCCGCGTCTGATTCCCAGCCTCTGATTCCCCATGTCTGATTTCCTGCCTCTGATTCCCCGCCTCTGATTCGCCATCTCTGATTCATCGCCTCTGATTCCCCACCTCTGATTCCCCATATCTTATTCCCCACCTATGTTTCCCCGCCTCTGATTCCCCGCCTCTGATTCCCCATCTCTGATTCCCGGACTCTGATTCCCCACCTGTGATTCCCTATCTCTGATTCCACACATCCGATTCCCTGCCTCTGATTCCCCGCCTCTGATGCCCCGCCTCTGATTCCCAATCTCTGATTCCCCTCCTCTGATTCCCCATATCTGATTCCCCGCCTCCGTTTCCCTGCCTCTGATTCCCCGCCTCTGTTTCCCCATATCTGATTCACCGCCTCTGATTCCCCAACTCTGATTCCCCGCCTCTGATTCCCCAGCTCTGATTCCCCGCCTCTGATTCCCCGCGTCTGATTCCCAGCCTCTGATTCCCCATGTCTTATTCCCCGCCTCTGATTCGCCATCTCTGATTCATCGCCTCTGATTCCCCACCTCTGATTCCCCATATCTGATTCCCACCTATGTTTCCCCGCCTCTGATGCCCCGCCTCTGATTCCATGCCTCTGATTCCCAACCTCTGATTCCCCACCTCTGATTCCCCATATCTGATTCCCTGCCTCTGTTTCCCCTCCTCTGATTCCCTGCCTCTGTTTCCTCATATCTGATTCCCCGCCTCTGATTCCCCAAAACTGATTCCCCTCCTCTGATTCCCCAGCTCTGATTCACCACCTCTGATTCCCCGCGTCTGATTCCCCGCCTCTGATTCCCCATCTCTGATTCCCTATCTCTGATTCCCCAACTCTGATTCCCCGCCTTTGATTCCCTGCCTCTGATTCCCAACCTCTGATTCCCCACCTCTGATTCCCCATATCTGATTCCCCGCCTCTGTTTCCCCGCCTCTTATTCCCTGCCTCTGTTTCCCCATATCTGATTCCCGGCCTCTCATTCCCCAGCTCTGATTCCCCGCCTCTGATTCCCCATATCTGATTCCCCGCCGCTGATTCCCCAACTCTGATTCCCCAGCTCTGATTCTCCGCCTCGATTCCCCGCGTCTGAATCCCTGCCTCTGATTCCCCGCCTCTGATTCCCCATCTCTGATTCACCACCTCTGATCCCCCGCCTCTGATTCCCCATGTCTGATTCACCGCCTCTGTTTCCCCACCTCTGATTCCCCGCCTCTGATTCCACATATCTGATTCCCCGCCTCTGATTCCCCAACTCTGATTCCCCGCCTGTGATTCGCCAGCTATGATTCCCCGCCTCTGATTCCCCACGTCTAATTCCCTGCCTGTGATTCCCTGCCTCTTATTCCCCGCCTCTGATTCCCCGCATCTGATTCCCTGCCTCTGAATCCCCACCTCTATTCCCTGCCTCTGATTCCCAACCTCTGATTCCCCTCCTCTGATTCCCCATATCTGATTCCCCGCCTCCAATTCCCTGCCTCTGATTCCCCGCCTCTGTTACCCCATATCTGATTCCCCGCCTCTGATTCCCCAACTCTGATTCTGCACATCTGATTCCCTGCCTCTTATTCCCCACCTCTAATTCCCGGCCTCTGATTCCCGGCCTCTGATTCCCCACCTCTGATTCTCCATATCTGATTCCCCGCCTCTGTTTCCCCGCCTCTGATTCCCCACCTCTGTTTCCCCATATCTGATTCCCCGCCTCTGATTCCCCAACTCTGATTCCCCGCCTCTGATTCCCAAGGTCTGATTCCCCGCCTCTGATTCCACGTGTTTGATTACCTGCCTCTGATTCCCCGCCTCTGCTTCCCCATCTCTGATTCACCGCCTTTGATTCCCCACTTCTGGTTCCCCATATCTGATACCCCGCCTGTGATTCGCCAGCTATGATTCCCCGCCTCTGATTCCCCACGTCTAATTCCCTGCCTGTGATTCCCTGCCTCTTATTCCCCGCCTCTGATTCCCCATATCTGATTCCCCGCCTCTGATTCCCCAACTCTGATTCCCCGCGTCTGATTCCCTGCCTCTGATACCCCGCCTCTGATTCCTCATCTCTGATTCACCACCACTGATTCCATGCGTCTGATTCCCTGCCTGTGATTCCCCGCCTCTGATGCACCATCTCTGATTCACTGCCTCTGATACCCCTTCTCTGATTCCCCATGTCTGATTCCCCAATTCTGATTCCCGCCTCTGATGCCCCACCTCTGATTCCCCTCCTCTGATTCCCCATATCTGATTCCCCGCCTCTGATTCCCCATATCTTATTCCCCGCCTCTGATACCCAAACTCAGATTCCCCGCCTCTGATTCCCCAGCTCTGATTCCCCGCCTCTGATTCCCCGAGTCTGATTCCCCGCCTCTGAATCCCCGCCTCTGATTCCCCATCTCTGATTCACCACCGCTAATTCCCTGCCTCTGATTCCCCACAACTGATTCCCGGCCTCTGATTCCTGGCCTCTGATTCCCCGCCTCTGATTCCCCATCTCTGATTCCCCGCCTCTGATTCCCCGACTCTGATTCCCCGCCTCTGATTCCCCAGCTCTGATTCCCCACATCTGATTAGCCACCTCTGTTTTCCCGCCTCTGATTCCCCAGCTCAGATTCCCCACATCTGATTCCCTGCCTCTGATTCCCCACCTCTGATTCCCAATATCTGATTCCCCGCCTCTGTTTTCCCGCCTCTGATTCCCCGCCTCTGTTTCCCCATATCTGATTCCCCACCTCTGATTCCCCAACTCTGATTCCCCGCCTCTGATTCCCCAGCTCTGATTCCCCGCCTCTGATTCCCTGTGTCTGATTCCCTGCCTCTGATTCCCCGCCACTGATTCCCCATCTCTGATTCACCGCCTCTGATTCCCCACCTCTGATTCCCCATATCTGATTAGCCACCTCTGTTTCCCCGCCTCTGACTCCCCGCCTCTGATTCCCCACATCTGATTCCCCGCCTCTGATTCCCCACCTCTGATTCCCCATATCTGATAAGCCATCTCTGTTTCCCCGCCTCTGATTCCCCGCCTCTGATTCCCCATATCTGATTCCCCGCCTCTGATTCCCCATCTCTGATTCCCGGACACAGATTCCCCGCCTCTGATTCCCGGCCTCAAATTCCCGGCCTATGATTCCCCGCTTCTGATTCCCCGCCTCTGATTCCCTGCCTCTAATTCCCCATCACTCATTCCCCACATCTGATTCCCTGCCTCTTATTCTCCGCCTCTGATTCCCCATATCTGATTCCCTGCCTCTGATTCCCCATCTCTGATTCCCGCCCTCCGATTCCCCACCTCTGGTTCCCCATATCTGATACCCCTCCTCTGTTTCTCCGCCTCTGATTCCCCGCCTCTGATTCCTCAGCTCTGATTCCCCGCCACTGATTCCCCGCGTCTGATTCCCTGCCTCTGATTCCCCGCCACTGATTCCCCGCGTCTGATTCCATGCCTCTGATTCCCCGCCTCTGATTCCCCATCTCTGATTCACCACCACTGATTCCCTGCGTCTGATTCCCTGCCTGTGATTCCCCGCCTCTGATTCACCATCTCTGATTCACTGCCTCTGATTCCCCTTCTCTGATTCCCCATGTCAGGTTCCCCAATTCTGATTCCCGCCTCTGATGCCCACCTCTGATTCCCCTCCTCTGATTCCCCATATCTGATTCCCCGCCTCTGATTCCCCATTTCTTATTCCCCGCCTCTGATTCCCCAGCTCTGATTCCCCACCTCCGATTCCCCGCGTCTGATTCCGCGCCTCTGAATCCCCGCCTCTCATTCCCCATCTCTGATGCACCACCGCTCATTCCCCGCCTCTGATTCCCTACCTCTGATTCCCGGCCTCTGATTCCCGGCCTCTAATTCCCCGCCTCTGATTCCCCATCGCTGATTCTCCGCCTCTGATTCCCCAACTCTGATTCCCCGCCTCTGATTCCCCAGCTCTGATTCCCCACCTCTGATTACCCGCTTCTGATTCCCTGACGCTAATTCCCCACCTCTGATTCCCCATCTCTGATTCACCACCTCTGATTCCCCACCTCTGATTCCCCACATCTGATTCCCTGCCTCTGATTCCCCACCTCTGATTCCCAATATCTGATTCCCTGCCTCTGTTTCCCCACCACTGATTCCCCGCCTCTGTTTCCCCATATCTGATTCCCCACCTCTGATTCCCCATATCTGATTCCCCGCCTCTGTTTCTCCGCCTCTTATTCCCCGCCTCTGTTTCCCCATATCTGATTCCCGGCCACTCATTCCCCAGCTCTGATTCCCCGCCTCTAATTCCCCATATCTGATTCCCCGCCGCTGATTCCCCAACTCTGATAGCCCGCCTCTGATTCCCCAGCTCTGATTCCCCGCCTCTTATTCCCCGCGTCTGAATCCCTGCCTCTGATTCCCCGCCTCTGATTCCCCATCTCCGATTCACCACCTCTGATCCCCCGCCTCTCATTCCCCATGTCTGATTCACCGCCTCTGTTTCCCCATCTCTGATTCCCCGCCTCTGATTCCCCATATCTGATTCCCCGCCTCTGATTCGCCAACTCTGATTCCCCGCCTGTGATTCGCCAGCTATGATTCCCCGCCTCTGATTCCCCACGTCTGATTCCCTGCCTGTGATTCCCTGCCTCTTATTCCCCGCCTCTGATTCCCCGCATCTGATTCCCTGCCTCTGAATCCCCACCTCTGATTCCCTGCCTCTGATTCCCAACCTCTGATTCCCCTCCTCTGATTCCCCATATCTGATTCCCCGCCTCCATTTCCCTGCCTCTGATTCCCCGCCTCTGTTACCCCATATCTGATTCCCCGCCTCTGATTCCCCAACTCTGATTCTGCACATCTGATTCCCTGCCTCTTATTCCCCACCTCTAATTCCCGGCCTCTGATTCCCGTCCTCTGATTCCCCACCTCTGATTCTCCATATCTGATTCCCCGCCTCTGTTTCCCCGCCTCTGATTCCCCGCCTCTGTTTCCCCATATCTGATTCCCCGCCTCTGATTCCCCAACTCTGATTCCCCGCCTCTGATTCCCCAGGTCTGATTCCCCACCTCTGATTCCACGTGTTTGATTACCTGCCTCTGATTCCCCGCCTCTGCTTCCCCATCTCTGATTCACCGCCTTTGTTTCCCCACCTCTGATTCCCCATATCTGATTCCCTGCCTGTGATTCCCTGCCTCTTATTCCCCGCCTCTGTTTCCCCATATCTGATTCCCTGCCTCTGAATCCCCACCTCTGATTCCCTGCCTCTGATTCCCAACCTCTGATTCCCCTCCTCTGATTCCCCATATCTGATTCCCCGCCTCCGTTTCCCTGCCTCTGATTGCCCGCCTCTGATTCCCCATATCTGATTCCCCGCCTCTGATTCCCCAACTCTGATTCCCCGCCTCTGATTCCCAGCTCTGATTCCCCGCCTCTGATTCCCCGCGTCTGATTCCCAGCCTCTGATTCCCCATGTCCGAATTCCTGCCACTGATTCCCGGCCTCTGATTCGCCATCTCTGATTCATCGCCTCTGATTCCCCACCTCTGATTCCCCATATCTTATTCCCCACCTATGTTTCCCCGCCTCTGATTCACCGCCTCTGATTCCCCATCTCTGATTCCCGGACTCTGATTCCCCAACTCTGATTCCCTATCTCTGATTCCGCACATCCGATTCCCTGCCTCTGATTCCCCGCCTCTGATGCCCCGCCTCTGATTGCATGCCTCTGATTCCCAACCTCTGATTCCCCACCTCTGATTCCCCATATCTGATTACCCGCCTCTGTTTCCCCGCCTCTGATTCCCTGCCTCTGTTTCCTCATATCTGATTCCCCGCCTCTGATTCCCAAACACGGATTCCCCGCCTCTGATTCCCCAGCTCTGATTCACCACCTCTGATTCCCCGCATCTGATTCCCCACCTCTGATTCCCGGCCTCTTATTCCCCACGTCTGATTCCCGGCCTCTGATTCCCGGCCTCTGATTCCCGACCACACATTCCCGGCCTCTGATTCCCTGCCTCTGATTCCCCATCTCTGATTCTGCACATCTGATTCCCTGCCTCTTATTCCCCACCTCTGATTCCCGGCCTCTGATTCCCGGCCTCTCATTCCCGGCCTCTCATTCCCGGCCTCTCATTCCCGGCCTCTGATTCCCGGCCTCTGATTCCCCGCCTCTGATTCCCCGCCTCTGATTCCCTGCCTCTGATTCCCCATCTCTGATTCCGCCCATCTGATTCCCTGCCTCTGATTCCCCGCCTCTGATTCCCTGCCTCTGATTTCGTGCCTCTGATTCCCAACCTCTGATTCCCAACCTCTGATTCCCCATATCTGATTCCCCGCCTCTGATTCCCCGCCTCTGATTCCCCGCCTCTGTTTCCCCATATCTGATTCCCCGCCTCTGATTCCCCGTGTTTGATTCCCAGCCTCTGATTCCCTGCCTCTGATTCCCAACCTCTGATTCCCCACCTCTGATTCCCCATATCTGATTCCCCGCCTCTGTTTCCCCGCCTCTGATTCCCCGCCTCTGTTTCCCCATATCTGATTCCCCGCCTTTGATTCGCCACCTCTGATTCCCCATATGTGATTCCCCGCTTCTGTTTCCCCTCCTCTGATTCCCCGCCTCTGATTCCCCATATCTCATTCCCCGCCTCTGATTCCCCATATCTGATTCCCGGACTCTGATTCCCCACCTCTGATTCCCGGCCTCTTATTCCCGGCATCTGATTCCCGGCCTCTGATTCCCGGCCTCTGATTCCCCGCTTCTGATTCTGATTCCCTGCCCCTGATTCCCCATCTCTGATTCCGCACATCTGATTCCCTGCCTCTGATTCCCCACCTCTGATTCCCCATATCTGATTCCCCGCCTCTGTTTCCCCGCCTCTGATTCCCCGCCTCTGTTTCCCCATATCTAATTCCCCGCCTCTGATTCCCCAACTCTGATTCCCCGCACTGATTCCCCAGCTCTGAATCCCCGCCTCAGATTCCCCGCATCTGATTCCCTGCCTCTGAATCCCCACCTCTGATTCCCTGCCTCTGATTCCCAACCTCTGATTCCCCTCCTCTGATTCCCCATATCTGATTCCCCGCCTCCGTTTCCCTGCCTCTGATTCCCCGCCTCTGTTTCCCCATATCTGATTCCCCGCCTCTGATTCCCCAACTCTGATTCCCCGCCTCTGATTTTCCAGCTCTGATTCCCCACCTCTGATTCCCCGCGTCTGATTCCCAGCCTCTGATTCCCCATGTCTTATTCCCCGCCTCTGATTCCCCGCCTCTGATTCGCCATCACTGATTCATCGCCTCTGATTCCCCACCTCTGATTCCCCATATCTGATTCCCCACCTATGTTTCCCCGCCTCTGATGCCCTGACTCTGATTCCATGCCTCTGATTCCCAACCTCTGATTCCCCACCTCTGATTCCCCATATCTGATTCCCCGCCTCTGTTTCCCCGCCTCTGATTCCCTGCCTCTGTTTCCTCATATCTGATTCCCCACATCTGATTCCCCAACACTGATTCCCCGCCTATGATTCCCCAGCTCTGATTCACCACCTCTGATTCCCCGCGTCTGATTCCCCGCCTCTGATTCCCCATCTCTGATTCCCTATCTCTGATTCCCCAATTCTGATACCCCGCCTTTGATTCCCTGCCTCTGATTCCCAACCTCTGATTCCCCACCTCTGATTCCCCATATCTGATTCCCCGCCTCTGTTTCCCCACCTCTTATTCCCCGCCTCTGTTTCCCCATATCTGATTCCCTGCCTCTCATTCCCCAGCTCTGATTCCCCGCCTCTGATTCCCCATATCTGATTCCCCGCCGCTGATTCCCCGCCTCTGATTCCCCGCATCTGATTCCCTGCCTCTGAATCCCCACCTCTATTCCCTGCCTCTGATTCCTAACCTCTGATTCCCCTCCTCTGGTTCCCCATATCTGATTCCCCGCCTCCATTTCCCTGCCTCTGATTCCCCTCCTCTGTTACCCCATATCTGATTCCCCGCCTCTGATTCCCCAACTCTGATTCTGCACATCTGATTCTTTGCCTCTTATTCCCCACCTCTAATTCCCGGCCTCTGATTCCCGGCCTCTGATTCCCCACCTCTGATTCTCCATATCTGATTCCCCGCCTCTGTTTCCCCGCCTCTGATTCCCCACCTCTGTTTCCCCATATCTGATTCCCCGCATCTGATTCCCCACGTCTGATTCCCTGCCTGTGATTCCCTGCCTCTTATTCCCCGCCTCTGATGCCCCGCATCTGATTCCCTGCCTCTGAATCCCCACCTTGATTCCCTGCCTCTGATTCCCAACCTCTGATTCCCCTCCTCTCATTCTCCATATCTGATTCCCCACCTCCATTTCCCTGCCTCTGATTCCCCGCCTCTGTTACCCAATATCTGATTCCCCGCCTCTGATTCCCCAACTCTGTTTCTGCACATCTGATTCCCTGCCTCTTATTCCCCACCTCTAATTCCCGGCCTCTGATTCCCGGCCTCTGATACCCTACCTCTGATTCTCCATATCTGATTCCCCGCCTCTGTTTCCCCGCCTCTGATTCCCCGCCTCTGTTTCCCCATATCTGATTCCCCGCCTCTGATTCCCCAACTCTGATTCCCCGCCTGTGATTCCCCTGGTCTGATTCCCCGCCTCTGATTCCCCGCGTCTGATTCCCAGCCTCTGATTCCCCATGTCTGATTTCCTGCCTCTGATTCCCCGCCTCTGATTCGCCATCTCTGATTCATCGCCTCTGATTCCCCACCTCTGATTCCCCATATCTTATTCCCCACCTATGTTTCCCCGCCTCTGATTCCCCGCCTCTGATGCCCCGCCTCTGATTCCCAATCTCTGATTCCCCTCCTCTGATTCCCCATATCTGATTCCCCGCCTCCGTTTCCCTGCCTCTGATTCCCCGCCTCTGTTTCCCCATATCTGATTCCCCGCCTCTGATTCCCCAACTCTGATTCCCCGCCTCTGATTCCCCAGCTCTGATTCCCCGCCTCTGATTCCCCGCGTCTGATTCCCAGCCTCTGATTCCCCATGTCTTATTCCCCGCCTCTGATTCGCCATCTCTGATTCATCGCCTCTGATTCCCCACCTCTGATTCCCCATATCTGATTCCCACCTATGTTTCCCCGCCTCTGATGCCCCGCCTCTGATTCCATGCCTCTGATTCCCAACCTCTGATTCCCCACCTCTGATTCCCCATATCTGATTCCCTGCCTTTGTTTCCCCTCCTCTGATTCCCTGCCTCTGTTTCCTCATATCTGATTCCCCGCCTCTGATTCCCCAAAACTGATTCCCCTCCTCTGATTCCCCAGCTCTGATTCACCACCTCTGATTCCCCGCGTCTGATTCCCCGCCTCTGATTCCCCATCTCTGATTCCCTATCTCTGATTCCCCAATTCTGATTCCCCGCCTTTGATTCCCTGCCTCTGATTCCCAACCTCTGATTCCCCACCTCTGATTCCCCATATCTGATTCCCCGCCTCTGTTTCCCCGCCTCTTATTCCCTGCCTCTGTTTCCCCATATCTGATTCCCGGCCTCTCATTCCCCAGCTCTGATTCCCCGCCTCTGATTCCCCATATCTGATTCCCCGCCGCTGATTCCCCAACTCTGATTCCCCAGCTCTGATTCTCCGCCTCTGATTCCCCGCGTCTGAATCCCTGCCTCTGATTCCCCGCCTCTGATTCCCCATCTCTGATTCACCACCTCTGATCCCCCGCCTCTGATTCCCCATGTCTGATTCACCGCCTCTGTTTCCCCACCTCTGATTCCCCGCCTCTGATTCCACATATCTGATTCCCCGCCTCTGATTCCCCAACTCTGATTCCCCGCCTGTGATTCGCCAGCTATGATTCCCCGCCTCTGATTCCCCACGTCTAATTCCCTGCCTGTGATTCCCTGCCTCTTATTCCCCGCCTCTGATTCCCCGCATCTGATTCCCTGCCTCTGAATCCCCACCTCTATTCCCTGCCTCTGATTCCCAACCTCTGATTCCCCTCCTCTGATTCCCCATATCTGATTCCCCGCCTCCAATTCCCTGCCTCTGATTCCCCGCCTCTGTTACCCCATATCTGATTCCCCGCCTCTGATTCCCCAACTCTGATTCTGCACATCTGATTCCCTGCCTCTTATTCCCCACCTCTAATTCCCGGCCTCTGATTCCCGGCCTCTGATTCCCCACCTCTGATTCTCCATATCTGATTCCCCGCCTCTGTTTCCCCGCCTCTGATTCCCCACCTCTGTTTCCCCATATCTGATTCCCCGCCTCTGATTCCCCAACTCTGATTCCCCGCCTCTGATTCCCAAGGTCTGATTCCCCGCCTCTGATTCCACGTGTTTGATTACCTGCCTCTGATTCCCCGCCTCTGCTTCCCCATCTCTGATTCACCGCCTTTGATTCCCCACTTCTGGTTCCCCATATCTGATACCCCTCCTCTGTTTCCCCGCCTCTGATTCCCCGCCTCTGATTCCCCATATCTGATTCCCCGCCTCTGATTCCCCAACTCTGATTCCCCGCGTCTGATTCCCTGCCTCTGATACCCCGCCTCTGATTCCTCATCTCTGATTCACCACCACTGATTCCATGCGTCTGATTCCCTGCCTGTGATTCCCCGCCTCTGATGCACCATCTCTGATTCACTGCCTCTGATACCCCTTCTCTGATTCCCCATGTCTGATTCCCCAATTCTGATTCCCGCCTCTGATGCCCCACCTCTGATTCCCCTCCTCTGATTCCCCATATCTGATTCCCCGCCTCTGATTCCCCATATCTTATTCCCCGCCTCTGATACCCAAACTCAGATTCCCCGCCTCTGATTCCCCAGCTCTGATTCCCCGCCTCTGATTCCCCGAGTCTGATTCCCCGCCTCTGAATCCCCGCCTCTGATTCCCCATCTCTGATTCACCACCGCTAATTCCCTGCCTCTGATTCCCCACAACTGATTCCCGGCCTCTGATTCCTGGCCTCTGATTCCCCGCCTCTGATTCCCCATCTCTGATTCCCCGCCTCTGATTCCCCGACTCTGATTCCCCGCCTCTGATTCCCCAGCTCTGATTCCCCACATCTGATTAGCCACCTCTGTTTTCCCGCCTCTGATTCCCCAGCTCAGATTCCCCACATCTGATTCCCTGCCTCTGATTCCCCACCTCTGATTCCCAATATCTGATTCCCCGCCTCTGTTTTCCCGCCTCTGATTCCCCGCCTCTGTTTCCCCATATCTGATTCCCCACCTCTGATTCCCCAACTCTGATTCCCCGCCTCTGATTCCCCAGCTCTGATTCCCCGCCTCTGATTCCCTGTGTCTGATTCCCTGCCTCTGATTCCCCGCCTCTGATTCCCCATCTCTGATTCACCGCCTCTGATTCCCACCTCTGATTCCCCATATCTGATTAGCCACCTCTGTTTCCCCGCCTCTGACTCCCCGCCTCTGATTCCCCATATCTGATTCCCCGCCTCTGATTCCCCACCTCTGATTCCCCATATCTGATAAGCCATCTCTGTTTCCCCGCCTCTGATTCCCCGCCTCTGATTCCCCATATCTGATTCCCCGCCTCTGGTTCCCCATCTCTGATTCCCGGACACAGATTCCCCGCCTCTGATTCCCGGCCTCAAATTCCCGGCCTATGATTCCCCGCTTCTGATTCCCCGCCTCTGATTCCCTGCCTCTAATTCCCCATCACTCATTCCCCACATCTGATTCCCTGCCTCTTATTCTCCGCCTCTGATTCCCCATATCTGATTCCCTGCCTCTGATTCCCCATCTCTGATTCCCGCCCTCCGATTCCCCACCTCTGGTTCCCCATATCTGATACCCCTCCTCTGTTTCTCCGCCTCTGATTCCCCGCCTCTGATTCCTCAGCTCTGATTCCCCGCCACTGATTCCCCGCGTCTGATTCCCTGCCTCTGATTCCCCGCCACTGATTCCCCGCGTCTGATTCCATGCCTCTGAATCCCCGCCTCTGATTCCCCATCTCTGATTCACCACCACTGATTCCCTGCGTCTGATTCCCTGCCTGTGATTCCCCGCCTCTGATTCACCATCTCTGATTCACTGCCTCTGATTCCCCTTCTCTGATTCCCCATGTCAGGTTCCCCAATTCTGATTCCCGCCTCTGATGCCCCACCTCTGATTCCCCTCCTCTGATTCCCCATATCTGATTCCCCGCCTCTGATTCCCCATTTCTTATTCCCCGCCTCTGATTCCCCAGCTCTGATTCCCCACCTCCGATTCCCCGCGTCTGATTCCGCGCCTCTGAATCCCCGCCTCTCATTCCCCATCTCTGATGCACCACCGCTCATTCCCCGCCTCTGATTCCCTACCTCTGATTCCCGGCCTCTGATTCCCGGCCTCTAATTCCCCGCCTCTGATTCCCCATCGCTGATTCTCCGCCTCTGATTCCCCAACTCTGATTCCCCGCCTCTGATTCCCCAGCTCTGATTCCCCACCTCTGATTATCCGCTTCTGATTCCCTGACGCTAATTCCCCACCTCTGATTCCCCATCTCTGATTCACCACCTCTGATTCCCCACCTCTGATTCCCCATATCTGATTCCCCGCCTCAGTTTCCCCGCCTCTGATTTCCCGCCTCAGATTCCCCATATCTGATACCCCGCCTCTGATTCCCCAACTCGGATTCCCCGCCTCTGATTCCCCATCTCTGATTCTCCGCCTCTGATTCCCCTCCTCTGATTGCCCATATCTGATTCCCCGCCTCTGATTCCCCATATCCTATTCCCCGCCTCTGATTCCCAAACTCAGATTCCCCGCCTCTGAATCCCCAGCTCTGATTCCCCACATCTGATTCCCTGCCTCTGATTCCCCACCTCTGATTCCCAATATCTGATTCCCTGCCTCTGTTTCCCCACCTCTGATTCCCCGCCTCTGTTTCCTCATATCTGATTCCCCACCTCTGATTCCCCAACTCTGATTCCCCGCCTCTGATTCCCCAGCTCTGATTCCCCGCCTCTGATTCCCCGTCTGATTCCCTGCCTCTGATTCCCCGCCCCTGATTCCCCATCTCTGATTCACTGCCTCTGATTCACCACCTCTTATTCCCCATATCTGATAAGCCATCTCTGTTTCCCCGCCTCTGATTCCCCGCCTCTGAATCCCCATATCTGATTCCCCGCCTCTGATTCCCCATCTCTGATTCCCGGACTCAGATTCCCCACCTCGGATTCCAAGCCTCTGATTCCCGGAATATGATTCCCCGCTTCTGCTTCCCCGCCTCTGATTCCCTGCCTCTGATTCCCCATCTCTGATTCCCCACATCTGATTCCCTGCCTCTGATTCACCGCCTCTGATTCCCCATATCTGATTCCCTGCCTCTGATTCCCCATCTCTGATTTCCACCCTCCGATTCCCCACCTCTGGTTCCCCATATCTGATACCCCTCCTCTGTTTCCCCGCCTCAGATTCCCCGCCTCTGATTCCCCATATCTGATTCCCCGCCTCTGATTCCCCAACTCTGATTCCCCGCCTCTGATTCCTCAGCTCTGATTCCCCGCCTCTGATTCCCCGCGTCTGATTCCCTGCCTCTGATTCCCCGCCTCTGATTCCTCATCTCTGATTCACCACCACTGATTCCATGCGTCTGATTCCCTGCCTGTGATTCCCCGCCTCTGATTCACCATCTCTGATTCACTGCCTCTGATACCCCTTCTCTGATTCCCCATGTCTGATTCCCCAATTCTGATTCCCGCCTCTGATGCCCCACCTCTGATTCCCCTCCTCTGATTCCCCATATCTGATTCCCCGCCTCTGATTCCCCATATCTTATTCACCGCCTCTGATACTCAAACTCAGATTCCCCGCCTCTGATTCCCCAGCTCTGATTCCCCGCCTCTGATTCCCCGAGTCTGATTCCCCGCCTCTGAATCCCCGCCTCTGATTCCCCATCTCTGATTCACCACCGCTTATTCCCTGCCTCTGATTCCCCACAACTGATTCCCGGCCTCTGATTCCCGGCCTCTGATTCCCCGCCTCTGATTCACCATCTCTGATTCCCCGCCTCTGATTCCCCGACTCTGATTCCCCGCCTCTGATTCCCCAGCTCTGATTCCCCACATCTGATTAGCCACCTCTGTTTCCCCACCTCTGATTCCCCGCCTCTGATTTCCCATCTCTGATACCCAAATTCTGATTCCCCGCCTCTGATTCCCCAGCTCTGTTTCCCCATATCTGATTCCCCACCTCTGATTCCCCAACTCTGATTCCCCGCCTCTGATTCCCCAGCTCTGATTCCCCGCCTCTGATTCCTTGTGTCTGATTCCCTGCCTCTGATTCCCCGCCCCTGATTCCCCATCTCTGATTCACCGCCTCTGATTCCCCACCTCTGATTCCCCATATCTGATTAGCCACCTCTGTTTCCCCGCCTCAAACTCCCCCCCTCTGATTCCCGATATCTGATTCCCCGCCTCTGATTCCCCACCTCTGATTCCCCATATCTGATAAGCCATCTCTGTTTCCCCGCCTCTGATTCACCGCCTCTGATTCCCCATATCTGATTCCCCGCCTCTGATTCCCCATCTCTGATTCCCGGACTCAGATTCCCTGCCTCAGATTCCAAGCCTCTAATTCCCGGCCTATGATTCCCCGCTTCTGATTCCCCGCCTCTGATTCCCTGCCTCTGATTCCCCATCACTCATTCCCCACATCTGATTCCCTGCCTCTGATTCTCCGCCTCTGATTCCCCATATCTGATTCCCTGCCTCTGATTCCCCATCTCTGATTCCTGCCCTCCGATTCCCCACCTCTGGTTCCCCATATCTGATACCCCTCCTCTGTTTCTCTGCCTCTGATTCCCCTCCTCTGATTCCCCATATCTGATTCCCCGCCTCTGATTCCCCAGCTCTGAATCCCCGCCTCTGATTCCTCAGCTCTGATTCCCCGCCACTGATTCCCCGCGTCTGATTCCCTGCCTCTGATTCCCCATCTGTGATTAACCACCTCTGATTCTCCGCGTCTGATTCCCCGCCACTGTTTCCCCATCTCTGATTCCCCATCTCTGATTCCCAAATTCTGATTCCCCGCCTCTAATTCCCCAGCTCTGATACCCCACATCTGATTCCCTGCCTCTGATTCCCCACCTCTGATTCCCAATATCTGATTCCCCGCCTCTGTTTCCCCGCCTCTGATTCCCCGCCTATGTTTCCCCATATCTGATTCCCCACCTCTGATTCCCCACCTCTGATTCCCCAGCTCTGATTCCCCGCCTCTGATTCCCTGTGTGATTCCCTGCCTCTGATTCCCCGCCTCTGATTCCCCATCTCTGATTCACCGCCTGTGATTCCCCACCTATGATTCCCCATATCTGATTATCCACCTATATTTCCCCGCCTCTGATTCCCCGCCTCTGATTCTCCATATCTGATTCCCCGCCTCTGATTCCCCATCTCTGATTCCCGGACTCTGATTCCCCACCTCTGATTCCCGGCCTCTGATTCCCGGCCTATGATTCCCCGCTTCTGATTCCCCGCCTCTGATTCCCTGCCTCTGACTCCCCATCTCTGATTCCCCACATCTGATTCCCTGCCCCTGATTCCCCGCCTCTGATTCCCCGCCTCTGATTCCCCGCCTCTGTTTCCCCATATCTGATTCCCCACCTCTGATTCCCCAACTCTGATTCCCCACCTCTGATTCCCCACCTCTGATTCCCCGCCTCTGATTCCCCGTGTCTGTATCCCTGCCTCTGATTCCCCGCCTCTGATTCCCCATCTCTGATTCACCGCCTCTGATTCCCCACCTCTGATTCCCCATATCTGATTAGCCACCTCTGTTTCCCCGCCTCTGATTCCCCGCCTCTGATTCCCCATATCTGATTCCCCGCCTCTGATTCCCCATCTCTGATTCCCGGACTCTGATTCCCCACCTCTGATTCCCGGCCTCTGATTCCCGGCCTATGATTCCCCGCTTCTGATTCCCCGCCTCTGATTCCCTGCCTCTGATTCCCCATCTCTGATTCCCCACATCTGATTCCCTGCCTCTGATTCCCCGCCTCTGATTCCCCGCCTCTGATTCCCTGGCACTGATTCCCCGCCTCTGATTCCCCATATCTGATTCCCTGCCTCTGATGCCCCATCTCTGATTTCCGCCCTCCGATTCCCCACCTCTGTTTCCCCATATCTGATACCCCTCCTCTGTTTCCCCGCCTCTGATTCCCCATATCTGATACCCCGCCTCTTATTCCCCGCCTCTGATTCCCCGCGTCTGATTCCCCGCCTATGATTCCCCGCCTCTGATTCCCCATCTCTGATTTACAACTTCTGAATCACCACGTCTGATTCACCACCGCTGACTCCCCACCTCTGATTCCCCATCTCTTATTCCCGGCCTCTGATTCCCCACCTCTGAATCCCGGCCTCTGATTCCCTGCCTCTGATTCACGGCCTCTCATTACTGGCCTCAGATTCCCGGCCTCCGAATCCCTGCCTCTGATTCCCCATCTCTGATTCCCCGTGTCTGATTCCCTGCCTCTGATTCCCCGCCTCTGATTCCCCACCTCTGATTCCCCATATCTGATTAGCCACCTCTGTTTCCCCGCCTCTGATTCCCCGCCTCTGATTCCCCATATCTGATTCCCCGCCTCTGATTCCCCATCTCTGATTCCCGGACTCTGATTCCCCACCTCTGATTCCCGGCCTCTGATTCCCGGCCTATGATTCCCCGCTTCTGATTCCCCGCCTCTGATTCCCTGCCTCTGATTCCCCAACTCTGATTCCCCACATCTGATTCCCTGCCTCTGATTCCCCGCCTCTGATTCCCCGCCTCTGATTCCCTGGCACTGATTCCCCGCCTCTGATTCCCCATATCTGATTCCCTGCCTCTGATGCCCCATCTCTGATTTCCGCCCTCCGATTCCCCACATCTGTTTCCCATATCTGATACCCCTCCTCTGTTTCCCCGCCTCTGATTCCCCATATCTGATACCCCGCCTCTTATTCCCCGCCTCTGATTCCCCGCGTCTGATTCCCCGCCTATGATTCCCCGCCTCTGATTCCCCATCTCTGATTTACAACTTCTGAATCACCACGTCTGATTCACCACCGCTGATTCCCCACCTCTGATTCAACATCTCTTACTCCCGGCCTCTGATTCCCCACCTCTGAATACCGGCCTCTGATTCCCTGCCTCTGATTCACGGCCTCTCATTACTGGCCTCAGATTCCCGGCCTCTGAATCCCTGCCTCTGATTCCCCATCTCTGATTCCGCACATCTGATTCCCTGCCTCTGATTCCCCGCTTCTGATTCCCCGCCTCTGATTCCCCATCTCTGATTCCCCATCTCTGATTCCCAAAGTCTGATTCCCCGCCTCTGATTCCCCAGCTCTGAATCCCCGCCTCTGATTCCCCGTGTCTGATTCCCTGCCTCTGATTCGCCGCCTCTGATTCCCCATCTCTGATTCACCGCCTCTGATTCCCCACCTATGATTCCCCATATCTGATTAGTCACCTCTGTTTCCCCGCCTCTGATTCCTTGCCTCTGATTCCCCATCTCTGATTCCCCGCCTCTGATTCCCCACCTCTGATTCCCCATATCTGATAAGCCATCTCTGTTTCCCCACCTCTGAATCCCCGCCTCTGATTCCCCATATCTGATTCCCCGCCTCTGATTCCCCATCTCTGATTCCCGGACTCAGATTCCCCGCCTCTGATTCCCGGCCTCTGATTCCCGGCCTATGATTCCCCGCTTCTGATTCCCCGCCTCTGATTCCCTGCCTCTGATTCCCCATCACTCATTCCCCACATCTGATTCCCTGCCTCTGATTCTCCGCCTCTGATTCCCCAGATCTGATTCCCTGCCTCTGATTCCCCATCTCTGATTCCCGCCCTCCGATTCCCCACCTCTGGTTCCCCATATCTGATACCCCTCCTCTGTTTCTCCGCCTCTGATTCCCCGCCTCTGATTCCCCATATCTGATTCCCCGCCCCTGATTCCCCAACTCTGATTCCCCGCCTCTGATTCCTCAGCTCTGATTCCCCGCCACTGATTCCCCGCATCTGATTCCCTGCCTCTGATTCCCCGCCACTGATTCCCCGCGTCTGATTCCCTGCCTCTGAATCCCCGCCTCTGATTCCCCATCTCTGATTCACCACCTCTGATTCCCTGAGTCTGATTCGCTGCCTGTGATTCCCCGCCTCTGATTCACCATCTCTGATTCACTGCCTCTGATTCCCCTTCTCTGATTCCCCATGTCAGGTTCCCCAATTCTGATTCCCGCCTCTGATGCCCCACCTCTGATTCCCCTCCTCTGATTCCCCATATCTGATTCCCCGCCTCTGATTCCCCATTTCTTATTCCCCGCCTCTGATTCCCCAGCTCTGATTCCCCACCTCTGATTCCCCGCGTCTGATTCTGCGCCTCTGAATCCCCGCCTCTCATTCCCCATCTCTGATGCACCACCGCTCATTCCCCGCCTCTGATTCCCTACCTCTGATTCCCGGCCTCTGATTCCCGGCCTCTGATTCCCGGCCTCTGATTCCCCGCCTCTGATTTCCCATCTCTGATTCTCCGCCTCTGATTCCCCATCACTCATTCCCCACATCTGATTCCCTGCCTCTGATTCTCCGCCTCTGATTCCCCATATCTGATTCCCTGCCTCTGATTCCCCATCTCTGATTCCCGCCCTCCGATTCCCCACCTCTGGTTCCCCATATCTGATACCCCTCCTCTGTTTCTCTGCCTCTGATTCCCCTCCTCTGATTCCCCATATCTGAATCCCCGCCTCTGATTCCCCAGCTCTGAATCCCCGCCTCTGATTCCTCAGCTCTGATTCCCCGCCACTGATTCCCCGCGTCTGATTCCCTGCCTCTGATTCCCCATCTGTGATTAACCACCTCTGATTCTCCGCGTCTGATTCCCCGCCACTGTTTCCCCATCTCTGATTCCCCATCTCTGATTCCCAAATTCTGATTCCCCGCCTCTAATTCCCCAGCTCTGATACCCCACATCTGATTCCCTGCCTCTGATTCCCCACCTCTGATTCCCAATATCTGATTCCCCGCCTCTGTTTCCCCGCCTCTGATTCCCCGCCTATGTTTCCCCATATCTGATTCCCCACCTCTGATTCCCCACCTCTGATTCCCCAGCTCTGATTCCCCGCCTCTGATTCCCTGTGTGATTCCCTGCCTCTGATTCCCCGCCTCTGATTCCCCATCTCTGATTCACCGCCTGTGATTCCCCACCTATGATTCCCCATATCTGATTATCCACCTATATTTCCCCGCCTCTGATTCCCCGCCTCTGATTCTCCATATCTGATTCCCCGCCTCTGATTCCCCATCTCTGATTCCCGGACTCTGATTCCCCACCTCTGATTCCCGGCCTCTGATTCCCGGCCTATGATTCCCCGCTTCTGAATCCCCGCCTCTGATTCCCTGCCTCTGACTCCCCATCTCTGATTCCCCACATCTGATTCCCTGCCCCTGATTCCCCGCCTCTGATTCCCCGCCTCTGATTCCCCGCCTCTGTTTCCCCATATCTGATTCCCCACCTCTGATTCCCCAACTCTGATTCCCCACCTCTGATTCCCCACCTCTGATTCCCCGCCTCTGATTCCCCGTGTCTGATTCCCTGCCTCTGATTCCCCGCCTCTGATTCCCCATCTCTGATTCACCGCCTCTGATTCCCCACCTCTGATTCCCCATATCTGATTAGCCACCTCTGTTTCCCCGCCTCTGATTCCCCGCCTCTGATTCCCCATATCTGATTCCCCGCCTCTGATTCCCCATCTCTGATTCCCGGACTCTGATTCCCCACCTCTGATTCCCGGCCTCTGATTCCCGGCCTATGATTCCCCGCTTCTGATTCCCCGCCTCTGATTCCCTGCCTCTGATTCCCCATCTCTGATTCCCCACATCTGATTCCCTGCCTCTGATTCCCCGCCTCTGATTCCCCGCCTCTGATTCCCTGGCACTGATTCCCCGCCTCTGATTCCCCATATCTGATTCCCTGCCTCTGATGCCCCATCTCTGATTTCCGCCCTCCGATTCCCCACCTCTGTTTCCCCATATCTGATACCCCTCCTCTGTTTCCCCGCCTCTGATTCCCCATATCTGATACCCCGCCTCTTATTCCCCGCCTCTGATTCCCCGCGTCTGATTCCCCGCCTATGATTCCCCGCCTCTGATTCCCAACCTCTGATTCCCCACCTCTGATTCCCCATATCTGATTCCCCGCCTCTGTTTCCCCGCCTCTTATTCCCCGCCTCTGTTTCCCCATATCTGATTCCCGGCCTCTCATTCCCCAGCTCTGATTCCCCGCCTCTGATTCCCCATATCTGATTCCCCGCCGCTGATTCCCTGCCTCTGATTCCCCATCTCTGATTCCCCACATCTGATTCCCTGCCTCTGATTCCCCGCCTCTGATTCCCCGCCTCTGATTCCCTGGCACTGATTCCCCGCCTCTGATTCCCCATATCTGATTCCCTGCCTCTGATGCCCCATCTCTGATTTCCGCCCTCCGATTCCCCACCTCTGTTTCCCCAATTCTGATTCCCCGCCTCTGATTCCCTGCCTCTGATTCCCAACCTCTGATTCCCCACCTCTGATTCCCCATATCTGATTCCCCGCCTCTGTTTCCCCGCCTCTTATTCCCCGCCTCTGTTTCCCCATATCTGATTCCCGGCCTCTCATTCCCCAGCTCTGATTCCCCGCCTCTGATTCCCCATATCTGATTCCCTGCCGCTGATTCCCTGCCTCTGATTCCCCATCTCTGATTCCCCACATCTGATTCCCTGCCTCTGATTCCCCGCCTCTGATTCCCCGCCTCTGATTCCCTGGCACTGATTCCCCGCCTCTGATTCCCCATATCTGATTCCCTGCCTCTGATGCCCCATCTCTGATTTCCGCCCTCCGATTCCCCACCTCTGTTTCCCCATATCTGATACCCCTCCTCTGTTTCCCCGCCTCTGATTCCCCATATCTGATACCCCGCCTCTTATTCCCCGCCTCTGATTCCCCGCGTCTGATTCCCCGCCTATGATTCCCCGCCTCTGATTCCCCATCTCTGATTTACAACTTCTGAATCACCACGTCTGATTCACCACCGCTGACTCCCCACCTCTGATTCCCCATCTCTTATTCCCGGCCTCTGATTCCCCACCTCTGAATCCCGGCCTCTGATTCCCTGCCTCTGATTCACGGCCTCTCATTACTGGCCTCAGATTCCCGGCCTCCGAATCCCTGCCTCTGATTCCCCATCTCTGATTCCCCGTGTCTGATTCCCTGCCTCTGATTCCCCGCCTCTGATTCCCCACCTCTGATTCCCCATATCTGATTAGCCACCTCTGTTTCCCCGCCTCTGATTCCCCGCCTCTGATTCCCCATATCTGATTCCCCGCCTCTGATTCCCCATCTCTGATTCCCGGACTCTGATTCCCCACCTCTGATTCCCGGCCTCTGATTCCCGGCCTATGATTCCCCGCTTCTGATTCCCCGCCTCTGATTCCCTGCCTCTGATTCCCCAACTCTGATTCCCCACATCTGATTCCCTGCCTCTGATTCCCCGCCTCTGATTCCCCGCCTCTGATTCCCTGGCACTGATTCCCCGCCTCTGATTCCCCATATCTGATTCCCTGCCTCTGATGCCCCATCTCTGATTTCCGCCCTCCGATTCCCCACATCTGTTTCCCATATCTGATACCCCTCCTCTGTTTCCCCGCCTCTGATTCCCCATATCTGATACCCCGCCTCTTATTCCCCGCCTCTGATTCCCCGCGTCTGATTCCCCGCCTATGATTCCCCGCCTCTGATTCCCCATCTCTGATTTACAACTTCTGAATCACCACGTCTGATTCACCACCGCTGATTCCCCACCTCTGATTCAACATCTCTTACTCCCGGCCTCTGATTCCCCACCTCTGAATACCGGCCTCTGATTCCCTGCCTCTGATTCACGGCCTCTCATTACTGGCCTCAGATTCCCGGCCTCTGAATCCCTGCCTCTGATTCCCCATCTCTGATTCCGCACATCTGATTCCCTGCCTCTGATTCCCCGCTTCTGATTCCCCGCCTCTGATTCCCCATCTCTGATTCCCCATCTCTGATTCCCAAAGTCTGATTCCCCGCCTCTGATTCCCCAGCTCTGAATCCCCGCCTCTGATTCCCCGTGTCTGATTCCCTGCCTCTGATTCGCCGCCTCTGATTCCCCATCTCTGATTCACCGCCTCTGATTCCCCACCTATGATTCCCCATATCTGATTAGTCACCTCTGTTTCCCCGCCTCTGATTCCTTGCCTCTGATTCCCCATCTCTGATTCCCCGCCTCTGATTCCCCACCTCTGATTCCCCATATCTGATAAGCCATCTCTGTTTCCCCACCTCTGATTCCTTGCCTCTGATTCCCCATCTCTGATTCCCCGCCTCTGATTCCCCATATCTGATTCCCCGCTTCTGATTCCCCATCTCTGATTCCCGGACTCAGATTCCCCGCCTCTGATTCCCGGCCTCTGATTCCCGGCCTATGATTCCCCGCTTCTGATTCCCCGCCTCTGATTCCCTGCCTCTGATTCCCCATCACTCATTCCCCACATCTGATTCCCTGCCTCTGATTCTCCGCCTCTGATTCCCCATATCTGATTCCCTGCCTCTGATTCCCCATCTCTGATTCCCGCCCTCCGATTCCCCACCTCTGGTTCCCCATATCTGATACCCCTCCTCTGTTTCTCCGCCTCTGATTCCCCGCCTCTGATTCCCCATATCTGATTCCCCGCCCCTGATTCCCCAACTCTGATTCCCCGCCTCTGATTCCTCAGCTCTGATTCCCCGCCACTGATTCCCCGCATCTGATTCCCTGCCTCTGATTCCCCGCCACTGATTCCCCGCGTCTGATTCCCTGCCTCTGAATCCCCGCCTCTGATTCCCCATCTCTGATTCACCACCTCTGATTCCCTGAGTCTGATTCGCTGCCTGTGATTCCCCGCCTCTGATTCACCATCTCTGATTCACTGCCTCTGATTCCCCTTCTCTGATTCCCCATGTCAGGTTCCCCAATTCTAATTCCCGCCTCTGATGCCCCACCTCTGATTCCCCTCCTCTGATTCCCCATATCTGATTCCCCGCCTCTGATTCCCCATTTCTTATTCCCCGCCTCTGATTCCCCAGCTCTGATTCCCCACCTCTGATTCCCCGCGTCGGATTCCGCGCCTCTGAATCCCCGCCTCTCATTCCCCATCTCTGATGCACCACCGCTCATTCCCCGCCTCTGATTCCCTACCTCTGATTCCCGGCCTCTGATTCCCGGCCTCTGATTCCCGGCCTCTGATTCCCCGCCTCTGATTTCCCATCTCTGATTCTCCGCCTCTGATTCCCCAACTCTGATTCCCCGCCTCTGATTCCCCAGCTCTGATTCCCCACCTCTGATTACCCGCGTCTGATTCCCTGACGCTAATTCCCCGCCTCTGATTCCCCATCTCTGATTCACCGCCTCTGATTCCCCACCTCTGGTTCCCCATATCTGATACCCCGCCTCAGTTTCCCCGCCTCTGATTTCCCGTCTCAGATTCCCCATATCTGATACCCCGCCTTTGATTCCCCAACTCTGATTCCCCGCCTCTGATTCCCCATCTCTGATTCTCCGTCTCTGATTCCCCAACTCTGATTCCCCGCCTCTGATTCCCCAGCTCTGATTCCCCACCTCTGATTACCCGTGTCTGATTCCCTGACGCTAATTCGCCGCCTCTGATTCCCCATCTCTGATTCACCGCCTCTGATTGCCCACCTCTGATTCCCCATACCTGATTCCCCGCCTCAGTTTCCCCGCCTCTGATTTCCCACCTCAGATTCCCCATATCTGATACCCCGCCTCTGATTCCCCAACTCTGATTCCCCGCCTCTGATTCCCCAGCTATGAATCCCCGCCTCTGATTCCCGCGTCTGATTCCCTGCTTCTGATTCCCTGCCTCTGATTCCCCATCTGTGATAAACCACCTCTGATTCTCCGCGTCTGATTCCCCGCCACTGATTCCCCATCTCTTATTCCCCATCTCTGATTCCCAAATTCTGTTTCCCCGCCTCTAATTCCCCAGCTCTGATTCCCCACATCTGATTCCCTGCCTCTGATTCCCCACCTCTGATTCCCAATATCTGATTCCCCGCCTCTGTTTCCCCGCCTCTGAATCACCGCCTCTGTTTTCCCATATCTGATTCCCCACCTCTGATTTCCCAACTCTGATTCCCCACCTCTGATTCCCCAGCTCTGATTCCCCGCCTCTGATTCCCTGTGTGATTCCCTGCCTCTGATTCCCCGCCTCTGATTCCCCATCTCTGATTCACCGCCTGTGATTCCCCACCTATGATTCCCCATATCTGATTAGCCACCTATATTTCCCCGCCTCTGATTCCCCGCCTCTGATTCTCAATATCTGATTCCCCGCCTCTGATTCCCCATCTCTGATTCCCGGACTCTGATTCCCCACCTCTGATTCCCGGCCTCTGATTCCAAGCCTATGATTCCCCGCTTCTGATTCCCCGCCTCTGATTCCCTGCCTCTGATTCCCCATCTCTGATTCCCCACATCTGATTCCCTGCCCCTGATTCCCCGCCTCTGATTCCCCGCCTCTGATTCCCCGCCTCTGTTTCCTCATATCTGATTCCCCACCTCTGATTCCCCGCCTCTGATTCCCCGCCTCTGATTCCCTGGCACTGATTCCCCGCCTCTGATTCCCCATATCTGATTCCCTGCCTCTGATGCCCCATCTCTGATTTCCGCCCTCCGATTCCCCACCTCTGGTTCCCCATATCTGATACCCTTCCTCTGTTTCCCCGCCTCTGATTCCCCATATCTGATACCCCGCCTCTTATTCCCCGCCTCTGCTTCCCCGCGTCTGATTCCCAGCCTCTGATTCCCCATGTCTTATTCCCCGCCTCTGATTCCCCGCCTCTGATTCGCCATCTCTGATTCATCGCCTCTGATTCCCCACCTCTGATTCCCCATATCTGATTCCCCACCTATGTTTCCCCGCCTCTGATGCCCTGCCTCTGATTCCATGCCTCTGATTCCCAACCTCTGATTCCCCACCTCTGATTCCCCATATCTGATTCCCCGCCTCTGTTTTCCCGCCTCTGATTCCCTGCCTCTGTTTCCTCATATCTGATTCCCCACATCTGATTCCCCAACACTGATTCCCCGCCTCTGATTCCCCAGCTCTGATTCACCACCTCTGATTCCCCGCGTCTGATTCCCCGCCTCTGATTCCCCATCTCTGATTCCCTATCTCTGATTCCCCAATTCTGATACCCCGCCTTTGATTCCCTGCCTCTGATTCCCAACCTCTGATTCCCCACCTCTGATTCCCCATATCTGATTCCCCGCCTCTGTTTCCCCACCTCTTATTCCCCGCCTCTGTTTCCCCATATCTGATTCCCGGCCTCTCATTCCCCAGCTCTGATTCCCCGCCTCTGATTCCCCATATCTGATTCCCCGCCGCTGATTCCCCGCCTCTGATTCCCCATCTCTGATTCACCACCTTTGAGCCCCCGCCTCTGATTCCCCATGTCTGATTCACCGCCTCTGTTTCCCCACCTCTGATTCCCCGCCTCTGATTCCACATATCTGATTCCCCGCCTCTGATTCCCCAACTCTGATTCCCCGCCTGTGATTCGCCAGCTATGATTCCCCGCCTCTGATTCCCCACGTCTAATTCCCTGTTTGTGATTCCCTGCCTCTTATTCCCCGCCTCTGATTCCCCACATCTGATTCCCTGCCTCTGAATCCCCACCTCTATTCCCTGCCTCTGATTCCCAACCTCTGATTCCCCTCCTCTGATTCCCCATATCTGATTCCCCGCCTCCATTTCCCTGCCTCTGATTCCCCGCCTCTGTTACCCCATATCTGATTCCCCGCCTCTGATTCCCCAACTCTGATTCTGCACATCTGATTCCCTGCCTCTTATTCCCCACCTCTAATTCCCGGCCTCTGATTCCCGGCCTCTGATTCCCCACCTCTGATTCTCCATATCTGATTCCCCGCCTCTGTTTCCCCGCCTCTGATTCCCCACCTCTGTTTCCCCATATCTGATTCCCCGCATCTGATTCCCCACGTCTGATTCCCTGCCTGTGATTCCCTGCCTCTTATTCCCCGCCTCTGATGCCCCGCATCTGATTCCCTGCCTCTGAATCCCCACCTTGATTCCCTGCCTCTGATTCCCAACCTCTGATTCCCCTCCTCTGATTCCCCATATCTGATTCCCCACCTCCATTTCCCTGCCTCTGATTCCCCGCCTCTGTTACCCAATATCTGATTCCCCGCCTCTGATTCCCCAACTCTGTTTCGGCACATCTGATTCCCTGCCTCTTATTCCCCACCTCTAATTCCCGGCCTCTGATTCACGGCCTCTGATACCCTACCTCTGATTCTCCATATCTGATTCCCCGCCTCTGTTTCCCCGCCTCTGATTCCCCGCCTCTGTTTCCCCATATCTGATTCCCCGCCTCTGATTCCCCAACTCTGATTCCCCATATCTGATTCCCCGCCTCTGATTCCCCAACTCTGATTCCCCAACTCTGATTCCCCGCCTCTGATTCCCCAGGTCTGATTCCCCGCCTCTGATTCCACGTGTTTGATTACCTGCCTCTGATTCCCCGCCTCTGCTTCCCCATCTCTGATTCACCGCCTTTGATTCGCCACCTCTGATTCCCCATATGTGATTCCCCTCCTCTGTTTCCCTGCCTCTGAATCCCCACCTCTGATTCCCTGCCTCTGATTCCTAACCTCTCATTCCCCTCCTCTGATTCCCCATATCTGATTCCCCGCCTCCGTTTCCCTGCCTCTGATTAACCGCCTCTGTTTCCCCATATCTGATTCCCCGCCTCTGATTCCCCAACTCTGATTCCCCGCCTGTGATTCCCCAGCTCTGATTCCCCGCCTCTGATTCCCCGCGTCTGATTCCCAGCCTCTGATTCCCCATGTCTGATTTCCTGCCTGTGATTCCCCGCCTCTGATTCGCCATCTCTGATTCATCGCCTCTGATTCCCCACCTCTGATTCCCCATATCTTATTCCCCACCTATGTTTCCCCACCTCTGATTCCCCGCCTCTGATTCCCCGCCTCTGATTCCCCATCTCTGATTCCCGGACTCTGATTCCCAACCTCTGATTCCCTATCTCTGATTCCACACATCCGATTCCCTGCCTCTGATTCCCCGCCTCTGATGCCCCGCCTCTGATTCCCAATCTCTGATTCCCATCCTCTGATTCCCCATATCTGATTCCCCGCCTCCGTTTCCCTGCCTCTGATTCCCCGCCTCTGTTTCCCCATATCTGATTCCCCGCCTCTGATTCCCCAACTCTGATTCCCCGCCTTTGATTCCCCAGCTCTGATTCCCCGCCTCTGATTCCCCGCGTCTGATTCCCAGCCTCTGATTCCCCATGTCTTATTCCCCGCCTCTGATTCGCCATCTCTGATTCATCGCCTCTGATTCCCCACCTCTGATTCCCCATATCTGATTCCCACCTATGTTTCCCCGCCTCTGATGCCCCGCCTCTGATTCCATGCCTCTGATTCCCAACCTCTGATTCCCCACCTCTGATTCCCCATATCTGATTCCCCGCCTCTGTTTCCCCTCCTCTGATTCCCTGCCTCTGTTTCCTCATATCTGATTCCCCGCCTCTGATTCCCCAAAACTGATTCCCCTCCTCTGATTCCCCACCTCTGATTCACCACCTCTGATTCCCCGCGTCTGATTCCCCGCCTCTGATTCCCCATCTCTGATTCCCTATCTCCGATTCCCCAATTCTGATTCCCCGCCTCTGATTCCCTGCCTCTGATTCCCAACCTCTGATTCCCCACCTCTGATTCCCCATATCTGATTCCCCGCCTCTGTTTCCCCGCCTCTTATTCCCCGCCTCTGTTTCCCCATATCTGATTCCCGGCCTCTCATTCCCCAGCTCTGATTCCCCGCCTCTGATTCCCCATATCTGATTCCCCGCCGCTGATTCCCCAACTCTGATTCCCCAGCTCTGATTCCCCGCCTCTGATTCCCCGCGTCTGAATCCCTGCCTCTGATTCCCCGCCTCTGATTCCCCATCTCTGATTCACCACCTCTGATCCCCCGCCTCTGATTCCCCATGTCTGATTCACCGCCTCTGTTTCCCCACCTCTAATTCCCCGCCTCTGATTCCACATATCTGATTCCCCGCCTCTGATTCCCCAACTCTGATTCCCCCCCTGTGATTCGCCAGCTATGATTCCCCGCCTCTGATTCCCCACGTCTAATTCCCTGCCTGTGATTCCCTGCCTCTTATTCCCCGCCTCTGATTCCCCGCATCTGATTCCCTGCCTCTGAATCCCCACCTCAATTCCCTGCCTCTGATTCCCAACCTCTGATTCCCCTCCTCTGATTCCCCATATCTGATTCCCCGCCTCCATTTCCCTGCCTCTGATTCCCCGCCTCTGATTCCCCAACTCTGATTCCCCGCCTGTGATTCGCCAGCTATGATTCCCCGCATCTGATTCCCCACGTCTGATTCCCTGCCTGTGATTCCCTGCCTCTTATTCCCCGCCTCTGATTCCCCGCCTCTGATTCCCCGCATCTGATTCCCTGCCTCTGAATCCCCACCTCTGATTCCCTGCCTCTGATTCCCAACCTCTGATTCCCCTCCTCTGATTCCCCATATCTGATTCCCCACCTCCATTTCCCTGCCTCTGATTCCCCGCCTCTGTTACCCAATATCTGATTCCCCGCCTCTGATTCCCCAACTCTGATTCTGCACATCTGATTCCCTGCCTCTTATTCCCCACCTCTAATTCCCGGCCTCTGATTTCCGGCCTCTGATTCCCCACCTCTGATTCCCGATATCTGATTCCCGGACTCTGATTCCCCACATCTGATTCCCGGCCTCTTATTCCCGGCATCTGATTCCCGGCCTCTGATTCCCGGCCTCTGATTCCCCGCTTCTGATTCTGATTCCCTGCCTCTGATTCCCCATCTCTGATTCCGCAAATGTGATTCCCTGCCTCTGATTCCCCACTTCTGATTCCCCATATCTGATTCCCCGCCTCTGTTTCCCCGCCTCTGATTCCCCGCCTCTGTTTCCCCATATCTAATTCCTCGCATCTGATTCCCCAACTCTGATTCCCCGCACTGATTCCCCAGCTCTGAATCCCCGCCTCAGATTCCCCGCATCTGATTCCCTGCCTCTGAATCCCCACCTCTGATTCCCTGCCTCTGATTCCCAACCTCTGATTCCCCTCCTCTGATTCCCCATATCTGATTCCCCGCCTCCGTTTCCCTGCCTCTGATTAACCGCCTCTGTTTCCCCATATCTAATTCCTCGCATCTGATTCCCCAACTCTGATTCCCCGCACTGATTCCCCAGCTCTGAATCCCCGCCTCAGATTCCCCGCATCTGATTCCCTGCCTCTGAATCCCCACCTCTGATTCCCTGCCTCTGATTCCCAACCTCTGATTCCCCTCCTCTGATTCCCCATATCTGATTCCCCGCCTCCGTTTCCCTGCCTCTGATTCCCCGCCTCTGTTTCCCCATATCTGATTCCCCGCCTCTGATTCCCCAACTCTGATTCCCCGCCTCTGATTCCCCAGCTCTGATTTCCCGCCTCTGATTCCCCGCGTCTGATTCCCAGCCTCTGATTCCCCATGTCTTATTCCCCGCCTCTGATTCGCCATCTCTGATTCATCGCCTCTGATTCCCCACCTCTGATTCCCCATATCTGATTCCCCACCTATGTTTCCCCGCCTCTGATGCCCCACCTCTGATTCCATGCCTCTGATTCCCAACCTCTGATTCCCCACCTCTGATTCCCCATATCTGATTCCCCGCCTCTCTTTCCCCGCCTCTGATTCCCTGCCTCTGTTTCCTCATATCTGATTCCCCGCCTCTGATTCCCCAACACTGATTCCCCGCCTCTGATTCCCCAGGTCTGATTCACCACCTCTGATTCCCCGCGTCTGATTCCCCGCCTCTGATTCCCCATCTCTGATTCCCTATCTCTGATTCCCCAATTCTGATTCCCCGCCTTTGATTCCCTGCCTCTGATTCCCAACCTCTGATTCCCCACCTCTGATATCCCATATCTGATTCCCCGCATCTGTTTCCCCGCCTCTTATTCCCCGCCTCTGTTTCCCCATATCTGATTCCCGGCCTCTCATTCCCCAGCTCTGATTCCCCGCCTCTGATTCCCCATATCTGATTCCCCGCCGCTGATTCCCCAACTCAGATAGCCCGCCTCTGATTCCCCAGCTCTGATTCCCCGCCTCTGATTCCCCGCGTCTGAATCCCTGCCTCTGATTCCCCGCCTCTGATTCCCCATCTCTGATTCACCACCTCTCATCCCCCGCCTCTGATTCCCCATGTCTGATTCACCGCCTCTGTTTCCCCACCTCTGATTCCCCGCCTCTGATTCCCCATATCTGATTCCCCGCCTCTGATTCCCCAACTCTGATTCGCCGCCTGTGATTCGCCAGCTATGATTCCCCGCATCTGATTCCCCACGTCTGATTCCCTGCCTGTGATTCCCTGCCTCTTATTCCCCGCCTCTGATTCCCCGCATCTGACTCCCTGCCTCTGAATCCCCACCTCTGATTCCCTGCCTCTGATTCCCAACCTCTTATTCCCCTCCTCTGATTCCCCATATCTGATTCCCCACCTCCATTTCCCTGCCTCTGATTCCCCGCCTCTGTTACCCAACCTCTGATTCCCCACCTCTGATTCCCCATATCTGATTCCCCGCCTCTGTTTCCCCGCCTCTTATTCCCCGCCTCTGTTTCCCAATATCTGATTCCCGGCCTCTCATTCCCCAGCTCTGATTCCCCGCCTCTGATTCCCCATATCTGATTCCCCGCCGCTGATTCCCCAACTCTGATTCCCCAGCTCTGATTCCCCGCCTCTGATTCCCCGCGTCTGAATCCCTGCCTCTGATTCCCCGCCTCTGATTCCCCATCTCTGATTCACCACCTCTGATCCCCCGCCTCTGATTCCCCATGTCAGATTCACCGCCTCTGTTTCCCCACCTCTGATTCCCCGCCTCTGATTCCACATATCTGATTCCCCGCCTCTGATTCCCCAACTCTGATTCCCCGCCTGTGATTCGCCAGCTATGATTCCCCGCCTCTGATTCCCCACGTCTAATTCCCTGCCTGTGATTCCCTGCCTCTTATTCCCCGCCTCTGATTCCCCGCATCTGATTCCCTGCCTCTGAATCCCCACCTCTATTCCCTGCCTCTGATTCCCAACCTCTGATTCCCCTCCTCTGATTCCCCATATCTGATTCCCCGCCTCCATTTCCCTGCCTCTGATTCCCCGCCTCTGATTCCCCAACTCTGATTCCCCGCCTGTGATTCGCCAGCTATGATTCCCCGCATCTGATTCCCCACGTCTGATTCCCTGCCTGTGATTCCCTGCCTCTTATTCCCCGCCTCTGATTCCCCGCCTCTGATTCCCCGCATCTGATTCCCTGCCTCTGAATCCCCACCTCTGATTCCCTGCCTCTGATTCCCAACCTCTGATTCCCCTCCTCTGATTCCCCATATCTGATTCCCCACCTCCATTTCCCTGCCTCTGATTCCCCGCCTCTGTTACCCAATATCTGATTCCCCGCCTCTGATTCCCCAACTCTGATTCTGCACATCTGATTCCCTGCCTCTTATTCCCCACCTCTAATTCCCGGCCTCTGATTCCCCATATCTGATTCCCGGACTCTGATTCCCCACCTCTGATTCCCGGCCTCTTATTCCCGGCATCTGATTCCCGGCCTCTGATTCCCGGCCTCTGATTCCCCGCTTCTGATTCTGATTCCCTGCCTCTGATTCCCCATCTCTGATTCCGCACATCTGATTCCCTGCCTCTGATTCCCCACTTCTGATTCCCCATATCTGATTCCCCGCCTCTGTTTCCCCGCCTCTGATTCCCCGCCTCTGTTTCCCCATATCTAATTCCTCGCATCTGATTCCCCAACTCTGATTCCCCGCACTGATTCCCCAGCTCTGAATCCCCGCCTCAGATTCCCCGCATCTGATTCCCTGCCTCTGAATCCCCACCTCTGATTCCCTGCCTCTGATTCCCAAACTCTGATTCCCCTCCTCTGATTCGCCGCCTGTGATTCCCCGCCTCCGTTTCCCTGCCTCTGATTCCCCGCCTCTGTTTCCCCATATCTGATTCCCCGCCTCTGATTCCCCAACTCTGATTCCCCGCCTCTGATTCCCCAGCTCTGATTTCCCGCCTCTGATTCCCCGCGTCTGATTCCCAGCCTCTGATTCCCCATGTCTTATTCCCCGCCTCTGATTCGCCATCTCTGATTCATCGCCTCTGATTCCCCACCTCTGATTCCCCATATCTGATTCCCCACCTATGTTTCCCCGCCTCTGATGCCCCACCTCTGATTCCATGCCTCTGATTCCCAACCTCTGATTCCCCACCTCTGATTCCCCATATCTGATTCCCCGCCTCTCTTTCCCCGCCTCTGATTCCCTGCCTCTGTTTCCTCATATCTGATTCCCCGCCTCTGATTCCCCAACACTGATTCCCCGCCTCTGATTCCCCAGGTCTGATTCACCACCTCTGATTCCCCGCGTCTGATTCCCCGCCTCTGATTCCCCATCTCTGATTCCCTATCTCTGATTCCCCAATTCTGATTCCCCGCCTTTGATTCCCTGCCTCTGATTCCCAACCTCTGATTCCCCACCTCTGATATCCCATATCTGATTCCCCGCCTCTGTTTCCCCGCCTCTTATTCCCCGCCTCTGTTTCCCCATATCTGATTCCCGGCCTCTCATTCCCCAGCTCTGATTCCCCGCCTCTGATTCCCCATATCTGATTCCCCGCCGCTGATTCCCCAACTCAGATAGCCCGCCTCTGATTCCCCAGCTCTGATTCCCCGCCTCTGATTCCCCGCGTCTGAATCCCTGCCTCTGATTCCCCGCCTCTGATTCCCCATCTCTGATTCACCACCTCTCATCCCCCGCCTCTGATTCCCCATGTCTGATTCACCGCCTCTGTTTCCCCACCTCTGATTCCCCGCCTCTGATTCCCCATATCTGATTCCCTGCCTCTGATTCCCCAACTCTGATTCGCCGCCTGTGATTCGCCAGCTATGATTCCCCGCATCTGATTCCCCACGTCTGATTCCCTGCCTGTGATTCCCTGCCTCTTATTCCCCGCCTCTGATTCCCCGCATCTGACTCCCTGCCTCTGAATCCCCACCTCTGATTCCCTGCCTCTGATTCCCAACCTCTTATTCCCCTCCTCTGATTCCCCATATCTGATTCCCGACCTCCATTTCCCTGCCTCTGATTCCCCGCCTCTGTTACCCAATATCTGATTCCCCGCCTCTGATTCCCCAACTCTGATTCTGCACATCTGATTCCCTGCCTCTTATTCCCCACCTCTAATTCCCGGCCTCTGATTCCCAGACTCTGATTCCCCACCTCTGATTCTCCATATCTGATTCCCCGCCTCTGTTTCCCCGCCTCTGATTCCCCGCCTCTGTTTCCCCATATCTGATTCACCGCCTTTGATTCGCCACCTCTGATTCCCCATATGTGATTCCCCTCCTCTGTTTCCCCGCCTCTGATTCCCCGCCTCTGATTCCCCATATCTCATTCCCCGCCTCTGATTCCCCGCATCTGATTCCCTGCCTCTGAATCCCCACCTCTGATTCCCTGCCTCTGATTCCCAACCTCTGATTCCCCTCCTCTGATTCCCCATATCTGATTCCTCGCCTCCGTTTCCCTGCCTCTGATTAACCGCCTCTGTTTCCCCATATCTGATTCCGCGCCTCTGATTCCCCAACTCTGATTCCCCGCCTCTGATTCCCCAGCTCTGATTCACCGCCTCTGTTTCCCCGCGTCTGATTCCCAGCCTCTGATTCCCCATGTCTGATTTCCTGCCTCTGATTCCCCGCCTCTGATTCGCCATCTCTGATTCATCGCCTCTGATTCCCCACCTCTGATTCCCCATATCTTATTCCCCACCTATATTTCCCCGCCTCTTATTCCCCGCCTCCGATTCCCCATCTCTGATTCCCGGACTCTGATTCCCCACCTCTGATTCCCTATCTCTGATTCCGCACATCCGATTCCCTGCCTCTGATTCCCCGCCTCTGATGCCCCGCCTCTGATTCCCAACCTCTGATTCCCCTCCTCTGATTCCCCATATCTGATTCCCCGCCTCCGTTTCCCTGCCTCTGATTCCCCGCCTCTGTTTCCCCATATCTGATTCCCCGCCTCTGATTCCCCAACTCTGATTCCCCGCCTCTGATTCCCCAGCTCTGATTCCCCGCCTCTGATTCCCCGCGTCTGATTCCCAGCCTCTGATTCCCCATGTCTTATTCCCCGCCTCTGATTCCCCGCCTCTGATTCGCCATCTCTGATTCATCGCCTCTGATTACCCACCTCTGATTCCCCATATCTGATTCCCACCTATGTTTCCCCGCCTCTGATGCCCCGCCTCCGATTCCATGCCTCTGATTCCCAACCTCTGATTCCCCACCTCTGATTCCCCATATCTGATTCCCCGCCTCTGTTTCCCCGCCTCTGATTCCCTGCCTCTGTTTCCTCATATCTGATTCCCCGCCTCTGATTCCCCAACACTGATTCCCCTCCTCTGATACCCCAGCTCTGATTCACCACCTCTGATTCCCCGCGTCTGATTCCCCGCCTCTGATTCCCCATCTCTGATTCCCTATCTCTGATTCCCCAATTCTGATTCCCCGCCTTTGATTCCCTGCCTGTGATTCCCAACCTCTGATTCCCCACCTCTGATTCCCCAGCTCTGATTCCCCGCCTCTGATTCCCCGCGTCTGAATCCCTGCCTCTGATTCCCGGCCTCTGATTCCCCATCTCTGATTCACCACCTCTGATCCCCCGCCTCTGATTCCCCATGTCTGATTCACCGCCTCTGTTTCCCCACCTCTGATTCCCCGCCTCTGATTCCCCATATCTGATTCCCCGCCTCTGATTCCCTGACTCTGTTTCCCCGCCTCTGATTCCCCGCCTCTGATTCCCCATATCTCATTCCCCGCCTCTGATTCCCCGCATCTGATTCCCTGCCTCTGAATCCCCACCTCTGATTCCCTGCCTCTGATTCCCAACCTCTGATTCCCCTCCTCTGATTCCCCATATCTGATTCCCCGCCTCCGTTTCCCTGCCTCTGATTGCCCGCCTCTGTTTCCCCATATCTGATTCCCCGCCTCTGATTCCCCAACTCTGATTCCCCGCCTCTGATTCCCCAGCTCTGATTCCCCGCCTCTGATTCCCCGCGTCTGATTCCCAGCCTCTGATTCCCCATGTCTGATTTCCTGCCTCTGATTCCCCGCCTCTGATTCGCCATCTCTGATTCATCCTCTCTGATTCCCCACCTCTGATTCCCCATATCTTATTCCCCACCTATGTTTCCCCGCCTCTGATTCCCCGCCTCTGATTCCCCATCTCTGATTCCCAGACTCTGATTCCCCACCTCTGATTCCCTATCTCTGATTCTGCACATCCGATTCCCTGCCTCTGATTCCCCGCCTCTGATTCCCCACCTCTGATTCCCCACCTCTGATTCCCCATATCTGATTCCCCGCCTCTGTTTCCCCGCCTCTGATTCCCTGCCTCTGTTTCCTCATATCTGATTCCCCGCCTCTGATTCCCCAACACTGATTCCCCGCCTCTGATTCCCCAGCTCTCATTCACCACCTCTGATTCCCCACGTCTGATTCCCCGCTTCTGATTCCCGGCCTCTTATTCCCCACCTCTGATTCCCGGCCTCTGATTCCCGGCCTCTGATTCCCGACCTCTCATTCCCGGCCTCTGATTCCCGGCCTCTGATACCCCGGCTCTGATTCCCAGCCTCTGATTCCCTACCTCTGATTCCCCATCTCTGATTCCGCACATCTGATTCCCTGCCTCTGATTCCCCGCCTCTGATTCCCTGCCTCTGATTCCCTGCCTCTGATTCCCAACCTCTGATTCCCCACCTCTGATTCCCCATATCTGAATCCCCGCCTCTGTTTCCCCGCCTCTGATTCTCCGCCTCTGTTTCCCCATATCTGATTCCCCGCCTCTGATTCCCCAACTCTGATTCCCCACCTCTGATCCCCAGCTCTGATTCCCCGCCTCTGATTCCCCGTGTTTGATTCCCTGCCTCTGATTCCCTGCCTCTGATTCCCAACCTCTGATTCCCCACCTCTGATTCCCCATATCTGATTCCCCGCCTCTGTTTCCCCGCCTCTGATTCCCCGCCTCTGTTTCCCCATATCTGATTCCCCGCCTTTGATATGCCACCTCTGATTCCCCATATGTGATTCCCCGCCTCTGTTTCCCCGCATCTGATTCCCCGCCTCTGATTCCCCATATCTCATTCCCCGCCTCTGATTCCCCATATCTGATTCCCGGACTCTGATTCCCCACCTCTGATGCCCGGCCTCTTTTTCCCGGCATCTGATTCCCGGCATCTGATTCCCGGCCTCTGATTCCCGGCCTCTGATTCCCAGCTTTTGATTCTGATTCCCTGCCTCTGATTCCCCATCTCTGATTTCGCACATCTGATTCCCTGCCTCTGATTCCCCACTTCTGATTCCCCATATCTGATTCCCCGCCTCTGTTTCCCGCCTCTGATTCCCCGCCTCTGTTTCCCCATATCTAATTCCCCGCCTCTGATTCCCCAACTCTGATTCCCCGCACTGATTCCCCAGCTCTGAATCCCCGCCTCAGATTCCCCGCATCTGATTCCCTGCCTCTGAATCCCCACCTCTGATTCCCTGCCTCTGATTCCCAACCTCTGATTCCCCTCCTCTGATTCCCCATATCTGATTCCCCGCCTCCGTTTCCCTGCCTCTGATTCCCCGCCTCTGTTTCCCCATATCTGATTCCCCGCCTCTGATTCCCCAACTCTGATTCCCCGCCTCTGATTCCCCAGCTCTGATTCCCCGCCTCTGATTCCCCGCGTCTGATTCCCAGCCTCTGATTCCCCATGTCTTATTTCCCGCCTCTGATTCCCCGCCTCTGATTCGCCATCTCTGATTCATCGCCTCTGATTCCCCACCTCTGATTCCCCATATCTGATTCCCCACCTATGTTTCCCCACGTCTGATTCCCCGCTTCTGATTCCCGGCCTCTTATTCCCCACCTCTGATTCCCGGCCTCTGATTCCCGGCCTCTGATTCCCGACCTCTCATTCCCGGCCTCTGATTCCCGGCCTCTGATACCCCGGCTCTGATTCCCAGCCTCTGATTCCCTACCTCTGATTCCCCATCTCTGATTCCGCACATCTGATTCCCTGCCTCTGATTCCCCGCCTCTGATTCCCTGCCTCTGATTCCCTGCCTCTGATTCCCAACCTCTGATTCCCCACCTCTGATTCCCCATATCTGAATCCCCGCCTCTGTTTCCCCGCCTCTGATTCTCCGCCTCTGTTTCCCCATATCTGATTCCCCGCCTCTGATTCCCCAACTCTGATTCCCCACCTCTGATCCCCAGCTCTGATTCCCCGCCTCTGATTCCCCGTGTTTGATTCCCTGCCTCTGATTCCCTGCCTCTGATTCCCAACCTCTGATTCCCCACCTCTGATTCCCCATATCTGATTCCCCGCCTCTGTTTCCCCGCCTCTGATTCCCCGCCTCTGTTTCCCCATATCTGATTCCCCGCCTTTGATTCGCCACCTCTGATTCCCCATATGTGATTCCCCGCCTCTGTTTCCCCGCATCTGATTCCCCGCCTCTGATTCCCCATATCTCATTCCCCGCCTCTGATTCCCCATATCTGATTCCCGGACTCTGATTCCCCACCTCTGATGCCCGGCCTCTTTTTCCCGGCATCTGATTCCCGGCATCTGATTCCCGGCCTCTGATTCCCGGCCTCTGATTCCCAGCTTCTGATTCTGATTCCCTGCCTCTGATTCCCCATCTCTGATTTCGCACATCTGATTCCCTGCCTCTGATTCCCCACTTCTGATTCCCCATATCTGATTCCCCGCCTCTGTTTCCCCGCCTCTGATTCCCCGCCTCTGTTTCCCCATATCTAATTCCCCGCCTCTGATTCCCCAACTCTGATTCCCCGCACTGATTCCCCAGCTCTGAATCCCCGCCTCAGATTCCCCGCATCTGATTCCCTGCCTCTGAATCCCCACCTCTGATTCCCTGCCTCTGATTCCCAACCTCTGATTCCCCTCCTCTGATTCCCCATATCTGATTCCCCGCCTCCGTTTCCCTGCCTCTGATTCCCCGCCTCTGTTTCCCCATATCTGATTCCCCGCCTCTGATTCCCCAACTCTGATTCCCCGCCTCTGATTCCCCAGCTCTGATTCCCCGCCTCTGATTCCCCGCGTCTGATTCCCAGCCTCTGATTCCCCATGTCTTATTTCCCGCCTCTGATTCCCCGCCTCTGATTCGCCATCTCTGATTCATCGCCTCTGATTCCCCACCTCTGATTCCCCATATCTGATTCCCCACCTATGTTTCCCCGCCTCTGATGCCCCGCCTCTGATTCCATGCCTCTGATTCCCAACCTCTGATTCCCCAACCTCTGATTCCCCATATCAGATTCCCCGCCTCTGTTTCCCCGCCTCTGATTCCCTGCCTCTGTTTCCTCATATCTGATTCCCCGCCTCTGATTCCCCAACACTGATTCCCCGCCTCTGATTCCCCAGCTCTGATTCACCACCTCTGATTCCCCGCGTCTGATTCCCCGCCTCTGATTCCCCATCTCTGATTCCCTATCTCTGATTCCCCAATTCTGATTCCCCGCCTTTGATTCCCTGCCTCTGATTCCCAACCTCTGATTCCCCACCTCTGATTCCCCATATCTGATTCCCCGCCTCTGTTTCCCCGCCTCTTATTCCCCGCCTCTGTTTCCCCATATCTGATTCCCGGCCACTCATTCCCCAGCTCTGATTCCCCGCCTCTGATTCCCCATATCTGATTCCCCGCCGCTGATTCCCCAACTCTGATAGCCCGCCTCTGATTCCCCAGCTCTGATTCCCCGCCTCTTATTCCCCGCGTCTGAATCCCTGCCTCTGATTCCCCGCCTCTGATTCCCCATCTCTGATTCACCACCTCTGATCCCCCGCCTCTGATTCCCCATGTCTGATTCACCGCCTCTGTTTCCCCATCTCTGATTCCCCGCCTCTGATTCCCCATATCTGATTCCCCGCCTCTGATTCGCCAACTCTGATTCCCCGCCTGTGATTCGCCAGCTATGATTCCCCGCCTCTGATTCCCCACGTCTGATTCCCTGCCTGTGATTCCCTTCCTCTTATTCCCCGCCTCTGATTCCCCGCATCTGATTCCCTGCCTCTGAATCCCCACCTCTGATTCCCTGCCTCTGATTCCCAACCTCTGATTCCCCTCCTCTGATTCCCCATATCTGATTCCCCGCCTCCATTTCCCTGCCTCTGATTCCCCGCCTCTGTTACCCCATATCTGATTCCCCGCCTCTGATTCCCCAACTCTGATTCTGCACATCTGATTCCCTGCCTGTTATTCCCCACCTCTAATTCCCGGCCTCTGATTCCCTATCTCTGATTCCCCAATTCTGATTCCCCGCCTTTGATTCCCTGCCTCTGATTCCCAACCTCTGATTCCCCACCTCTGATTCCCCATATCTGATTCCCCGCCTCTGTTTCTCCGCTTCTTATTCCCCGCCTCTGTTTCCCCATATCTGATTCCCGGCCACTCATTCCCCAGCTCTGATTCCCCGCCTCTGATTCCCCATATCTGATTCCCCGCCGCTGATTCCCCAACTCTGATAGCCCGCCTCTGATTCCCCAGCTCTGATTCCCCGCCTCTTATTCCCCGCGTCTGAATCCCTGCCTCTGATTCCCCGCCTCTGATTCCCCATCTCTGATTCACCACCTCTGATCCCCCGCCTCTCATTCCCCATGTCTGATTCACTGCCTCTGTTTCCCCATCTCTGATTCCCCGCCTCTGATTCCCCATATCTGATTCCCCGCCTCTGATTCGCCAACTCTGATTCCCCGCCTGTGATTCGCCAGCTATGATTCCCCGCCTCTGATTCCCCACGTCTGATTCCCTGCCTGTGATTCCCTTCCTCTTATTCCCCGCCTCTGATTCCCCGCATCTGATTCCCTGCCTCTGAATCCCCACCTCTGATTCCCTGCCTCTGATTCCCAACCTCTGATTCCCCTCCTCTGATTCCCCATATCTGATTCCCCGCCTCCATTTCCCTGCCTCTGATTCCCCGCCTCTGTTACCCCATATCTGATTCCCCGCCTCTGATTCCCCAACTCTGATTCTGCACATCTGATTCCCTGCCTCTTATTCCCCACCTCTAATTCCCGGCCTCTGATTCCCGTCCTCTGATTCCCCACCTCTGATTCTCCATATCTGATTCCCCGCCTCTGTTTCCCCGCCTCTGATTCCCGGCCTCTGTTTCCCCATATCTGATTCCCCGCCTCTGATTCCCCAACTCTGATTCCCCGCCTCTGATTCCCCAGGTCTGATTCCCCACCTCTGATTCCACGTGTTTGATTACCTGCCTCTGATTCCCCGCCTCTGCTTCCCCATCTCTGATTCACCGCCTTTGATTCCCCACCTCTGATTCCCCATATCTGATTCCCTGCCTATGTTTCCCCGCCTCTGATGCCCCACCTCTGATTCCATGCCTCTGATTCCCAACCTCTGATTCCCCACCTCTGATTCCCCATATCTGATTCCCCGCCTCTCTTTCCCCGCCTCTGATTCCCTGCCTCTGTTTCCTCATATCTGATTCCCCGCCTCTGATTCCCCAACACTGATTCCCCGCCTCTGATTCCCCAGGTCTGATTCACCACCTCTGATTCCCCGCGTCTGATTCCCCGCCTCTGATTCCCCATCTCTGATTCCCTATCTCTGATTCCCCAATTCTGATTCCCCGCCTTTGATTCCCTGCCTCTGATTCCCAACCTCTGATTCCCCACCTCTGATATCCCATATCTGATTCCCCGCCTCTGTTTCCCCGCCTCTTATTCCCCGCCTCTGTTTCCCCATATCTGATTCCCGGCCTCTCATTCCCCAGCTCTGATTCCCCGCCTCTGATTCCCCATATCTGATTCCCCGCCGCTGATTCCCCAACTCAGATAGCCCGCCTCTGATTCCCCAGCTCTGATTCCCCGCCTCTGATTCCCCGCGTCTGAATCCCTGCCTCTGATTCCCCGCCTCTGATTCCCCATCTCTGATTCACCACCTCTCATCCCCCGCCTCTGATTCCCCATGTCTGATTCACCGCCTCTGTTTCCCCACCTCTGATTCCCCGCCTCTGATTCCCCATATCTGATTCCCTGCCTCTGATTCCCCAACTCTGATTCGCCGCCTGTGATTCGCCAGCTATGATTCCCCGCATCTGATTCCCCACGTCTGATTCCCTGCCTGTGATTCCCTGCCTCTTATTCCCCGCCTCTGATTCCCCGCATCTGACTCCCTGCCTCTGAATCCCCACCTCTGATTCCCTGCCTCTGATTCCCAACCTCTTATTCCCCTCCTCTGATTCCCCATATCTGATTCCCGACCTCCATTTCCCTGCCTCTGATTCCCCGCCTCTGTTACCCAATATCTGATTCCCCGCCTCTGATTCCCCAACTCTGATTCTGCACATCTGATTCCCTGCCTCTTATTCCCCACCTCTAATTCCCGGCCTCTGATTCCCAGACTCTGATTCCCCACCTCTGATTCTCCATATCTGATTCCCCGCCTCTGTTTCCCCGCCTCTGATTCCCCGCCTCTGTTTCCCCATATCTGATTCACCGCCTTTGATTCGCCACCTCTGATTCCCCATATGTGATTCCCCTCCTCTGTTTCCCCGCCTCTGATTCCCCGCCTCTGATTCCCCATATCTCATTCCCCGCCTCTGATTCCCCGCATCTGATTCCCTGCCTCTGAATCCCCACCTCTGATTCCCTGCCTCTGATTCCCAACCTCTGATTCCCCTCCTCTGATTCCCCATATCTGATTCCTCGCCTCCGTTTCCCTGCCTCTGATTAACCGCCTCTGTTTCCCCATATCTGATTCCGCGCCTCTGATTCCCCAACTCTGATTCCCCGCCTCTGATTCCCCAGCTCTGATTCACCGCCTCTGTTTCCCCGCGTCTGATTCCCAGCCTCTGATTCCCCATGTCTGATTTCCTGCCTCTGATTCCCCGCCTCTGATTCGCCATCTCTGATTCATCGCCTCTGATTCCCCACCTCTGATTCCCCATATCTTATTCCCCACCTATATTTCCCCGCCTCTTATTCCCCGCCTCCGATTCCCCATCTCTGATTCCCGGACTCTGATTCCCCACCTCTGATTCCCTATCTCTGATTCCGCACATCCGATTCCCTGCCTCTGATTCCCCGCCTCTGATGCCCCGCCTCTGATTCCCAACCTCTGATTCCCCTCCTCTGATTCCCCATATCTGATTCCCCGCCTCCGTTTCCCTGCCTCTGATTCCCCGCCTCTGTTTCCCCATATCTGATTCCCCGCCTCTGATTCCCCAACTCTGATTCCCCGCCTCTGATTCCCCAGCTCTGATTCCCCGCCTCTGATTCCCCGCGTCTGATTCCCAGCCTCTGATTCCCCATGTCTTATTCCCCGCCTCTGATTCCCCGCCTCTGATTCGCCATCTCTGATTCATCGCCTCTGATTACCCACCTCTGATTCCCCATATCTGATTCCCACCTATGTTTCCCCGCCTCTGATGCCCCGCCTCCGATTCCATGCCTCTGATTCCCAACCTCTGATTCCCCACCTCTGATTCCCCATATCTGATTCCCCGCCTCTGTTTCCCCGCCTCTGATTCCCTGCCTCTGTTTCCTCATATCTGATTCCCCGCCTCTGATTCCCCAACACTGATTCCCCTCCTCTGATACCCCAGCTCTGATTCACCACCTCTGATTCCCCGCGTCTGATTCCCCGCCTCTGATTCCCCATCTCTGATTCCCTATCTCTGATTCCCCAATTCTGATTCCCCGCCTTTGATTCCCTGCCTGTGATTCCCAACCTCTGATTCCCCACCTCTGATTCCCCAGCTCTGATTCCCCGCCTCTGATTCCCCGCGTCTGAATCCCTGCCTCTGATTCCCGGCCTCTGATTCCCCATCTCTGATTCACCACCTCTGATCCCCCGCCTCTGATTCCCCATGTCTGATTCACCGCCTCTGTTTCCCCACCTCTGATTCCCCGCCTCTGATTCCCCATATCTGATTCCCCGCCTCTGATTCCCTGACTCTGTTTCCCCGCCTCTGATTCCCCGCCTCTGATTCCCCATATCTCATTCCCCGCCTCTGATTCCCCGCATCTGATTCCCTGCCTCTGATTCCCTGCCTCTGATTCCCTGCCTCTGATTCCCAACCTCTGATTCCCCTCCTCTGATTCCCCATATCTGATTCCCCGCCTCCGTTTCCCTGCCTCTGATTGCCCGCCTCTGTTTCCCCATATCTGATTCCCCGCCTCTGATTCCCCAACTCTGATTCCCCGCCTCTGATTCCCCAGCTCTGATTCCCCGCCTCTGATTCCCCGCGTCTGATTCCCAGCCTCTGATTCCCCATGTCTGATTTCCTGCCTCTGATTCCCCGCCTCTGATTCGCCATCTCTGATTCATCCTCTCTGATTCCCCACCTCTGATTCCCCATATCTTATTCCCCACCTATGTTTCCCCGCCTCTGATTCCCCGCCTCTGATTCCCCATCTCTGATTCCCAGACTCTGATTCCCCACCTCTGATTCCCTATCTCTGATTCTGCACATCCGATTCCCTGCCTCTGATTCCCCGCCTCTGATTCCCCACCTCTGATTCCCCACCTCTGATTCCCCATATCTGATTCCCCGCCTCTGTTTCCCCGCCTCTGATTCCCTGCCTCTGTTTCCTCATATCTGATTCCCCGCCTCTGATTCCCCAACACTGATTCCCCGCCTCTGATTCCCCAGCTCTCATTCACCACCTCTGATTCCCCACGTCTGATTCCCCGCTTCTGATTCCCGGCCTCTTATTCCCCACCTCTGATTCCCGGCCTCTGATTCCCGGCCTCTGATTCCCGACCTCTCATTCCCGGCCTCTGATTCCCGGCCTCTGATACCCCGGCTCTGATTCCCAGCCTCTGATTCCCTACCTCTGATTCCCCATCTCTGATTCCGCACATCTGATTCCCTGCCTCTGATTCCCCGCCTCTGATTCCCTGCCTCTGATTCCCTGCCTCTGATTCCCAACCTCTGATTCCCCACCTCTGATTCCCCATATCTGAATCCCCGCCTCTGTTTCCCCGCCTCTGATTCTCCGCCTCTGTTTCCCCATATCTGATTCCCCGCCTCTGATTCCCCAACTCTGATTCCCCACCTCTGATCCCCAGCTCTGATTCCCCGCCTCTGATTCCCCGTGTTTGATTCCCTGCCTCTGATTCCCTGCCTCTGATTCCCAACCTCTGATTCCCCACCTCTGATTCCCCATATCTGATTCCCCGCCTCTGTTTCCCCGCCTCTGATTCCCCGCCTCTGTTTCCCCATATCTGATTCCCCGCCTTTGATATGCCACCTCTGATTCCCCATATGTGATTCCCCGCCTCTGTTTCCCCGCATCTGATTCCCCGCCTCTGATTCCCCATATCTCATTCCCCGCCTCTGATTCCCCATATCTGATTCCCGGACTCTGATTCCCCACCTCTGATGCCCGGCCTCTTTTTCCCGGCATCTGATTCCCGGCATCTGATTCCCGGCCTCTGATTCCCGGCCTCTGATTCCCAGCTTTTGATTCTGATTCCCTGCCTCTGATTCCCCATCTCTGATTTCGCACATCTGATTCCCTGCCTCTGATTCCCCACTTCTGATTCCCCATATCTGATTCCCCGCCTCTGTTTCCCGCCTCTGATTCCCCGCCTCTGTTTCCCCATATCTAATTCCCCGCCTCTGATTCCCCAACTCTGATTCCCCGCACTGATTCCCCAGCTCTGAATCCCCGCCTCAGATTCCCCGCATCTGATTCCCTGCCTCTGAATCCCCACCTCTGATTCCCTGCCTCTGATTCCCAACCTCTGATTACCCTCCTCTGATTCCCCATATCTGATTCCCCGCCTCCGTTTCCCTGCCTCTGATTCCCCGCCTCTGTTTCCCCATATCTGATTCCCCGCCTCTGATTCCCCAACTCTGATTCCCCGCCTCTGATTCCCCAGCTCTGATTCCCCGCCTCTGATTCCCCGCGTCTGATTCCCAGCCTCTGATTCCCCATGTCTTATTTCCCGCCTCTGATTCCCCGCCTCTGATTCGCCATCTCTGATTCATCGCCTCTGATTCCCCACCTCTGATTCCCCATATCTGATTCCCCACCTATGTTTCCCCACGTCTGATTCCCCGCTTCTGATTCCCGGCCTCTTATTCCCCACCTCTGATTCCCGGCCTCTGATTCCCGGCCTCTGATTCCCGACCTCTCATTCCCGGCCTCTGATTCCCGGCCTCTGATACCCCGGCTCTGATTCCCAGCCTCTGATTCCCTACCTCTGATTCCCCATCTCTGATTCCGCACATCTGATTCCCTGCCTCTGATTCCCCGCCTCTGATTCCCTGCCTCTGATTCCCTGCCTCTGATTCCCAACCTCTGATTCCCCACCTCTGATTCCCCATATCTGAATCCCCGCCTCTGTTTCCCCGCCTCTGATTCTCCGCCTCTGTTTCCCCATATCTGATTCCCCGCCTCTGATTCCCCAACTCTGATTCCCCACCTCTGATCCCCAGCTCTGATTCCCCGCCTCTGATTCCCCGTGTTTGATTCCCTGCCTCTGATTCCCTGCCTCTGATTCCCAACCTCTGATTCCCCACCTCTGATTCCCCATATCTGATTCCCCGCCTCTGTTTCCCCGCCTCTGATTCCCCGCCTCTGTTTCCCCATATCTGATTCCCCGCCTTTGATTCGCCACCTCTGATTCCCCATATGTGATTCCCCGCCTCTGTTTCCCCGCATCTGATTCCCCGCCTCTGATTCCCCATATCTCATTCCCCGCCTCTGATTCCCCATATCTGATTCCCGGACTCTGATTCCCCACCTCTGATGCCCGGCCTCTTTTTCCCGGCATCTGATTCCCGGCATCTGATTCCCGGCCTCTGATTCCCGGCCTCTGATTCCCAGCTTCTGATTCTGATTCCCTGCCTCTGATTCCCCATCTCTGATTTCGCACATCTGATTCCCTGCCTCTGATTCCCCACTTCTGATTCCCCATATCTGATTCCCCGCCTCTGTTTCCCCGCCTCTGATTCCCCGCCTCTGTTTCCCCATATCTAATTCCCCGCCTCTGATTCCCCAACTCTGATTCCCCGCACTGATTCCCCAGCTCTGAATCCCCGCCTCAGATTCCCCGCATCTGATTCCCTGCCTCTGAATCCCCACCTCTGATTCCCTGCCTCTGATTCCCAACCTCTGATTCCCCTCCTCTGATTCCCCATATCTGATTCCCCGCCTCCGTTTCCCTGCCTCTGATTCCCCGCCTCTGTTTCCCCATATCTGATTCCCCGCCTCTGATTCCCCAACTCTGATTCCCCGCCTCTGATTCGCAGCTCTGATTCCCCGCCTCTGATTCCCCGCGTCTGATTCCCAGCCTCTGATTCCCCATGTCTTATTTCCCGCCTCTGATTCCCCGCCTCTGATTCGCCATCTCTGATTCATCGCCTCTGATTCCCCACCTCTGATTCCCCATATCTGATTCCCCACCTATGTTTCCCCGCCTCTGATGCCCCGCCTCTGATTCCATGCCTCTGATTCCCAACCTCTGATTCCCCAACCTCTGATTCCCCATATCAGATTCCCCACCTCTGTTTCCCCGCCTCTGATTCCCTGCCTCTGTTTCCTCATATCTGATTCCCCGCCTCTGATTCCCCAACACTGATTCCCCGCCTCTGATTCCCCAGCTCTGATTCACCACCTCTGATTCCCCGCGTCTGATTCCCCGCCTCTGATTCCCCATCTCTGATTCCCTATCTCTGATTCCCCAATTCTGATTCCCCGCCTTTGATTCCCTGCCTCTGATTCCCAACCTCTGATTCCCCACCTCTGATTCCCCATATCTGATTCCCCGCCTCTGTTTCCCCGCCTCTTATTCCCCGCCTCTGTTTCCCCATATCTGATTCCCGGCCACTCATTCCCCAGCTCTGATTCCCCGCCTCTGATTCCCCATATCTGATTCCCCGCCGCTGATTCCCCAACTCTGATAGCCCGCCTCTGATTCCCCAGCTCTGATTCCCCGCCTCTTATTCCCCGCGTCTGAATCCCTGCCTCTGATTCCCCGCCTCTGATTCCCCATCTCTGATTCACCACCTCTGATCCCCCGCCTCTCATTCCCCATGTCTGATTCACCGCCTCTGTTTCCCCATCTCTGATTCCCCGCCTCTGATTCCCCATATCTGATTCCCCGCCTCTGATTCGCCAACTCTGATTCCCCGCCTGTGATTCGCCAGCTATGATTCCCCGCCTCTGATTCCCCACGTCTGATTCCCTGCCTGTGATTCCCTTCCTCTTATTCCCCGCCTCTGATTCCCCGCATCTGATTCCCTGCCTCTGAATCCCCACCTCTGATTCCCTGCCTCTGATTCCCAACCTCTGATTCCCCTCCTCTGATTCCCCATATCTGATTCCCCGCCTCCATTTCCCTGCCTCTGATTCCCCGCCTCTGTTACCCCATATCTGATTCCCCGCCTCTGATTCCCCAACTCTGATTCTGCACATCTGATTCCCTGCCTGTTATTCCCCACCTCTAATTCCCGGCCTCTGATTCCCTATCTCTGATTCCCCAATTCTGATTCCCCGCCTTTGATTCCCTGCCTCTGATTCCCAACCTCTGATTCCCCACCTCTGATTCCCCATATCTGATTCCCCGCCTCTGTTTCTCCGCTTCTTATTCCCCGCCTCTGTTTCCCCATATCTGATTCCCGGCCACTCATTCCCCAGCTCTGATTCCCCGCCTCTGATTCCCCATATCTGATTCCCCGCCGCTGATTCCCCAACTCTGATAGCCCGCCTCTGATTCCCCAGCTCTGATTCCCCGCCTCTTATTCCCCGCGTCTGAATCCCTGCCTCTGATTCCCCGCCTCTGATTCCCCATCTCTGATTCACCACCTCTGATCCCCCGCCTCTCATTCCCCATGTCTGATTCACTGCCTCTGTTTCCCCATCTCTGATTCCCCGCCTCTGATTCCCCATATCTGATTCCCCGCCTCTGATTCGCCAACTCTGATTCCCCGCCTGTGATTCGCCAGCTATGATTCCCCGCCTCTGATTCCCCACGTCTGATTCCCTGCCTGTGATTCCCTTCCTCTTATTCCCCGCCTCTGATTCCCCGCATCTGATTCCCTGCCTCTGAATCCCCACCTCTGATTCCCTGCCTCTGATTCCCAACCTCTGATTCCCCTCCTCTGATTCCCCATATCTGATTCCCCGCCTCCATTTCCCTGCCTCTGATTCCCCGCCTCTGTTACCCCATATCTGATTCCCCGCCTCTGATTCCCCAACTCTGATTCTGCACATCTGATTCCCTGCCTCTTATTCCCCACCTCTAATTCCCGGCCTCTGATTCCCGTCCTCTGATTCCCCACCTCTGATTCTCCATATCTGATTCCCCGCCTCTGTTTCCCCGCCTCTGATTCCCGGCCTCTGTTTCCCCATATCTGATTCCCCGCCTCTGATTCCCCAACTCTGATTCCCCGCCTCTGATTCCCCAGGTCTGATTCCCCACCTCTGATTCCACGTGTTTGATTACCTGCCTCTGATTCCCCGCCTCTGCTTCCCCATCTCTGATTCACCGCCTTTGATTCCCCACCTCTGATTCCCCATATCTGATTCCCTGCCTGTGATTCCCTGCCTCTTATTCCCCGCCTCTGTTTCCCCATATCTGATTCCCTGCCTCTGAATCCCCACCTCTGATTCCCTGCCTCTGATTCCCAACCTCTGATTCCCATCCTCTGATTCCCCATATCTGATTCCCCGCCTCCGTTTCTCTGCCTCTGATTGCCCGCCTCTGATTCCCCATATCTGATTCCCCGCCTCTGATTCCCCAACTCTGATTCCCCACCTCTGATTCCCAGCTCTGATTCCCCGCCTCTGATTCCCCGCGTCTGATTCCCAGCCTCTGATTCCCCATGTCCGAATACCTGCCTCTGATTCCCCGCCTCTGATTCGCCATCTCTGATTCATCGCCTCTGATTCCCCACCTCTGATTCCCCATATCTTATTCCCCACCTATGTTTCCCCGCCTCTGATTCACCGCCTCTGATTCCCCATCTCTGATTCCCGGACTCTGATTCCCCACCTCTGATTCCCTATCTCTGATTCCGCACATCCGATTCCCTGCCTCTGATTCCCCGCCTCTGATGCCCCGCCTCTGATTGCATGCCTCTGATTCCCAACCTCTGATTCCCCACCTCTGATTCCCCATATCTGATTACCCGCCTCTGTTTCCCCGCCTCTGATTCCCTGCCTCTGTTTCCTCATATCTGATTCCCCGCCTCCGATTCCCAAACACTGATTCCCCGCCTCTGATTCCCCAGCTCTGATTCACCACCTCTGATTCCCCGCATCTGATTCCCCACCTCTGATTCCCGGCCTCTTATTCCCCACGTCTGATTCCCGGCCTCTGATTCCCGGCCTCTGATTCCCGACCACACATTCCCGGCCTCTGATTCCCTGCCTCTGATTCCCCATCTCTGATTCTGCACATCTGATTCCCTGCCTCTTATTCCCCACCTCTGATTCCCGGCCTCTGATTCCCGGCCTCTGATTCCCGGCCTCTGATTCCCGGCCTCTCATTCCCGGCCTCTGATTCCCGGCCTCTGATTCCCCGCCTCTGATTCCCCGCCTCTGATTCCCCATCTCTGATTCCGCCCATCTGATTCCCTGCCTCTGATTCCCCGCCTCTGATTCCCTGCCTCTGATTTCGTGCCTCTGATTCCCAACCTCTGATTCCCCACCTCTGATTCCCCATATCTGATTCCCCGCCTCTGTTTCCCCGCCTCTGATTCCCCGCCTCTGTTTCCCCATATCTGATTCCCCGCCTCTGATTCCCCAACTCTGATTCCCCACCTCTGATTCCCCAGCTCTGATTCCCCTCCTCTGATTCCCCGTGTTTGATTCCCAGCCTCTGATTCCCTGCCTCTGATTCCCAACCTCTGATTCCCCACCTCTGATTCCCCATATCTGATTCCCGGACTCTGATTCCCCACCTCTGATTCCCGGCCTCTTATTCCCGGCATCTGATTCCCGGCCTCTGATTCCCGGCCTCTGATTCCCCGCTTCTGATTCTGATTCCCTGCCCCTGATTCCCCATCTCTGATTCCGCACATCTGATTCCCTGCCTCTGATTCCCCACCTCTGATTCCCCATATCTGATTCCCCGCCTCTGTTTCCCCGCCTCTGATTCCCCGCCTCTGTTTCCCCATATCTAATTCCCCGCCTCTGATTCCCCAACTCTGATTCCCCGCACTGATTCCCCAGCTCTGAATCACCGCCTCAGATTCCCCGCATCTGATTCCCAACCTCTGATTCCCCTCCTCTGATTCCCCATATCTGATTCCCCGCCTCCGTTTCCCTGCCTCTGATTCCCCGCCTCTGTTTCCCCATATCTGATTCCCCGCCTCTGATTCCCCAACTCTGATTCCCCGCCTCTGATTTTCCAGCTCTGATTCCCCACCTCTGATTCCCCGCGTCTGATTCCCAGCCTCTGGTTCCCCATGTCTTATTCCCCGCCTCTGATTCGCCATCTCTGATTCATCGCCTCTGATTCCCCACCTCTGATTCCCCATATCTGATTCCCCACCTATGTTTCCCCGCCTCTGATGCCCTGCCTCTGATTCCATGCCTCTGATTCCCAACCTCTGATTCCCCACCTCTGATTCCCCATATCTGATTCCCCGCCTCTGTTTCCCCGCCTCTGATTCCCTGCCTCTGTTTCCTCATATCTGATTCCCCACATCTGATTCCCCAACACTGATTCCCCGCCTCTGATTCCCCAGCTCTGATTCACCACCTCTGATTCCCCGCGTCTGATTCCCCGCCTCTGATTCCCCATCTCCGATTCCCTATCTCTGATTCCCCAATTCTGATACCCCGCCTTTGATTCCCTGCCTCTGATTCCCAACCTCTGATTCCCCACCTCTGATTCCCCATATCTGATTCCCCGCCTCTGTTTCCCCACCTCTTATTCCCCGCCTCTGTTTCCCCATATCTGATTCCCTGCCTCGCATTCCCCAGCTCTGATTCCCCGCCTCTGATTCCCCATATCTGATTCCCCGCCGCTGATTCCCCGCCTCTGATTCCCCGCATCTGATTCCCTGCCTCTGAATCCCCACCTCTATTCCCTGCCTCTGATTCCCAACCTCTGATTCCCCTCCTCTGATTCCCCATATCTGATTCCCCGCCTCCATTTCCCTGCCTCTGATTCCCCGCCTCTGTTACCCCATATCTGATTCCCCGCCTCTGATTCCCCAACTCTGATTCTGCACATCTGATTCCCTGCCTCTTATTCCCCACCTCTAATTCCCGGCCTCTGATTCCCGGCCTCTGATTCCCCACCTCTGATTCTCCATATGATTCCCCGCCTCTGTTTCCCCACCTCTGATTCCCCACCTCTGTTTCCCCATATCTGATTCCCCGCATCTGATTCCCCACGTCTGATTTCCTGCCTGTAATTCCCTGCCTCTTATTCCCCGCCTCTGATGCCCCGCATCTGATTCCCTGCCTCTGAATCCCCACCTTGATTCCCTGCCTCTGATTCCCAACCTCTGATTCCCCTCCTCTGATTCCCCATATCTGATTCCCCACCTCCATTTCCCTGCCTCTGATTCCCCGCCTCTGTTACCCAATATCTGATTCCCCGCCTATGATTCCCCAACTCTGTTTCTGCACATCTGATTCCCTGCCTATTATTCCCCACCTCTAATTCCCGGCCTCTGATTCCCGGCCTCTGATACCCTACCTCTGATTCTCCATATCTGATTCCCCGCCTCTGTTTCCCCGCCTCTGATTCCCCGCCTCTGTTTCCCCATATCTGATTCCCCGCCTCTGATTCCCCAACTCTGATTCCCCGCCTCTGATTCCCCAGGTCTGATTCCCCGCCTCTGATTCCACGTGTTTGATTACCTGCCTCTGATTCCCCGCCTCTGCTTCCCCATCTCTGATTCACCGCCTTTGATTCGCCACCTCTGATTCCCCATATGTGATTCCCCTCCTCTGTTTCCCCGCCTCTGATTCCCCGCCTCTGATTCCCCATATCTCATTCCCCGCCTCTGATTCCCCGCATCTGATTCCATGCCTCTGAATCCCCACCTCTGATTCCCTGCCTCTGATTCCCAACCTCTGATTCCCCTCCTCTGATTCCCCATATCTGATTCCCCGCCTCCGTTTCCCTGCCTCTGATTAACCGCCTCTGTTTCCCCATATCTGATTCCCCGCCTCTGATTCCCCAACTCTGATTCCCCGCCTGTGATTCCCCAGCTCTGATTCCCCGCCTCTGATTCCCCGTGTTTGATTCCCAGCCTCTGATTCCCTGCCTCTGATTCCCAACCTCTGATTCCCCACCTCTGATTCCCCATATCTGATTCCCGGACTCTGATTCCCCACCTCTGATTCCCGGCCTCTTATTCCCGGCATCTGATTCCCGGCCTCTGATTCCCGGCCTCTGATTCCCCGCTTCTGATTCTGATTCCCTGCCCCTGATTCCCCATCTCTGATTCCGCACATCTGATTCCCTGCCTCTGATTCCCCACCTCTGATTCCCCATATCTGATTCCCCGCCTCTGTTTCCCCGCCTCTGATTCCCCGCCTCTGTTTCCCCATATCTAATTCCCCGCCTCTGATTCCCCAACTCTGATTCCCCGCACTGATTCCCCAGCTCTGAATCACCGCCTCAGATTCCCAACATCTGATTCCCTGCCTCTGAATCCCCACCTCTGATTCCCTGCCTCTGATTCCCAACCTCTGATTCCCCTCCTCTGATTCCCCATATCTGATTCCCCGCCTCCGTTTCCCTGCCTCTGATTCCCCGCCTCTGTTTCCCCATATCTGATTCCCCGCCTCTGATTCCCCAACTCTGATTCCCCGCCTCTGATTTTCCAGCTTTGATTCCCCACCTCTGATTCCCCGCGTCTGATTCCCAGCCTCTGGTTCCCCATGTCTTATTCCCCGCCTCTGATTCGCCATCTCTGATTCATCGCCTCTGATTCCCCGCGTCTGATTCCCCGCCTCTGATTCCCCATCTCCGATTCCCTATCTCTGATTCCCCAATTCTGATACCCCGCCTTTGATTCCCTGCCTCTGATTCCCAACCTCTGATTCCCCACCTCTGATTCCCCAGCTCTGATTCCCCGCCTCTGATTCCCCATATCTGATTCCCCGCCGCTGATTCCCCGCCTCTGATTCCCCGCATCTGATTCCCTGCCTCTGAATCCCCACCTCTATTCCCTGCCTCTGATTCCCAACCTCTGATTCCCCTCCTCTGATTCCCCATATCTGATTCCCCGCCTCCATTTCCCTGCCTCTGATTCCCCGCCTCCGTTACCCCATATCTGATTCCCCGCCTCTGATTCCCCAACTCTGATTCTGCACATCTGATTCCCTGCCTCTTATTCCCCACCTCTAATTCCCGGCCTCTGATTCCCGGCCTCTGATTCCCCACCTCTGATTCTCCATATCTGATTCCCCGCCTCTGTTTCCCCGCCTCTGATTCCCCACCTCTGTTTCCCCATATCTGATTCCCCGCATCTGATTCCCCACGTCTGATTTCCTGCCTGTGATTCCCTGCCTCTTATTCCCCGCCTCTGATGCCCCGCATCTGATTCCCTGCCTCTGAATCCCCACCTTGATTCCCTGCCTCTGATTCCCAACCTCTGATTCCCCTCCTCTGATTCCCCATATCTGATTCCCCACCTCCATTTCCCTGCCTCTGATTCCCCGCCTCTGTTACCCAATATCTGATTCCCCGCCTCTGATTCCCCAACTCTGTTTCTGCACATCTGATTCCCTGCCTCTTATTCCCCACCTCTAATTCCCGGCCTCTGATTCCCGGCCTCTGATACCCTACCTCTGATTCTCCATATCTGATTCCCCGCCTCTGTTTCCCCGCCTCTGATTCCCCGCCTCTGTTTCCCCATATCTGATTCCCCGCCTCTGTTTCCCCGCCTCTGATTCCCCGCCTCTGCTTCCCCATCTCTGATTCACCGCCTTTGATTCGCCACCTCTGATTCCCCCTATGTGATTCCCCTCCTCTGTTTCCCCGCCTCTGATTCCCCGCCTCTGATTCCCCATATCTCATTCCCCGCCTCTGATTCCCCGCATCTGATTCCCTGCCTCTGAATCCCCACCTCTGATTCCCTGCCTCTGATTCCCAACCTCTGATTCCCCTCCTCTGATTCCCCATATCTGATTCCCCGCCTCCGTTTCCCTGCCTCTGATTAACCGCCTCTGTTTCCCCATATCTGATTCCCCGCCTCTGATTCCCCAACTCTGATTCCCCGCCTGTGATTCCCCAGCTCTGATTCCCCGCCTCTGATTCCCCGCGTCTGATTCCCAGCCTCTGATTCCCCATGTCTGATTTCCTGCCTCTGATTCCCCGCCTCTGATTCGCCATCTCTGATTCAACTCCTCTGATTCCCCACCTCTGATTCCCCATATCTTATTCCCCACCTATGTTTCCCCGCCTCTGATTCCCCGCCTCTGATTCCCCATCTTTGATTCCCGGACTCTGATTCCCCACCTCTGATTCCCTATCTCTGATTCCACACATCCGATTCCCTGCCTCTGATTCCCCGCCTCTGATGCCCCGCCTCTGATTCCCAATCTCTGATTCCCCTCCTCTGATTCCCCATATCTGATTCCCCGCCTCCGTTTCCCTGCCTCTGATTCCCCGCCTCTGTTTCCCCATATCTGATTCCCCGCCTCTGATTCCCCAACTCTGATTCCCCGCCTCTGATTCCCCAGCTCTGATTCCCCGCCTCTGATTCCCCGCGTCTGATTCCCCACCTCTGATTCCCCAACTCTGATTCCCCGCCTCTGATTCCCCAGGTCTGATTCCCCGCCTCTGATTCCACGTGTTTGATTACCTGCCTCTGATTCCCCACCTATGTTTCCCCGCCTCTGATTCCCCGCCTCTGATTCCCCATCTTTGATTCCCGGACTCTGATTCCCCACCTCTGATTCCCTATCTCTGATTCCACACATCCGATTCCCTGCCTCTGATTCCCCGCCTCTGATGCCCCGCCTCTGATTCCCAATCTCTGATTCCCCTCCTCTGATTCCCCATATCTGATTCCCCGCCTCCGTTTCCCTGCCTCTGATTCCCCGCCTTTGATTCCCTGCCTCTGATTCCCAACCTCTGATTCCCCACCTCTGATTCCCCATATCTGATTCCCCGCCTCTGTTTCCCCGCCTTTTATTCCCTGCCTCTGTTTCCCCATATCTGATTCCCGGCCTCTCATTCCCCAGCTCTGATTCCCCGCCTCTGATTCCCCATATCTGATTCCCCGCCGCTGATTCCCCAACTCTGATTCCCCAGCTCTGATTCCCCGCCTCTGATTCCCCGCGTCTGAATCCCTGCCTCTGATTCCCCTCCTCTGATTCCCCATCTCTGATTCACCACCTCTGATCCCCCGCCTCTGATTCCCCATGTCTGATTCACCGCCTCTGTTTCCCCACCTCTGATTCCCCGCCTCTGATTCCACATATCTGATTCCCCACCTCTGATTCCCCAACTCTGATTCCCCGCCTGTGATTCGCCAGCTATGATTCCCCGCCTCTGATTCCCCACGTCTAATTCCCTGCCTGTGATTCCCTGCCTCTTATTCCCCGCCTCTGATTCCCCGCATCTGATTCCCTGCCTCTGAATCCCCACCTCTATTCCCTGCCTCTGATTCCCCTCCTCTGATTCCCCATATCTGATTCCCCGCCTCCAATTCCCTGCCTCTGATTCCCCGCCTCTGTTACCCCATATCAGATTCCCCGCCTCTGATTCCCCAACTCTGATTCTGCACATCTGATTCCCTGCCTCTTATTCCCCACCTCTAATTCCCGGCCTCTGATTCCCGACCTCTGATTCCCCACCTCTGATTCTCCATATCTGATTCCCCGCCTCTGTTTCCCCGCCTCTGATTCCCCACCTCTGTTTCCCCATATCTGATTCCCCGCCTCTGATTCCCCAACTCTGATTCCCCGCCTCTGATTCCCCAGGTCTGATTCCCCGCCTCTGATTCCACGTGTTTGATTACCTGCCTCTGATTCCCCGCCTCTGCTTCCCCATCTCTGATTCACCGCCTTTGATTCCCCACCTCTGGTTCCCCATATCTGATACCCCTCCTCTGTTTCCCCGCCTCTGATTCCCCGCCTCTGATTCCCCATATCTGATTCCCCGCCTCTGATTCCCCAACTCTGATTCCCCGCCTCTGATTCCTCAGATCTGATTCCCCGCCTCTGATTCCCCGCGTCTGATTCCCTGCCTCTGATACCCCGCCTCTGATTCTTCATCTCTGATTCACCACCACTGATTCCATGCGTCTGATTCCCTGCCTGTGATTCCCCGCCTCTGATGCACCATCTCTGATTCACTGCCTCTGATACCCCTTCTCTGATTCCCCATGTCTGATTCCCCAATTCTGATTCCCGCCTCTGATGCCCCACCTCTGATTCCCCTCCTCTGATTCCCCATATCTGATTCCCCGCCTCTGATTCCCCATATCTTATTCCCCGCCTCTGATACCCAAACTCAGATTCCCCGCCTCTGATTCCCCAGCTCTGATTCCCCGCCTCTGATTCCCCATATCTGATTCCCCGCCGCTGATTCCCCAACTCTGATTCCCCAGCTCTGATTCCCCGCCTCTGATTCCCCGCGTCTGAATCCCTGCCTCTGATTCCCCTCCTCTGATTCCCCATCTCTGATTCACCACCTCTGATCGCCCGTCTCTGATTCCCCATGTCTGATTCACCGCCTCTGTTTCCCCACCTCTGATTCCCCGCCTCTGATTCCACATATCTGATTCCCCACCTCTGATTCCCCAACTCTGATTCCCCGCCTGTGATTCGCCAGCTATGATTCCCCGCCTCTGATTCCCCACGTCTAATTCCCTGCCTGTGATTCCCTGCCTCTTATTCCCCACCTCTGATTCCCCGCATCTGATTCCCTGCCTCTGAATCCCCACCTCTATTCCCTGCCTCTGATTCCCCTCCTCTGATTCCCCATATCTGATTCCCCGCCTCCAATTCCCTGCCTCTGATTCCCCGCCTCTGTTACCCCATATCAGATTCCCCGCCTCTGATTCCCCAACTCTGATTCTGCACATCTGATTCCCTGCCTCTTATTCCCCACCTCTAATTCCCGGCCTCTGATTCCCGACCTCTGATTCCCCACCTCTGATTCTCCATATCTGATTCGCGGCCTCTGTTTCCCCGCCTCTGATTCCCCACCTCTGTTTCCCCATATCTGATTCCCCGCCTCTGATTCCCCAACTCTGATTCCCCGCCTCTGATTCCCCAGGTCTGATTCCCCGCCTCTGATTCCACGTGTTTGATTACCTGCCTCTGATTCCCCGCCTCTGCTTCCCCATCTCTGATTCACCGCCTTTGATTCCCCACCTCTGGTTCCCCATATCTGATACCCCTCCTCTGTTTCCCCGCCTCTGATTCCCCGCCTCTGATTCCTCATATCTGATTCCCCGCCTCTGATTCCCCAACTCCGATTCCCCGCCTCTGATTCCTCAGCTCTGATTCCCCGCCTCTGATTCCCCGCGTCTGATTCCCTGCCTCTGATACCCCGCCTCTGATTCCTCATCTCTGATTCACCACCACTGATTCCATGCGTCTGATTCCCTGCCTGTGATTCCCCGCCTCTGATGCACCATCTCTGATTCACTGCCTCTGATACCCCTTCTCTGATTCCCCATGTCTGATTCCCCATATCTTATTCCCCGCCTCTGATACCCAAACTCAGATTCCCCGCCTCTGATTCCCCAGCTCTGATTCCCCGCCTCTGATTCCCCGAGTCTGATTCCCCGCCTCTGAATCCCCGCCTCTGATTCTCCATCTCTGATTCACCACCGCTAATTCCCTGCCTCTGATTCACCACAACTGATTCCCGGCCTCTGATTCCTGGCCTCTGATTCCCCGCCTCTGATTCCCCATCTCTGATTCCCCGCCTCTGATTCCCCGACTCTGATTCCCCGCCTCTGATTCCCCAGCTCTGATTCCCCACATCTGATTAGCCACCTCTGTTTTCCCGCCTCTGTTTTCCCGCCTCTGATTCCCCGCCTCTGTTTCCCCATATCTGATTCCCCACCTCTGATTCCCCAACTCTGATTCCCCGCCTCTGATTCCCCAGCTCTGATTCCCCGCCTCTGATTCCCTGTGTCTGATTCCCTGCCTCTGATTCCCCGCCTCTGATTCCCCATCTCTGATTCACCGCCTCTGATTCCCCACCTCTGATTCCCCATATCTGATTAGCCACCTCTGTTTCCCCACCTCTGACTCCCCGCCTCTGATTCCCCATATCTGATTCCCCGCCTCTGATTCCCCACCTCTGATTCCCCATATCTGATAAGCCATCTCTGTTTCCCCGCCTCTGATTCCCCGCCTCTGATTCCCCATATCTGATTCCCCGCCTCTGATTCCCCATCTCTGATTCCCGGACACAGATTCCCCGCCTCTGATTCCCGGCCTCAAATTCCCGGCCTATGATTCCCCGCTTCTGATTCCCCGCCTCTGATTCCCTGCCTCTAATTCCCCATCACTCATTCCCCACATCTGATTCCCTGCCTCTTATTCTCCGCCTCTGATTCCCCATATCTGATTCCCTGCCTCTGATTCCCCATCTCTGATTCCCGCCCTCCGATTCCCCACCTCTGGTTCCCCATATCTGATACCCCTCCTCTGTTTCTCCGCCTCTGATTCCACGCCTCTGATTCCCCATATCTGATTCCCCGCCTCTGATTCCCCAACTCTGATTCCCCGCCTCTGATTCCTCAGCTCTGATTCCCCGCCACTGATTCCCCGCGTCTGATTCCCTGCCTCTGATTCCCCGCCACTGATTCCCCGCGTCTGATTCCCTGCCTCTGATTCCCCGCCTCTGATTCCCCATCTCTGATTCACCACCACTGATTCCCTGCGTCTGATTCCCTGCCTGTGATTCCCCGCCTCTGATTCACCATCTCTGATTCACTGCCTCTGATTCCCCTTCTCTGATTCCCCATGTCAGGTTCCCCAATTCTGATTCCCGCCTCTGATGCCCCACCTCTGATTCCCCTCCTCTGATTCCCCATATCTGATTCCCCGCCTCTGATTCCCCATTTCTTATTCCCCGCCTCTGATTCCCCAGCTCTGATTCCCCGCCTCCAATTCCCTGCCTCTGATTCCCCGCCTCTGTTACCCCATATCAGATTCCCCGCCTCTGATTCCCCAACTCTGATTCTGCACATCTGATTCCCTGCCTCTTATTCCCCACCTCTAATTCCCGGCCTCTGATTCCCGACCTCTGATTCCCCACCTCTGATTCTCCATATCTGAATCCCCGCCTCTGTTTCCCCGCCTCTGATTCCCCACCTCTGTTTCCCCATATCTGATTCCCCGCCTCTGATTCCCCAACTCTGATTCCCCGCCTCTGATTCCCCAGGTCTGATTCCCCGCCTCTGATTCCACGTGTTTGATTACCTGCCTCTGATTCCCCGCCTCTGCTTCCCCATCTCTGATTCACCGCCTTTGATTCCCCACCTCTGGTTCCCCATATCTGATACCCCTCCTCTGTTTCCCCGCCTCTGATTCCCCGCCTCTGATTCCCCATATCTGATTCCCCGCCTCTGATTCCCCAACTCTGAATCCCCGCCCCTGATTCCTCAGCTCTGATTCCCCGCCTCTGATTCCCCGCGTCTGATTCCCTGCCTCTGATACCCCGCCTCTGATTCCTCATCTCTGATTCACCACCACTGATTCCATGCGTCTGATTCCCTGCCTGTGATTCCCCGCCTCTGATGCACCATCTCTGATTCACTGCCTCTGATACCCCTTCTCTGATTCCCCATGTCTGATTCCCCAATTCTGATTCCCGCCTCTGATGCCCCACCTCTGATTCCCCTCCTCTGATTCCCCATATCTGAATACCCGCCTCTGATTCCCCATATCTTATTCCCCGCCTCTGATACCCAAACTCAGATTCCCCGCCTCTGATTCCCCAGCTCTGATTCCCCGCCTCTGATTCCCCGAGTCTGATTCCCCGCCTCTGAATCCCCGCCTCTGATTCTCCATCTCTGATTCACCACCGCTAATTCCCTGCCTCTGATTCACCACAACTGATTCCCGGCCTCTGATTCCTGGCCTCTGATTCCCCGCCTCTGATTCCCCATCTCTGATTCCCCGCCTCTGATTCCCCGACTCTGATTCCCCGCCTCTGATTCCCCAGCTCTGATTCCCCACATCTGATTAGCCACCTCTGTTTTCCCGCCTCTGTTTTCCCGCCTCTGATTCCCCGCCTCTGTTTCCCCATATCTGATTCCCCACCTCTGATTCCCCAACTCTGATTCCCCGCCTCTGATTCCCCAGCTCTGATTCCCCGCCTCTGATTCCCTGTGTCTGATTCCCTGCCTCTGATTCCCCGCCTCTGATTCCCCATCTCTGATTCACCACCTCTGATTCCCCACCTCTGATTCCCATATCTGATTAGCCACCTCCGTTTCGCCACCTCTGACTCCCCGCCTCTGATTCCCCATATCTGATTCCCCGCCTCTGATTCCCCATCTCTGATTCCCGGACACAGATTCCCCGCCTCTGATTCCCGGCGTCAAATTCCCGGCCTATGATTCCCCGCTTCTGATTCCCCGCCTCTGATTCCCTGCCTCTAATTCCCCATCACTCATTCCCCACATCTGATTCCCTGCCTCTTATTCTCCGCCTCTGATTCCCCATATCTGATTCCCTGCCTCTGATTCCCCATCTCTGATTCCCGCCCTCCGATTCCCCACCTCTGGTTCCCCATATCTGATACCCCTCCTCTGTTTCTCCGCCTCTGATTCCCCGCCTCTGATTCCCCATATCTGATTCCCCGCCTCTGATTCCCCAACTCTGATTCCCCGCCTCTGATTCCTCAGCTCTGATTCCCCGCCACTGATTCCCCGCGTCTGATTCCCTGCCTCTGATTCCCCGCCACTGATTCCCCGCGTCTGATTCCCTGCCTCTGATTCCCCGCCTCTGATTCCCCATCTCTGATTCACCACCACTGATTCCCTGCGTCTGATTCCCTGCCTGTGATTCCCCGCCTCTGATTCACCATCTCTGATTCACTGCCTCTGATTCCCCTTCTCTGATTCCCCATGTCAGGTTCCCCAATTCTGATTCCCGCCTCTGATCCCCCGCCTCTGATTCCCCAACTCGGATTCCCCGCCTCTGATTCCCCATCTCTGATTATCCGCCTCTGATTCCCCTCCTCTGATTGCCCATATCTGATTCCCCGCCTCTGATTCCCCATATCTTATTCCCCGCCTCTGATTCCCAAACTCAGATTCCCCGCCTCTGAATCCCTCAGCTCTGATTCCCCACATCTGATTCCCTGCCTCTGATTCCCCACCTCTGATTCCCAATATCTGATTCCCTGCCTCTGTTTCCCCACCTCTGATTCCCCGCCTCTGTTTCCCCATATCTGATTCCCCACCTCTGATTCCCCAACTCTGATTCCCCGCCTCTGATTCCCCAGCTCTGATTCCCCGCCTCTGATTCCCCGTCTGATACCCTGCCTCTGATTCCCCGCCCCTGATTCCCCATCTCTGATTCACCGCCTCTGATTCACCACCTCTTATTCCCCATATCTGATAAGCCATCTCTGTTTCCCCGCCTCTGATTCCCCGCCTCTGATTCCCCATATCTGATTCCCCGCCTCTGATTCCCCATCTCTGATTCCCGGACTCAGATTCCCCACCTCGGATTCCAAGCCTCTGATTCCCGGAATATGATTCCCCGCTTCTGCTTCCCCGCCTCTGATTCCCTGCCTCTGATTCCCCATCTCTGATTCCCCACATCTGATTCCCTGCCTCTGATTCACCGCCTCTGATTCCACATATCTGATTCCCTGCCTCTGATTCCCCATCTCTGATTTCCACCCTCCGATTCCCCACCTCTGGTTCCCCATATCTGATACCCCTCCTCTGTTTCCCCGCCTCTGATTCCCCGCCTCTGATTCCCCATATCTGATTCCCCGCCTCTGATTCCCCAACTCTGATTCCCCGCCTCTGATTCCTCAGCTCTGATTCCCCGCCTCTGATTCCCCGCGTCTGATTCCCTGCCTCTGATTCCCCGCCTCTGATTCCTCATCTCTGATTCACCACCACTGATTCCATGCGTCTGATTCCCCGCCTCTGATTCCACGTGTTTGATTACCTGCCTCTGATTCCCCGCCTCTGCTTCCCCATCTCTGATTCACCGCCTTTGATTCCCCACCTCTGGTTCCCCATATCTGATACCCCTCCTCTGTTTCCCCGCCTCTGATTCCCCGCCTCTGATTCCCCATATCTGATTCCCCGCCTCTGATTCCCCAACTCTGATTCCCCGCCTCTGATTCCTCAGCTCTGATTCCCCGCCTCTGATTCCCCGCGTCTGATTCCCTGCCTCTGATACCCCGCCTCTGATTCCTCATCTCTGATTCACCACCACTGATTCCATGCGTCTGATTCCCTGCCTGTGATTCCCCGCCTCTGATGCACCATCTCTGATTCACTGCCTCTGATACCCCTTCTCTGATTCCCCATGTCTGATTCCCCAATTCTGATTCCCGCCTCTGATGCCCCACCTGTGATTCCCCTCCTCTGATTCCCCATATCTGATTCCCCGCCTCTGATTCCCCATATCTTATTCCCCGCCTCTGATACCCAAACTCAGATTCCCCGCCTCTGATTCCCCAGCTCTGATTCCCCGCCTCTGATTCCCCGAGTCTGATTCCCCGCCTCTGAATCCCCGCCTCTGATTCTCCATCTCTGATTCACCACCGCTAATTCCCTGCCTCTGATTCCCCACAACTGATTCCCGGCCTCTGATTCCTGGCCTCTGATTCCCCGCCTCTGATTCCCCATCTCTGATTCCCCGCCTCTGATTCCCCGACTCTGATTCCCCGCCTCTGATTCCCCAGCTCTGATTCCCCACATCTGATTAGCCACCTCTGTTTTCCCGCCTCTGTTTTCCCGCCTCTGATTCCCCGCCTCTGTTTCCCCATATCTGATTCCCCACCTCTGATTCCCCAACTCTGATTCCCCGCCTCTGATTCCCCAGCTCTGATTCCCCGCCTCTGATTCCCTGTGTCTGATTCCCTGCCTCTGATTCCCCAAATCTGATTCCCCATCTCTGATTCACCGCCTCTGATTCCCCACCTCTGATTCCCCATATCTGATTAGCCACCTCTGTTTCCCCGCCTCTGATTCCCCGCCTCTGATTCCCCATATCTAATTCCCCGCCTCTGATTCCCCACCTCTGATTCCCCATATCTGATAAGCCATCTCTGTTTCCCCGCCTCTGATTCCCCGCCTCTGATTCCCCATATCTGATTCCCCACCTCTGATTCCCCATCTCTGATTCCCGGACACAGATTCCCCGCCTCTGATTCCCGGCCTCAAATTCCCGGCCTATGATTCCCCGCTTCTGATTCCCCGCCTCTGATTCCCTGCCTCTAATTCCCCATCACTCATTCCCCACATCTGATTCCCTGCCTGTTATTCTCCGCCTCTGATTCCCCATATCTGATTCCCTGCCTCTGATTCCCCATCTCTAATTCCCGCCCTCCGATTCCCCACCTCTGGTTCCCCATATCTGATACCCCTCCTCTGTTTCTCCGCCTCTGATTCCCCGCCTCTGATTCCCCATATCTGATTCCCCGCCTCTGATTCCCCAACTCTGATTCCCCGCCTCTGATTCCTCAGCTCTGATTCCCCGCCACTGATTCCCCGCGTCTGATTCCCTGCCTCTGATTCCCCGCCACTGATTCCCCGCGTCTGATTCCCTGCCTCTGATTCCCCGCCTCTGATTCCCCATCTCTGATTCACCACCACTGATTCCCTGCGTCTGATTCCCTGCCTGTGATTCCCCGCCTCTGATTCACCATCTCTGATTCACTGCCTCTGATTCCCCTTCTCTGATTCCCCATGTCAGGTTCCCCAATTCTGATTCCCGCCTCTGATGCCCCACCTCTGATTCCCCTCCTCTGATTCCCCATATCTGATTCTCCGCCTCTGATTCCCCATTTCTTATTCCCCGCCTCTGATTCCCGAGCTCTGATTCCCCACCTCCGATTCCCCGCGTCTGATTCCGCGCCTCTGAATCCCCGCCTCTCATTCCCCATCTCTGATGCACCACCGCTCATTCCCCGCCTCTGATTCCCTACCTCTGATTCCCGGCCTCTGATTCCCGGCCTCTAATTCCGCGCCTCTGATTCCCCATCGCTGATTCTCCGCCTCTGATTCCCCAACTCTGATTCCCCGCCTCTGATTCCCCAGCTCTGATTCCCCACCTCTGATTACCCGCGTCTGATTCCCTGACGCTAATTCCCCACCTCTGATTCCCCATCTCTGATTCACCACCTCTGATTCCCCACCTCTGATTACCCATATCTGATTCCCCGCCTCAGTTTCCCCGCCTCTGATTTCCCGCCTCAGATTCCCCATATCTGATACCCGGCCTCTGATTCCCCAACTCGGATTCCCCGCCTCTGATTCCCCATCTCTGATTATCCGCCTCTGATTCCCCTCCTCTGATTGCCCATATCTGATTCCCCGCCTCTGATTCCCCATATCTTATTCCCCGCCTCTTATTCCCAAACTCAGATTCCCCGCCTCTGAATCCCCAGCTCTGATTCCCCACATCTGATTAGCCACCTCTGTTTTCCCGCCTCTGATTCCCGGCCTCAAATTCCCGGCCTATGATTCCCCGCTTCTGATTCCCCGCCTCTGATTCCCTGCCTCTAATTCCCCATCACTCATTCCCCACATCTGATTCCCTGCCTCTTATTCTCCGCCTCTGATTCCCCATATCTGATTCCCTGCCTATGATTCCCCATCTCTGATTCCCGCCCTCCGATTCCCCACCTCTGGTTCCCCATATCTGATACCCCTCCTCTGTTTCTCCGCCTCTGATTCCCCGCCTCTGATTCCCCATATCTGATTCCCCGCCTCTGATTCCCCAACTCTGATTCCCCGCCTCTGATTCCTCAGCTCTGATTCCCCGCCACTGATTCCCCGCGTCTGATTCCCTGCCTCTGATTCCCCGCCACTGATTCCCCGCGTCTGATTCCCTGCCTCTGATTCCCCGCCTCTGATTCCCCATCTCTGATTCACCACCACTGATTCCCTGCGTCTGATTCCCTGCCTGTGATTCCCCGCCTCTGATTCACCATCTCTGATTCACTGCCTCTGATTCCCCTTCTCTGATTCCCCATGTCAGGTTCCCCAATTCTGATTCCCGCCTCTGATGCCCCACCTCTGATTCCCCTCCTCTGATTCCCCATATCTGATTCCCCGCCTCTGATTCCCCATTTCTTATTCCCCGCCTCTGATTCCCCAGCTCTGATTCCCCACCTCCGATTCCCCGCGTCTGATTCCGCGCCTCTGAATCCCCGCCTCTCATTCCCCATCTCTGATGCACCACCGCTCATTCCCCGCCTCTGATTCCCTACCTCTGATTCCCGGCCTCTGATTCCCGGCCTCTAATTCCCCGCCTCTGATTCCCCATCGCTGATTCTCCGCCTCTGATTCCCCAACTCTGATTCCCCGCCTCTGATTCCCCAGCTCTGATTCCCCACCTCTGATTACCCGCGTCTGATTCCCTGACGCTAATTCCCCACCTCTGATTCCCCATCTCTGATTCACCACCTCTGATTCCCCACCTCTGATTACCCATATCTGATTCCCCGCCTCAGTTTCCCCGCCTCTGATTTCCCGCCTCAGATTCCCCATATCTGATCCCCCGCCTCTGATTCCCCAACTCGGATTCCCCGCCTCTGATTCCCCATCTCTGATTATCCGCCTCTGATTCCCCTCCTCTGATTGCCCATATCTGATTCCCCGCCTCTGATTCCCCATATCTTATTCCCCGCCTCTGATTCCCAAACTCAGATTCCCCGCCTCTGAATCCCCAGCTCTGATTCCCCACATCTGATTCCCTGCCTCTGATTCCCCACCTCTGATTCCCAATATCTGATTCCCTGCCTCTGTTTCCCCACCTCTGATTCCCCGCCTCTGTTTCCCCATATCTGATTCCCCACCTCTGATTCCCCAACTCTGATTCCCCGCCTCTGATTCCCCAGCTCTGATTCCCCGCCTCTGATTCCCCGTCTGATTCCCTGCCTCTGATTCCCCGCCCCTGATTCCCCATCTCTGATTCACCGCCTCTGATTCACCACCTCTTATTCCCCATATCTGATAAGCCATCTCTGTTTCCCCGCCTCTGATTCCCCGCCTCTGATTCCCCATATCTGATTCCCCGCCTCTGATTCCCCATCTCTGATTCCCGGACTCAGATTCCCCACCTCGGATTCCAAGCCTCTGATTCCCGGAATATGATTCCCCGCTTCTGCTTCCCCGCCTCTGATTCCCTGCCTCTGATTCCCCATCTCTGATTCCCCACATCTGATTCCCTGCCTCTGATTCACCGCCTCTGATTCCACATATCTGATTCCCTGCCTCTGATTCCCCATCTCTGATTTCCACCCTCCGATTCCCCACCTCTGGTTCCCCATATCTGATACCCCTCCTCTGTTTCCCCGCCTCTGATTCCCCGCCTCTGATTCCCCATATCTGATTCCCCGCCTCTGATTCCCCAACTCTGATTCCCCGCCTCTGATTCCTCAGCTCTGATTCCCCGCCTCTGATTCCCCGCGTCTGATTCCCTGCCTCTGATTCCCCGCCTCTGATTCCTCATCTCTGATTCACCACCACTGATTCCATGCGTCTGATTCCCCGCCTCTGATTCCACGTGTTTGATTACCTGGCTCTGATTCCCCGCCTCTGCTTCCCCATCTCTGATTCACCGCCTTTGATTCCCCACCTCTGGTTCCCCATATCTGATACCCCTCCTCTGTTTCCCCGCCTCTGATTCCCCGCCTCTGATTCCCCATATCTGATTCCCCGCCTCTGATTCCTCAGCTCTGATTCCCCGCCTCTGATTCCCCGCGTCTGATTCCCTGCCTCTGATACCCCGCCTCTGATTCCTCATCTCTGATTCACCACCACTGATTCCATGCGTCTGATTCCCTGCCTGTGATTCCCCGCCTCTGATGCACCATCTCTGATTCACTGCCTCTGATACCCCTTCTCTGATTCCCCATGTCTGATTCCCCAATTCTGATTCCCGCCTCTGATGCCCCACCTCTGATTCCCCTCCTCTGATTCCCCATATCTGATTCCCCGCCTCTGATTCCCCATATCTTATTCCCCGCCTCTGATACCCAAACTCAGATTCCCCGCCTCTGATTCCCCAGCTCTGATTCCCCGCCTCTGATTCCCCGAGTCTGATTCCCCGCCTCTGAATCCCCGCCTCTGATTCTCCATCTCTGATTCACCACAGCTAATTCCCTGCCTCTGATTCCCCACAACTGATTCCCGGCCTCTGATTCCTGGCCTCTGATTCCCCGCCTCTGATTCCCCATCTCTGATTCCCCGCCTCTGATTCCCCGACTCTGATTCCCCGCCTCTGATTCCCCAGCTCTGATTCCCCACATCTGATTAGCCACCTCTGTTTTCCCGCCTCTGTTTTCCCGCCTCTGATTCCCCGCCTCTGTTTCCCCATATCTGATTCCCCACCTCTGATTCCCCAACTCTGATTCCCCGCCTCTGATTCCCCAGCTCTGATTCCCCGCCTCTGATTCCCTGTGTCTGATTCCCTGCCTCTGATTCCCCAAATCTGATTCCCCATCTCTGATTCACCGCCTCTGATTCCCCACCTCTGATTCCCCATATCTGATTAGCCACCTCTGTTTCCCCGTCTCTGATTCCCCGCCTCTGATTCCCCATATCTAATTCCCCGCCTCTGATTCCCCACCTCTGATTCCCCATATCTGATAAGCCATCTCTGTTTCCCCGCCTCTGATTCCCCGCCTCTGATTCCCCATATCTGATTCCCCACCTCTGATTCCCCATATCTGATTCCCGGACACAGATTCCCCGCCTCTGATTCCCGGCCTCAAATTCCCGGCCTATGATTCCCCGCTTCTGATTCCCCGCCTCTGATTCCCTGCCTCTAATTCCCCATCACTCATTCCCCACATCTGATTCCCTGCCTGTTATTCTCCGCCTCTGATTCCCCATATCTGATTCCCTGCCTCTGATTCCCCATCTCTGATTCCCGCCCTCCGATTCCCCACCTCTGGTTCCCCATATCTGATACCCCTCCTCTGTTTCTCCGCCTCTGATTCCCCGCCTCTGATTCCCCATATCTGATTCCCCGCCTCTGATTCCCCAACTCTGATTCCCCGCCTCTGATTCCTCAGCTCTGATTCCCCGCCACTGATTCCCCGCGTCTGATTCCCTGCCTCTGATTCCCCGCCACTGATTCCCCGCGTCTGATTCCCTGCCTCTGATTCCCCGCCTCTGATTCCCCATCTCTGATTCACCACCACTGATTCCCTGCGTCTGATTCCCTGCCTGTGATTCCCCGCCTCTGATTCACCATCTCTGATTCACTGCCTCTGATTCCCCTTCTCTGATTCCCCATGTCAGGTTCCCCAATTCTGATTCCCGCCTCTGATGCCCCACCTCTGATTCCCCTCCTCTGATTCCCCATATCTGATTCTCCGCCTCTGATTCCCCATTTCTTATTCCCCGCCTCTGATTCCCGAGCTCTGATTCCCCACCTCCGATTCCCCGCGTCTGATTCCGCGCCTCTGAATCCCCGCCTCTCATTCCCCATCTCTGATGCACCACCGCTCATTCCCCGCCTCTGATTCCCTACCTCTGATTCCCGGCCTCTGATTCCCGGCCTCTAATTCCGCGCCTCTGATTCCCCATCGCTGATTCTCCGCCTCTGATTCCCCAACTCTGATTCCCCGCCTCTGATTCCCCAGCTCTGATTCGCCACCTCTGATTACCCGCGTCTGATTCCCTGACGCTAATTCCCCACCTCTGATTCCCCATCTCTGATTCACCACCTCTGATTCCCCACCTCTGATTACCCATATCTGATTCCCCGCCTCAGTTTCCCCGCCTCTGATTTCCCGCCTCAGATTCCCCATATCTGATACCCGGCCTCTGATTCTCCAACTCGGATTCCCCGCCTCTGATTCCCCATCTCTGATTATCCGCCTCTGATTCCCCTCCTCTGATTGCCCATATCTGATTCCCCGCCTCTGATTCCCCATATCTTATTCCCCGCCTCTTATTCCCAAACTCAGATTCCCCGCCTCTGAATCCCCAGCTCTGATTCCCCACATCTGATTCCCTGCCTCTGATTCCCCACCTCTGATTCCCAATATCTGATTCCCTGCCTCTGTTTCCCCACCTCAGATTCCCCGCCTCTGTTTCCCCATATCTGATTCCCCACCTCTGATTCCCCAACTCTGATTCCCCGCCTCTGATTCCCCAGCTCTGATTCCCCGCCTCTGATTCCCCGTCTGATTCCCTGCCTCTGATTCCCCGCCCCTGATTCCCCATCTCTGATTCACCGCCTCTGATTCACCACCTCTTATTCCCCATATCTGATAAGCCATCTCTGTTTCCCCGCCTCTGATTCCCCGCCTCTGATTCCCCATATCTGATTCCCCGCCTCTGATTCCCCATCTCTGATTCCCGGACTCAGATTCCCCACCTCGGATTCCAAGCCTCTGATTCCCGGAATATGATTCCCCGCTTCTGCTTCCCCGCCTCTGATTCCCTGCCTCTGATTCCCCATCTCTGATTCCCCACATCTGATTCCCTGCCTCTGATTCACCGCCTCTGATTCCCCATATCTGATTCCCTGCCTCTGATTCCCCATCTCTGATTTCCACCCTCCGATTCCCCACCTCTGGTTCCCCATATCTGATACCCCTCCTCTGTTTCCCCGCCTCTGATTCCCCGCCTCTGATTCCCCATATCTGATTCCCCGCCTCTGATTCCCCAACTCTGATTCCCCGCCTCTGATTCCTCAGCTCTGATTCCCCGCCTCTGATTCCCCGCATCTGATTCCCTGCCTCTGATTCCCCGCCTCTGATTCCTCATCTCTGATTCACCACCACTGATTCCATGCGTCTGATTCCCTGCCTGTGATTCCCCGCCTCTGATTCACCATCTCTGATTCACTGCCTCTGATACCCCTTCTCTGATTCCCCATGTCTGATTCCCCATATCTGATTCCCCTCCTCTGATTCCCCATATCTTATTCACCGCCTCTGATACTCAAACTCAGATTCCCCGCCTCTGATTCCCCAGCTCTGATTCCCCGCCTCTGATTCCCCGAGTCTGATTCCCCGCCTCTGAATCCCCGCCTCTGATTCCCCATCTCTGATTCACCACCGCTTATTCCCTGCCTCTGATTCCCCACAACTGATTCCCGGCCTCTGATTCCCGGCCTCTGATTCCCCGCCTCTGATTCACCATCTCTGATTCCCCGCCTCTGATTCCCCGACTCTGATTCCCCGCCTCTGATTCCCCAGCTCTGATTCCCCACATCTGATTAGCCACCTCTGTTTCCCCACCTCTGATTCCCCGCCTCTGATTCCCCATCTCTGATTCCCAAATTCTGATTCCCCGCCTCTGATTCCCCAGCTCTGATTCCCCACATCTGATTCCCTGCCTCTGATTCCCCACCTCTGATTCCCAATATCTGATTCCCCGCCTCTGTTTTCCCACCTCTGATTCCCCGCCTCTGTTTCCACATATCTGATTCCCCACCTCTGATTCCCCAACTCTGATTCCCCGCCTTTGATTCCCCAGCTCTGATTCCCCGCCTCTGATTCCTTGTGTCTGATTCCCTGCCTCTGATTCCCCGCCCCTGATTCCCCATCTCTGATTCACCGCCTCTGATTCCCCACCTCTGATTCCCCATATCTGATTAGCCACCTCTGTTTCCCCGCCTCTGACTCCCCCCCTCTGATTCCCGATATCTGATTCCCCGCCTCTGATTCCCCACCTCTGACTCCCCATATCTGATAAGCCATCTCTGTTTCCCCGCCTCTGATTCCCCGCCTCTGATTCCCCATATCTGATTCCCTGCCTCTGATTCCCCGCCTCTGATTCCCCATCTCTGATTCACCACCCGTGATTCCCTGCGTCTGATTCCCTGCCTGTGATTCCCCGCCTCTGATTTACCATCTCTGATTCACTGCCTCTGATTCCCCTTCTCTGATTCCCCATGTCAGGTTCCCCAATTCTGATTCCCGCCTCTGATGCCCCACCTCTGATTCCCCTCCTCTGATTCCCCATATCTGATTCCCCGCCTCTGATTCCCCATTTCTGATTCCCCGCCTCTGATTCCCCAGCTATGATTCCCCGCCTCTGATTCCCGCGTCTGATTCCCTGCTTCTGAATCCCCATCTCTGATTCCCCATCTCTGATTCCCAAATTCTGATTCCCCGCCTCTAATTCCCCAGCTCTGATTCCCCACATCTGATTCCCTGCCTCTGATTCCCCACCTCTGATTCCCAATATCTGATTCCCCGCCTCTGTTTCCCCGCCTCTGATTCCCCGCCTATGTTTCCCCATATCTGATTCCCCACCTCTGATTCCCCAACTCTGATTCCCCACCTCTGATTCCCCAGCTCTGATTCCCCGCCTCTGATTCCCTGTGTGATTCCCTGCCTCTGATTCCCCGCCTCTGATTCCCCATCTCTGATTCACCGCCTGTGATTCCCCACCTATGATTCCCCATATCTGATTAGCCACCTATATTTCCCCGCCTCTGATTCCCCGCCACTGATTCTCCATATCTGATTCCCCGCCTCTGATTCCCCATCTCTGATTCCCGGACTCTGATTCCCCACCTCTGATTCCCGGCCTCTGATTCCCGGCCTATGATTCCCCGCTTCTGATTCCCTGCCTCTGATTCCCTGCCTCTGACTCCCCATCTCTGATTCCCCACATCTGATTCCCTGCCCCTGATTCCCCGCCTCTGATTCCCCGCCTCTGATTCCCCGCCTCTGTTTCCCCATATCTGATTCCCCACCTCTGATTCCCCAACTCTGATTCCCCACCTCTGATTCCCCAGCTCTGATTCCCCGCCTCTGATTCCCCGTGTCTGATTCCCTGCCTCTGATTCCCCGCCTCTGATTCCCCATCTCTGATTCACTGCCTTTGATTCCCCACCTCTGATTCCCCATATCTGATTAGCCACCTCTGTTTCCCCGCCTCTGATTCCCCGCCTCTGATTCCCCATATCTGATTCCCCGCCTCTGATTCCCCATCTCTGATTCCCGGACTCTGATTCCCCACCTCTGATTCCCGGCCTCTGATTCCCGGCCTATGATTCCCCGCTTCTGATTCCCCGCCTCTGATTCCCTGCCTCTGATTCCCCATCTCTGATTCCCCACATCTGATTCCCTGCCTCTGATTCCCCGCCTCTGATTCCCCGCCTCTGATTCCCTGGCACTGATTCCCCGCCTCTGATTCCCCATATCTGATTCCCTGCCTCTGATGCCCCATCTCTGATTTCCGCCCTCCGATTCCCCACCTCTGTTTCCCCATATCTGATACCCCTCCTCTGTTTCCCCGCCTCTGATTCCCCATATCTGATACCCCGCCTCTTATTCCCCGCCTCTGATTCCCCGCGTCTGATTCCCCGCCTATGATTCCCCGCCTCTGATTCCCCATCTCTGATTTACAACTTCTGAATCACCACGTCTGATTCACCACCGCTGATTCCCCACCTCTGATTCCCCATCTCTTATTCCCGGCCTCTGATTCCCCACCTCTGAATCCCGGCCTCTGATTCCCTGGCTCTGATTCACGGCCTCTCATTACTGGCCTCAGATTCCCGGCCTCTGAATCCCTGCCTCTGATTCCCCATCTCTAATTCCCCGTGTCTGATTCCCTGCCTCTGATTCCCCGCCTCTGATTCCCCATCTCTGATTCACCGCCTCTGATTCCCCACCTCTGATTCCCCATATCTGATTAGCCACCTCTGTTTCCCCGCCTCTGATTCCCCGCCTCTCATTCCCCATATCTGATTCCCCGCCTCTGATTCCCCATCTCTGATTCGCGGACTCTGATTCCCCACCTCTGATTCCCGGCCTCAGATTCCCGGCAATGATTCCCCGCTTCTGATTCCCCGCCTCTGATTCCCTGCCTCTGATTCCCCAACTCTGATTCCCCACATCTGATTCCCTGCCTCTGATTCCCCGCCTCTGATTCCCTGGCACTGATTCCCCGCCTCTGATTCCCCATATCTGATTCCCTGCCTCTGATGCCCCATCTCTGATTTCCGCCCTCCGATTCCCCACCTCTGTTTCCCCATATCTGATACCCCTCCTCTGTTTCCCCGCCTCTGATTCCCCATATCTGATACCCCGCCTCTTATTCCCCGCCTCTGATTCCCCGCGTCTGATTCCCCGCCTATGATTCCCCGCCTCTGATTCCCCATCTCTGATTTACAACTTCTGTAGCACCACGTCTGATTCACCACCGCTGATTCCCCACCTCTGATTCCCCATCTCTTACTCCCGGCCTCTGATTCCCCACCTCTGAATACCGGCCTCTGATTCCCTGCCTCTGATTCACGGCCTCTCATTACTGGCCTCAGATTCCCGGCCTCTGAATCCCTGCCTCTGATTCCCCATCTCTGATTCCGCACATCTGATTCCCTGCCTCTGATTCCCCGCTTCTGATTCCCCTCCTCTGATTCCCCATCTCTGATTCCCCATCTCTGATTCCCAAATTCTGATTCCCCGCCTCTGATTCCCCAGCTCTGAATCCCCGCCTCTGATTCCCCGTGTCTGATTCCCTGCCTCTGATTCCCCGCCTCTGATTCCCCATCTCAGATTCACCGCCTCTGATTCCCCACCTCTGATTCCCCATATCTGATTAGTCACCTCTGTTTCCCCGCCTCTGATTCCCCGCCTCTGATTCCCCATATCTGATTCCCCGCCTCTGATTCCCCACCTCTGATTCCCCATATCTGATAAGCCATCTCTGTTTCCCCACCTCTGAATCCCCGCCTCTGATTCCCCATATCTGATTCCCCGCCTCTGATTCCCCATCTCTGATTCCCGGACTCAGATTCCCCTCCTCTGATTCCCGGCCTCTGATTCCCGGCCTATGATTCCCCGCCTCTGATTCCCCATATCTGATTCCCTGCCTCTGATTCCCCATCTCTGATTCCCGCCCTCCGATTCCCCACCTCTGGTTCCCCATATCTGATACCCCTCCTCTGTTTCTCCGCCTCTGATTCCCCGCCTCTGATTCCCCATATCTGATTCCCCGCCTCTGATTCCCCAACTCTGATTCCCCGCCTCTGATTCCTCAGCTCTGATTCCCCGCCACTGATTCCCCGCGTCTGATACCCTGCCTCTGATTCCCCGCCACTGATTCCCCGCGTCTGATTCCCTGCCTCTGAATCCCCGCCTCTGATTCCCCATCTCTGATTCACCACCTCTGATTCCCTGAGTCTGATTCGCTGCCTGTGATTCCCCGCCTCTGATTCACCATCTCTGATTCACTGCCTCTGATTCCCCTTCTCTGATTCCCCATGTCAGGTTCCCCAATTCTGATTCCCGCCTCTGATGCCCCACCTCTGATTCCCCTCCTCTGATTCCCCATATCTGATTCCCCGCCTCTGATTCCCCATTTCTTATTCCCCGCCTCTGATTCCCCAGCTCTGATTCAGCACCTCTGATTCCCCGCGTCTGATTCCGCGCCTCTGAATCCCCGCGTCTCATTCCCCATCTCTGATGCACCACCGCTCATTCCCCGCCTCTGATTCCCTACCTCTGATTCCCGGCCTCTGATTCCCGGCCTCTGATTCCCGGCCTCTGATTCCCCGCCTCTGATTTCCCATCTCTGATTCTCCGCCTCTGATTCCCCAACTCTGATTCCCCGCCTCTGATTCCCCAGCTCTGATTCCCCACCTCTGATTACCCGCGTCTGATTCCCTGACGCTAATTCCCCGCCACTGATTCCCCATCTCTGATTCACCGCCTCTGATTCCCCACCTCTGATTCCCCATATCTGATACCCCGCCTCAGTTTCCCCGCCTCTGATTTCCCGTCTCAGATTCCCCATATCTGATACCCCGCCTCTGATTCCCCAACTCTGATTCCCCGCCTCTGATTCCCCATCTCTGATTCTCCGCCTCTGATTCCCCAACTCTGATTACCCGCCTCTGATTCCCCAGCTCTGATTCCCCACCTCTGATTACCCGTGTCTGATTCCCTGACGCTAATTCGCCGCCTCTGATTCCCCATCTCTGATTCACCGCCTCTGATTCCCCACCTCTGATTCCCCATACCTGATTCCCCGCCTCAGTTTCCCCGCCTCTGATTTCCCGCCTCAGATTCCCCATATCTGATACCCCGCCTTTGATTCCCCAACTCTGATTCCCCGCCTCTGATTCCCCAGCTATGATTCCCCGCCTCTGATTCCCGCGTCTGATTCCCTGCTTCTGATTCCCTGCCTCTGATTCCCCATCTGTGATTAACCCCCTCTGATTCTCCGCGTCTGATTCCCCGCCACTGATTCCCCATCTCTTATTCCCCATCTCTGATTCCCAAATTCTGATTCCCCGCCTCTAATTCCCCAGTTCTGATTCCCCACATCTGATTCCCTGCCTCTGATTCCCCACCTCTGATTCCCAATATCTGATTCCCCGCCTCTGTTTCCCCGCCTCTGATTCACCGCCTCTGTTTTCCCATATCTGATTCCCCACCTCTGATTTCCCAACTCTGATTCCCCACCTCTGATTCCCCAGCTCTGATTCCCCGCCTCTGATTCCCTGTGTGATTCCCTGCCTCTGATTCCCCGCCTCTGATTCCCCATCTCTGATTCACCGCCTGTGATTCCCCACCTATGATTCCCCATATCTGATTAGCCACCTATATTTCCCCGCCTCTGATTCCCCGCCTCTGATTCTCAATATCTGATTCCCCGCCTCTGATTCCCCATCTCTGATTACCGGACTCTGATTCCCCACCTCTGATTCCCGGCCTCTGATTCCCAGCCTATGATTCCCCGCTTCTGATTCCCTGCCTCTGATTCCCTGCCTCTGATTCCCCATCTCTGATTCCCCACATCTGATTCCCTGCCCCTGATTCCCCGCCTCTGATTCCCCGCCTCTGATTCCCCGCCTCTGTTTTCTCATATCTGATTCCCCACCTCTGATTCCCCAACTCTGATTCCCCACCTCTGATTCCCCAGCTCTGATACACCGCCTCTGATTCCCCGTGACTGTTTCCCTGCCTCTGATTCCCCGCCTCTGATTCCCCATCTCTGATTCACCGCCTCTGATTCCCCGCCTCTGATTCCGCATATCTGATTCCCCGCCTCTGATTCCACATCTCTGATTCCCGGACTCTGATTCCCCACCTCTGATTCCCGGCCTCTGATTCCCGGCCTATGATTCCCCGCTTCTGATTCCCCGCTTCTGATTCCCTGCTTCTGATTCCCCATCTCTGATTCCCCACATCTGATTCCCTGCCTCTGATTCCCCGCCTCTGATTCCCCGCCTCTGATTCCCTGGCACTGATTCCCCGCCTCTGATTCCCCATATCTGATTCCCTGCCTCTGATGCCCCATCTCTGATTTCCGCCCTCCGATTCCCCACCTCTGGTTCCCCATATCTGATACCCCTCCTCTGTTTCCCCGCCTCTGATTCCCCATATCTGATACCCCGCCTCTTATTCCCCGCCTCTGATTCCCCGCGTCTGATTCCCAGCCTCTGATTCCCCATGTCTTATTCCCCGCCTCTGATTCCCCGCCTCTGATTCGCCATCTCTGATTCATCGCCTCTGATTCCCCACCTCTGATTCCCCATATCTGATTCCCCACCTATGTTTCCCCGCCTCTGATGCCCTGCCTCTGATTCCATGCCTCTGATTCCCAACCTCTGATTCCCCACCTCTGATTCCCCATATCTGATTCCCCGCCTCTGTTTCCCCGCCTCTGATTCCCTGCCTCTGTTTCCTCATATCTGATTCCCCACATCTGATTCCCCAACACTGATTCCCCGCCTCTGATTCCCCAGCTCTGATTCACCACCTCTGATTCCCCGCGTCTGATTCCCCGCCTCTGATTCCCCATCTCTGATTCCCTATCTCTGATTCCCCAATTCTGATACCCCGCCTTTGATTCCCTGCCTCTGATTCCCAACCTCTGATTCCCCACCTCTGATTCCCCATATCTGATTCCCCGCCTCTGTTTCCCCACCTCTTATTCCCCGCCTCTGTTTCCCCATATCTGATTCCCGGCCTCTCATTCCCCAGCTCTGATTCCCCGCCTCTGATTCCCCATATCTGATTCCCAGTCGCTGATTCCCCGCCTCTGATTCCCCATCTCTGATTCACCACCTTTGATCCCCCGCCTCTGATTCCCCATGTCTGATTCACCGCCTCTGTTTCCCCAGCTCTGATTCCCCGCCTCTGATTCCCTGTGTCTGATTCCCTGCCTCTGATTCCCCGCCTCTGATTCCCCATCTCTGATTCACCGCCTCTGATTCCCCACCTCTGATTCCCCATATCTGATTAGCCACCTCTGTTTCCCCGCCTCTGACTCCCCGCCTCTGATTCCCCATATCTGATTCCCCGCCTCTGATTCCCCACCTCTGATTCCCCATATCTGATAAACCATCTCTGTTTCCCCGCCTCTGATTCCCCGCCTCTGATTCCCCATATCTGATTCCCCGCCTCTGATTCCCCATCTCTGATTCCCGGACACAGATTCCCCGCCTCTGATTCCCGGCCTCAAATTCCCGGCCTATGATTCCCCGCTTCTGATTCCCCGCCTCTGATTCCCTGCCTCTAATTCCCCATCACTCATTCCCCACATCTGATTCCCTGCCTCTTATTCTCCGCCTCTGATTCCCCATATCTGATTCCCTGCCTCTGATTCCCCATCTCTGATTCCCGCCCTCCGATTCCCCACCTCTGGTTCCCCATATCTGATACCCCTCCTCTGTTTCTCCGCCTCTGATTCCCCGCCTCTGATTCCCCATATCTGATTCCCCGCCTCTGATTCCCCAACTCTGATTCCCCGCCTCTGATTCCTCAGCTCTGATTCCCCGCCACTGATTCCCCGCGTCTGATTCCCTGCCTCTGATTCCCCGCCACTGATTCCCCGCGTCTGATTCCCTGCCTCTGATTCCCCGCCTCTGATTCCCCATCTCTGATTCACCACCACTGATTCCCTGCGTTTGATTCCCTGCCTGTGATTCCCCGCCTCTGATTCACCATCTCTGATTCACTGCCTCTGATTCCCCTTCTCTGATTCCCCATGTCAGGTTCCCCAATTCTGATTCCCGCCTCTGATGCCCCACCTCTGATTCCCCTCCTCTGATTCCCCATATCTGATTCCCCGCCTCTGATTCCCCATTTCTTATTCCCCGCCTCTGATTCCCCAGCTCTGATTCCCCACCTCCGATTCCCCGCGTCTGATTCCGCGCCTCTGAATCCCCGCCTCTCATTCCCCATCTCTGATGCACCACCGCTCATTCCCCGCCTCTGATTCCCTACCTCTGATTCCCGGCCTCTGATTCCCGGCCTCTAATTCCCCGCCTCTGATTCCCCATCGCTGATTCTCCGCCTCTGATTCCCCAACTCTGATTCCCCGCCTCTGATTCCCCAGCTCTGATTCCCCACCTCTGATTACCCGCGTCTGATTCCCTGACGCTAATTCCCCACCTCTGATTCCCCATCTCTGATTCACCACCTCTGATTCCCCACCTCTGATTCCCCATATCTGATTCCCCGCCTCAGTTTCCCCGCCTCTGATTTCCCGCCTCAGATTCCCCATATCTGATACCCCGCCTCTGATTCCCCAACTCGGATTCCCCGCCTCTGATTCCCCATCTCTGATTCTCCGCCTCTGATTCCCCTCCTCTGATTGCCCATATCTGATTCCCCGCCTCTGATTCCCCATATCTTATTCCCCGCCTCTGATTCCCAAACTCAGATTCCCCGCCTCTGAATCCCCAGCTCTGATTCCCCACATCTGATTCCCTGCCTCTGATTCCCCACCTCTGATTCCCAATATCTGATTCCCTGCCTCTGTTTCCCCACCTCTGATTCCCCGCCTCTGTTTCCCCATATCTGATTCCCCACCTCTGATTCCCCAACTCTGATTCCCCGCCTCTGATTCCCCAGCTCTGATTCCCCGCCTCTGATTGCCCGTCTGATTCCCTGCCTCTGATTCCCCGCCCCTGATTCCCCATCTCTGATTTACCGCCTCTGATTCACCACATCTTATTCCCCATATCTGATAAGCCATCTCTGTTTCCCCGCCTCTGACTCCCCGCCTCTGATTCCCCATATCTGATTCCCCGCCTCTGATTCCCCATCTCTGATTCCCGGACTCAGATTCCCCACCTCGGATTCCAAGCCTCTGATTCCCGGAATAAGATTCCCCGCTTCTGCTTCCCCGCCTCTGATTCCCTGCCTCTGATTCCCCATCTCTGATTCCCCACATCTGATTCCCTGCCTCTGATTCACCGCCTCTGATTCCCCATATCTGATTCCCTGCCTCTGATTCCCCATCTCTGATTTCCACCCTCCGATTCCCCACCTCTGGTTTCCCATATCTGATACCCCTCCTCTGTTTCCCCGCCTCTGATTCCCCGCCTCTGATTCCCCATATCTGATTCCCCGCCTCTGATTCCCCAACTCTGATTCCCCGCCTCTGATTCCTCAGCTCTTATTCCCCGCCTCTGATTCCCCGCGTCTGATTCCCTGCCTCTGATTCCCCGCCTCTGATTCCTCATCTCTGATTCACCACCACCGATTCCATGCGTCTGATTCCCTGCCTGTGATTCCCCGCCTCTGATTCACCATCTCTGATTCACTGCCTCTGATACCCCTTCTCTGATTCCCCATGTCTGATTCCCCAATTCTGATTCCCGCCTCTAATGCCCCACCTCTGATTCCCCTCCTCTGATTCCCCATATCTGATTCCCCGCCTCTGATTCCCCATATCTTATTCACCGCCTCTGATACTCAAACTCAGATTCCCCGCCTCTGATTCCCCAGCTCTGATTCCCCGCCTCTGATTCCCCGAGTCTGATTCCCCGCCTCTGAATCCCCGCCTCTGATTCCCCATCTCTGATTCACCACCGCTTATTCCCTGCCTCTGATTCCCCACAACTGATTCCCGGCCTCTGATTCCCGGCCTCTGATTCCCCACCTCTGATTCACCATCTCTGATTCCCCGCCTCTGATTCCCCGACTCTGATTCCCCGCCTCTGATTCCCCAGCTCTGATTCCCAACATCTGATTAGCCACCTCTGTTTCCCCACCTCTGATTCCCCGACTCTGATTCCCCATCACTGATTCCCAAATTCTGATTCCCCGCCTCTGATTCCCCAGCTCTGATTCCCCACATCTGATTCCCTGCCTCTGATTCCCCACCTCTGATTCCCAATATCTGATTCCCCGCCTCTGTTTTCCCACCTCTGATTCCCCGCCTCTGTTTCCCCATATCTGATTCCCCACCTCTGATTCCCCAAATCTGATTCCCCGCCTCTGATTCCCCAGCTCTGATTCCCCGCCTCTGATTCCTTGTGTCTGATTCCCTGCCTCTGATTCCCCGCCCCTGATTCCCCATCTCTGATTCACCGCCTGTGATTCCCCACCTATGATTCCCCATATCTGATTAGCCACCTCTGTTTCCCCGCCTCTGACTCCCCCCCTCTGATTCCCGATATCTGATTCCCCGCCTTTGATTCCCCACCTCTGATTCCCCATATCTGATAAGCCATCTCTGTTTCCCCGCCTCTGATTCCCCGCCTCTGATTCCCCATATCTGATTCCCCGCCTCTGATTCCCCATCTCTGATTCCCGGACTCAGATTCCCTGCCTCTGATTCCCGGCCTCTAATTCCCGGCCTATGATTCCCCGCTTCTGATTCCCCGCCTCTGATTCCCTGCCTCTGATTCCCTGCCTCTGATTCCCCATCACTCATTCCCCACATCTGATTCCCTGCCTCTGATTCTCCGCCTCTGATTCCCCATATCTGATTCCCTGCCTCTGATTCCCCATCTCTGATTCCCGCCCTCCGATTCCCCACCTCTGGTTCCCCATATCTGATACCCCTCCTCTGTTTCTCCACCTCTGATTCCCCTCCTCTTATTCCCCATATCTGATTCCCCGCCTCTGATTCCCCAGCTCTGATTCCCCGCCTCTGATTCCTCAGCTCTGATTCCCCGCCACTGATTCCCCGCGTCTGATTCCCTGCCTCTGATTCCCCGCCACTGATTCCCCGCGTCTGATTCCCTGCCTCTGATTCCCCGCCTCTGATTCCCCATCTCTGATTCACCACCCGTGATTCCCTGCGTCTGATTCCCTGCCTGTGATTCCCCGCCTCTGATTCACCATCTCTGATTCACTTCCTCTGATTCCCCTTCTCTGATTCCCCATATCTGATAAGCCATCTCTGTTTCCCCGCCTCTGATTCCCCGCCTCTGATTCCCCATATCTGATTCCCCGCCTCTGATTCCCCATCTCTGATTCCCGGACTCAGATTCCCTGCCTCTGATTCCCGGCCTCTAATTCCCGGCCTATGATTCCCCGCTTCTGATTCCCCGCCTCTGATTCCCTGCCTCTGATTCCCTGCCTCTGATTCCCCATCACTCATTCCCCACATCTGATTCCCTGCCTCTGATTCTCCGCCTCTGATTCCCCATATCTGATTCCCTGCCTCTGATTCCCCATCTCTGATTCCCGCCCTCCGATTCCCCACCTCTGGTTCCCCATATCTGATACCCCTCCTCTGTTTCTCCACCTCTGATTCCCCTCCTCTTATTCCCCATATCTGATTCCCCGCCTCTGATTCCCCAGCTCTGATTCCCCGCCTCTGATTCCTCAGCTCTGATTCCCCGCCACTGATTCCCCGCGTCTGATTCCCTGCCTCTGATTCCCCGCCACTGATTCCCCGCGTCTGATTCCCTGCCTCTGATTCCCCGCCTCTGATTCCCCATCTCTGATTCACCACCCGTGATTCCCTGCGTCTGATTCCCTGCCTGTGATTCCCCGCCTCTGATTCACCATCTCTGATTCACTGCCTCTGATTCCCCTTCTCTGATTCCCCATGTCAGGTTCCCCAATTCTGATTCCCGCCTCTGATGCCCCACCTCTGATTCCCCACCTCTGATTCCCCATATCTGATTCCCCGCCTCTGATTCCCCATTTCTGATTCCCCGCCTCTGATTCCCCAGCTATGATTCCCCGCCTCTGATTCCCGCGTCTGATTCCCTGCTTCTGATTCCCTGCCTCTGATTCCCCATCTGTGATTAACCACCTCTGATTCTCCGCGTCTGATTCCCCGCCACTGTTTCCCCATCTCTGATTCCCCATCTCTGATTCCCAAATTCTGATTCCCCGCCTCTAATTCCCCAGCTCTGATTCCCCACATCTGATTCCCTGCCTCTGATTCCCCACCTCTGATTCCCAATATCTGATTCCCCGCCTCTGTTTCCCCGCCTCTGATTCCCCGCCTATGTTTCCCCATATCTGATTCCCCACCTCTGATTCCCCAACTCTGATTCCCCACCTCTGATTCCCCAGCTCTGATTCCCCGCCTCTGATTCCCTGTGTGATTCCCTGCCTCTGATTCCCCGCCTCTGATTCCCCATCTCTGATTCACCGCCTGTGATTCCCCACCTATGATTCCCCATATCTGATTAGCCACCTATATTTCCCCGCCTCTGATTCCCCGCCTCTGATTCTCCATATCTGATTCCCCGCCTCTGATTCCCCATCTCTGATTCCCGGACTCTGATTCCCCACCTCTGATTCCCGGCCTCTGATTCCCGGCCTATGATTCCCCGCTTCTGATTCCCCGCCTCTGATTCCCTGCCTCTGACTCCCCATCTCTGATTCCCCACATCTGATTCCCTGCCCCTGATTCCCCGCCTCTGATTCCCCGCCTCTGATTCCCCGCCTCTGCTTCCCCATATCTGATTCCCCACCTCTGATTCCCCAACTCTGATTCCCCACCTCTGATTCCCCAGCTCTGATTCCCCGCCTCTGATTCCCCGTGTCTGATTCCCTGCCTCTGATTCCCCGCCTCTGATTCCCCATCTCTGATTCACCGCCTCTGATTCCCCACCTCTGATTCCCCATATCTGATTAGCCACCTCTGTTTCCCCGCCTCTGATTCCCCGCCTCTGATTCCCCATATCTGATTCCCCGCCTCTGATTCCCCATCTCTGATTCCCGGACTCTGATTCCCCACCTCTGATTCCCGGCCTCTGATTCCCGGCCTATGATTCCCCGCTTCTGATTCCCCGCCTCTGATTCACTGCCTCTGATTCCCCATCTCTGATTCCCCACATCTGATTCCCTGCCTCTGATTCCCCGCCTCTGATTCCCCGCCTCTGATTCCCTGGCACTGATTCCCCGCCTCTGATTCCCCATATCTGATTCCCTGCCTCTGATGCCCCATCTCTGATTTCCGCCCTCCGATTCCCCACCTCTTTCCCCATATCTGATACCCCTCCTCTGTTTCCCCGCCTCTGATTCCCCATATCTGATACCCCGCCTCTTATTCCCCGCCTCTGATTCCCCGCGTCTGATTCCCCGCCTATGATTCCCCGCCTCTGATTCCCCATCTCTGATTTACAACTTCTGAATCACCACGTCTGATTCACCACCGCTGATTCCCCACCACTGATTCCCCATCTCTTATTCCCGGCCTCTGATTCCCCACCTCTGAATCCCGGCCTCTGATTCCCTGCCTCTGATTCACGGCCTCTCATTACTGGCCTCAGATTCCCGGCCTCTGAATCCCTGCCTCTGATTCCCCATCTCTGATTCCCCGTGTCTGATTCCCTGCCTCTGATTCCCCGCCTCTGATTCCCCATCTCTGATTCACCGCCTCTGATTCCCCACCTCTGATTCCCCATATCTGATTAGCCACCTCTGTTTCCCCGCCTCTGATTCCCCGCCTCTGATTCCCCATATCTGATTCCCCGCCTCTGATTCCCCATCTCTGATTCCCGGACTCTGATTCCCCACCTCTGATTCCCGGCCTCTGATTCCCGGCCTATGATTCCCCGCTTCTGATTCCCCGCCTCTGATTCCCTGCCTCTGATTCCCCAACTCTGATTCCCCACATCTGATTCCCTGCCTCTGATTCCCCGCCTCTGATTCCCCGCCTCTGATTCCCTGGCACTGATTCCCCACCTCTGATTCCCCATATCTGATTCCCTGCCTCTGATGCCCCATCTCTGATTTCCGCCCTCCGATTCCCCACCTCTGTTTCCCCATATCTGATACCCCTCCTCTGTTTCCCCGCCTCTGATTCCCCATATCTGATACCCCGCCTCTTATTCCCCGCCTCTGATTCCCCGCGTCTGATTCCCCGCCTATGATTCCCCGCCTTTGATTCCCCATCTCTGATTTACAACTTCTGAATCACCACGTCTGATTCACTACCGCTGATTCCCCATCTCTTACTCCCGGCCTCTGATTCCCCACCTCTGAATACCGGCCTCTGATTCCCTGCCTCTGATTCACGGCCTCTCATTACTGGCCTCAGATTCCCGGCCTCTGAATCCCTGCCTCTGATTCCCCATCTCTGATTCCGCACATCTGATTCCCTGCCTCTGATTCCCCGCTTCTGATTCCCCGCCTCTGATTCCCCATCTCTGATTCCCCATCTCTGATTCCCAAATTCTGATTCCCCGCCTCTGATTCCACAGCTCTGAATCCCCGCCTCTGATTCCCCGTGTCTGATTCCCTGCCTCTGATTCCCCGCCTCTGATTCCCCATCTCTGATTCACCGCCTCTGATTCCCCCCCTCTGATTCCCCATATCTGATTAGTCACCTCTGTTTCCCCGCCTCTGATTCCCCGCCTCTGATTCTCCATATCTGATTCCCCGCCTCTGATTCCCCATCTCTGATTCCCGGACTCTGATTCCCCACCTCTGATTCCCGGCCTCTGATTCCCGGCCTATGATTCCCCGCTTCTGAATCCCCGCCTCTGATTCCCTGCCTCTGACTCCCCATCTCTGATTCCCCACATCTGATTCCCTGCCCCTGATTCCCCGCCTCTGATTCCCCGCCTCTGATTCCCCGCCTCTGTTTCCCCATATCTGATTCCCCACCTCTGATTCCCCAACTCTGATTCCCCACCTCTGATTCCCCAGCTCTGATTCCCCGCCTCTGATTCCCCGTGTCTGATTCCCTGCCTCTGATTCCCCGCCTCTGATTCCCCATCTCTGATTCACCGCCTCTGATTCCCCACCTCTGATTCCCCATATCTGATTAGCCACCTCTGTTTCCCCGCCTCTGATTCCCCGCCTCTGATTCCCCATATCTGATTCCCCGCCTCTGATTCCCCATCTCTGATTCCCGGACTCTGATTCCCCACCTCTGATTCCCGGCCTCTGATTCCCGGCCTATGATTCCCCGCTTCTGATTCCCCGCCTCTGATTCACTGCCTCTGATTCCCCATCTCTGATTCCCCACATCTGATTCCCTGCCTCTGATTCCCCGCCTCTGATTCCCCGCCTCTGATTCCCTGGCACTGATTCCCCGCCTCTGATTCCCCATATCTGATTCCCTGCCTCTGATGCCCCATCTCTGATTTCCGCCCTCCGATTCCCCACCTCTGTTTCCCCATATCTGATACCCCTCCTCTGTTTCCCCGCCTCTGATTCCCCATATCTGATACCCCGCCTCTTATTCCCCGCCTCTGATTCCCCGCGTCTGATTCCCCGCCTATGATTCCCCGCCTCTGATTCCCCATCTCTGATTTACAACTTCTGAATCACCACGTCTGATTCACCACCGCTGATTCCCCACCTCTGATTCCCCATCTCTTATTCCCGGCCTCTGATTCCCCACCTCTGAATCCCGGCCTCTGATTCCCTGCCTCTGATTCACGGCCTCTCATTACTGGCCTCAGATTCCCGGCCTCTGAATCCCTGCCTCTGATTCCCCATCTCTGATTCCCCGTGTCTGATTCCCTGCCTCTGATTCCCCGCCTCTGATTCCCCATCTCTGATTCACCGCCTCTGATTCCCCACCTCTGATTCCCCATATCTGATTAGCCACCTCTGTTTCCCCGCCTCTGATTCCCCGCCTCTGATTCCCCATATCTGATTCCCCGCCTCTGATTCCCCATCTCTGATTCCCGGACTCTGATTCCCCACCTCTGATTCCCGGCCTCTGATTCCCGGCCTATGATTCCCCGCTTCTGATTCCCCGCCTCTGATTCCCTGCCTCTGATTCCCCAACTCTGATTCCCCACATCTGATTCCCTGCCTCTGATTCCCCGCCTCTGATTCCCCGCCTCTGATTCCCTGGCACTGATTCCCCGCCTCTGATTCCCCATATCTGATTCCCTGCCTCTGATGCCCCATCTCTGATTTCCGCCCTCCGATTCCCCACCTCTGTTTCCCCATATCTGATACCCCTCCTCTGTTTCCCCGCCTCTGATTCCCCATATCTGATACCCCGCCTCTTATTCCCCGCCTCTGATTCCCCGCGTCTGATTCCCCGCCTATGATTCCCCGCCTTTGATTCCCCATCTCTGATTTACAACTTCTGAATCACCACGTCTGATTCACTACCGCTGATTCCCCATCTCTTACTCCCGGCCTCTGATTCCCCACCTCTGAATACCGGCCTCTGATTCCCTGCCTCTGATTCACGGCCTCTCATTACTGGCCTCAGATTCCCGGCCTCTGAATCCCTGCCTCTGATTCCCCATCTCTGATTCCGCACATCTGATTCCCTGCCTCTGATTCCCCGCTTCTGATTCCCCGCCTCTGATTCCCCATCTCTGATTCCCCATCTCTGATTCCCAAATTCTGATTCCCCGCCTCTGATTCCACAGCTCTGAATCCCCGCCTCTGATTCCCCGTGTCTGATTCCCTGCCTCTGATTCCCCGCCTCTGATTCCCCATCTCTGATTCACCGCCTCTGATTCCCCACCTCTGATTCCCCATATCTGATTAGTCACCTCTGTTTCCCCGCCTCTGATTCCCCGCCTCTGATTCCCCATATCTGATTCCCCGCCTCTGATTCCCCACCTCTGATTCCCCATATCTGATAAGCCATCTCTGTTTCCCCACCTCTGAATCCCCGCCTCTGATTCCCCATATCTGATTCCCCGCCTCTGATTCCCCATCTCTGATTCCCGGACTCAGATTCCCCGCCTCTGATTCCCGGCCTCTGATTCCCGGCCTATGATTCCCAGCTTCTGATTCCCCGCCTCTGATTCCCTGCCTCTGATTCCCCATCACTCATTCCCCACATCTGATTCCCTGCCTCTGATTCTCCGCCTCTGATTCCCGATATCTGATTCCCTGCCTCTGATTCCCCATCTCTGATTCCCGCCCTCCGATTCCCCACCTCTGGTTCCCCATATCTGATACCCCTCCTCTGTTTCTCCGCCTCTGATTCCCCGCCTCTGACTCCCCATATCGGATTCCCCGCCTCTGATTCCCCAACTCTGATTCCCCGCCTCTGATTCCTCAGCTCTGATTCCCCGCCACTGATTCCCCGCGTCTGATTCCATGCCTCTGATTCCCCGCCACTGATTCCCCGCGTCTGATTCCCTGCCTCTGAATCCCCGCCTCTGATTCCCCATCTCTGATTCACCACCTCTGATTCCCTGAGTCTGATTCGCTGCCTGTGATTCCCCGCCTCTGATTCACCATCTCTGATTCACTGCCTCTGATTCCCCTTCTCTGATTTCCCATGTCAGGTTCCCCAATTCTGATTCCCGCCTCTGATGCCCCACCTCTGATTCCCCTCCTCTGATTCCCCATATCTGATTCCCCGCCTCTGATTCCCCATTTCTTATTCCCCGCCTCTGATTCCCCAGCTCTGATTCCCCACCTCTGATTCCCCGCGTCTGATTCCGCGCCTCTGAATCCCCGCCTCTCATTCCCCATCTCTGATGCACCACCGCTCATTCCCCGCCTCTGATTCCCTACCTCTGATTCCCGGCCTCTGATTCCCGGCCTCTGATTCCCGGCCTCTGATTCCCCGCCTCTGATTTCCCATCTCTGATTCTCCGCCTCTGATTCCCCAACTCTGATTCCCCGCCCCTGATTCCCCAGCTCTGATTCCCCACCTCTGATTACCCGCGTCTGATTCCCTGACGCTAATTCCCCGCCACTGATTCCCCATCTCTGATTCACCGCCTCTGATTCCCCACCTCTGATTCCCCATATCTGATTCCCCGCCTCAGTTTCCCCGCCTCTGATTTCCCGTCTCAGATTCCCCATATCTGATACCCCGCCTCTGATTCCCCAACTCTGATTCCCCGCCTCTGATTCCCCATCTCTGATTCTCCGCCTCTGATTCCCCAACTCTGATTCCCTGCCTCTGATTCCCCAGCTCTGATTCACCACCTCTGATTACCCGTGTCTGATTCCCTGACGCTAATTCGCCGCCTCTGATTCCCCATCTCTGATTCACCGCCTCTGATTCCCCACCTCTGATTCCCCATACCTGATTCCCCGCCTCAGTTTCCCCGCCTCTGATTTCCCGCCACAGATTCCCCATATCTTATACCCCGCCTCTGATTCCCCAACTCTGATTCCCCGCCTCTGATTCCCCAGCTATGATTCCCCGCCTCTGATTCCCGCGTCTGATTCCCTGCTTCTGATTCCCTGCCTCTGATTCCCTATCTGTGATTAACCACCTCTGATTCTCCGCGTCTGATTCCCCGCCACTGATTCCCCATCTCTTATTCCCCATCTCTGATTCCCAAATTCTGAATCCCCGCCTCTAATTCCCCAGCTCTGATTCCCCACATCTGATTCACTGCCTCTGATTCCCCACCTCTGATTCCCAATATCTGATTCCCCGCCTCTGTTTCCCCGCCTCTGATTCACCGCCTCTGTTTTCCCATATCTGATTCCCCACCTCTGATTTCCCAACTCTGATTCCCCACCTCTGATTCCCCAGCTCTGATTCCCCGCCTCTGATTCCCTGTGTGATTCCCTGCCTCTGATTCCCCGCCTCTGATTCCCCATCTCTGATTCACCACCTGTGATTCCCCACCTATGATTCCCCATATCTGATTAGCCACCTATATTTCCCCGCCTCTGATTCCCCGCCTCTGATTATCAATATCTGATTCCCCGCCTCTGATTCCCCATCTCTGATTCCCGGACTCTGATTCCCCACCTCTGATTCCCGGCCTCTGATTCCCAGCCTATGATTCCCCGCTTCTGATTCCCCGCCTCTGATTCCCTGCCTCTGATTCCCCATCTCTGATTCCCCACATCTGATTCCCTGCCCCTGATTCCCCGCCTCTGATTCCCCGCCTCTGATTCCCCGCCTCTGTTTCCTCATATCTGATTCCCCACCTCTGATTCCCCAACTCTGATTCCCCACCTCTGATTCCCCGTGAATGTTTCCCTGCCTCTGATTCCCCGCCTCTGATTCCCCATCTCTTATTCACCGCCTCTGATTCCCCACATCTGATTCCCCATATCTGATTAGCCACCTCTGTTTCCCCGCCTCTGATTCCCCGCCTCTGATTCCCCATATCTGATTCCCCGCCTCTGATTCCCCATCTCTGATTCCCGGACTCTGATTCCCCACCTCTGATTCCCGGCCTCTGATTCCCGGCCTATGATTCCCCGCTTCTGATTCCCCGCCTCTGATTCCCTGCTTCTGATTCCCCATCTCTGATTCCCCACATCTGATTCCCTGCCTCTGATTCCCCGCCTCTGATTCCCCGCCTCTGATTCCCTGGCACTGATTCCCCGCCTCTGATTCCCCATATCTGATTCCCTGCCTCTGATGCCCCATCTCTGATTTCCGCCCTCCGATTTCCCACCTCTGGTTCCCCATATCTGATACCCCTCCTCTGTTTCCCCGCCTCTGATTCCCCATATCTGATTCCCCACCTATGTTTCCCCGCCTCTGATGCCCTGCCTCTGATTCCATGCCTCTGATTCCCAACCTCTGATTCCCCACCTCTGATTCCCCATATCTGATTCCCCGCCTCTGTTTCCCCGCCTCTGATTCCCTGCCTCTGTTTCCTCATATCTGATTCCCCACATCTGATTCCCCAACACTGATTCCCCGCCTCTGATTCCCCAGCTCTGATTCACCACCTCTGATTCCCCGCGTCTGATTCCCCGCCTCTGATTCCCCATCTCTGATTCCCTATCTCTGATTCCCCAATTCTGATACCCCGCCTTTGATTCCCTGCCTCTGATTCCCCACCTCTGATACCCCATATCTGATTCCCCGCCTCTGTTTCCCCACCTCTTATTCCCCGCCTCTGTTTCCCCATATCTGATTCCCGGCCTCTCATTCCCCAGCTCTGATTCCCCGCCTCTGATTCCCCATATCTGATTCCCCGCCGCTGATTCCCCGCCTCTGATTCCCCATCTCTGATTCACCACCTTTGATCCCCCGCCTCTGATTCCCCATGTCTGATTCACCGCCTCTGTTTCCCCACCTCTGATTCCCCGCCTCTGATTCCACATATCTGATTCCCCGCCTCTGATTCCCCAACTCTGATTCCACGCCTGTGATTCGCCAGCTATGATTCCACGCCTCTGATTCCCTACGTCTAATTCCCTGCCTGTGATTCCCTGCCTCTTATTCCCCGCCTCTGATTCCCCGCCTCTGTTTCCTCATATCTGATTCCCCACCTCTGATTCCCCAACTCTGATTCCCCACCTCTGATTCCCCTTGAATGTTTCCCTGCCTCTGATTCCCCGCCTCTGATTCCCCATCTCTTATTCACCGCCTCTGATTCCCCACATCTGATTCCCCATATCTGATTAGCCACCTCTGTTTCCCCGCCTCTGATTCCCCGCCTCTGATTCCCCATATCTGATTCCCCGCCTCTGATTCCCCATCTCTGATTCCCGGACTCTGATTCCCCACCTCTGATTCCCGGCCTCTGATTCCCGGCCTATGATTCCCCGCTTCTGATTCCCCGCCTCTGATTCCCTGCTTCTGATTCCCCATCTCTGATTCCCCACATCTGATTCCCTGCCTCTGATTCCCCGCCTCTGATTCCCCGCCTCTGATTCCCTGGCACTGATTCCCCGCCTCTGATTCCCCATATCTGATTCCCTGCCTCTGATGCCCCATCTCTGATTTCCGCCCTCCGATTTCCCACCTCTGGTTCCCCATATCTGATACCCCTCCTCTGTTTCCCCGCCTCTGATTCCCCATATCTGATTCCCCACCTATGTTTCCCCGCCTCTGATGCCCTGCCTCTGATTCCATGCCTCTGATTCCCAACCTCTGATTCCCCACCTCTGATTCCCCATATCTGATTCCCCGCCTCTGTTTCCCCGCCTCTGATTCCCTGCCTCTGTTTCCTCATATCTGATTCCCCACATCTGATTCCCCAACACTGATTCCCCGCCTCTGATTCCCCAGCTCTGATTCACCACCTCTGATTCCCCGCGTCTGATTCCCCGCCTCTGATTCCCCATCTCTGATTCCCTATCTCTGATTCCCCAATTCTGATACCCCGCCTTTGATTCCCTGCCTCTGATTCCCAACCTCTGATTCCCCACCTCTGATTCCCCATATCTGATTCCCCGCCTCTGTTTCCCCACCTCTTATTCCCCGCCTCTGTTTCCCCATATCTGATTCCCGGCCTCTCATTCCCCAGCTCTGATTCCCCGCCTCTGATTCCCCATATCTGATTCCCCGCCGCTGATTCCCCGCCTCTGATTCCCCATCTCTGATTCACCACCTTTGATCCCCCGCCTCTGATTCCCCATGTCTGATTCACCGCCTCTGTTTCCCCACCTCTGATTCCCCGCCTCTGATTCCACATATCTGATTCCCCGCCTCTGATTCCCCAACTCTGATTCCACGCCTGTGATTCGCCAGCTATGATTCCACGCCTCTGATTCCCTACGTCTAATTCCCTGCCTGTGATTCCCTGCCTCTTATTCCCCGCCTCTGATTCCCCGCATCTGATTCCCTGCCTCTGAATCCCCACCTCTATTCCCTGCCTCTGATTCCCAACCTCTGATTCCCCTCCTCTGATTCCCCATATCTGATTCCCCGCCTCCATTTCCCTGCCTCTGATTCCCCGCCTCTGTTACCCCATATCTGATTCCCCGCCTCTGATTCCCCAACTCTGATTCTGCACATCTGATTCCCTGCCTCTTATTCCCCACCTCTAATTCCCGGCCTCTGATTCCCGGCCTCTGATTCCCCACCTCTGATTCTCCATATCTGATTCCCCGCCTCTGTTTCCCCGCCTCTGATTCCCCACCTCTGTTTCCCCATATCTGATTCCCCGCATCTGATTCCCCACGTCTGATTCCCTGCCTGTCATTCCCTGCCTCTTATTCCCCGCCTCTGATGCCCCGCATCTGATTCCCTGCCTCTGAATCCCCACCTTGATTCCCTGCCTCTGATTCCCAACCTCTGATTCCCCTCCTCTGATTCCCCATATCTGATTCCCCACCTCCATTTCCCTGCCTCTGATTCCCCGCCTCTGTTACCCAATATCTGATTCCCCGCCTCTGATTCCCCAACTCTGTTTCTGCACATCTGATTCCCTGCCTCTTATTCCCCACCTCTAATTCCCGGCCTCTGATTCCCGGCCTCTGATACCCTACCTCTGATTCTCCATATCTGATTCCCCGCCTCTGTTTCCCCGCCTCTGATTCCCCGCCTCTGTTTCCCCATATCTGATTCCCCGCCTCTGATTCCCCAACTCTGATTCCCCGCCTCTGATTCCCCAGGTCTGATTCCCCGACTCTGATTCCACGTGTTTGATTACCTGCCTCTGATTCCCCGCCTCTGCTTCCCCATCTCTGATTCACCGCTTTTGATTCGCCACCTCTGATTCCCCATATGTGATTCCCCTCCTCTGTTTCCCCGCCTCTGATTCCCCGCCTCTGATTCCCCATATCTCATTCCCCGCCTCTGATTCCCCGCATCTGATTCCCTGCCTCTGAATCCCCACCTCTGATTCCCTGCCTCTGATTCCCAACCTCTGATTCCCCTCCTCTGATTCCCCATATCTGATTCCCCGCCTCCGTTTCCCTGCCTCTGATTGACCGCCTCTGTTTCCCCATATCTGATTCCCCGCCTCTTATTACCCAACTCTGATTCCCCGCCTGTGATTCCCCAGCTCTGATTCCCCGCCTCTGATTCCCCGCGTCTGATTCCCAGCCTCTGATTCCCCATGTCTGATTTCCTGCCTCTGATTCCCCGCCTCTGATTCGCCATCTCTGATTCATCGCCTCTGATTCCCCACCTCTGATTCCCCATATCTTATTCCCCACCTATGTTTCCCCGCCTCTGATTCCCCGCCTCTGATTCCCCGCCTCTGATTCCCCATCTCTGATTCCCGGACTCTGATTCCCCACCTCTGATTCCCTATCTCTGATTCCACACATCCGATTCCCTGCCTCTGATTCCCCGCCTCTGATGCCCCGCCTCTGATTCCCAATCTCTGATTCCCCTCCTCTGATTCCCCATATCTGATTCCCCGCCTCCGTTTCCCTGCCTCTGATTCCCCGCCTCTGTTTCCCCATATCTGATTCCCCGCCTCTGATTCCCCAACTCTGATTCCCCGCCTCTGATTCCCCAGCTCTGATTCCCCGCCTCTGATTCCCCGCGTCTGATTCCCAGCCTCTGATTCCCCATGTCTTATTCCCCGCCTCTGATTCGCCATCTCTGATTCATCGCCTCTGATTCCCCACCTCTGATTCCCCATATCTGATTCCCACCTATGTTTCCCCGCCTCTGATGCCCCGCCTCTGATTCCATGCCTCTGATTCCCAACCTCTGATTCCCCACCTCTGATTCCCCATATCTGATTCCCCGCCTCTGTTTCCCCTCCTCTGATTCCCTGCCTCTGTTTCCTCATATCTGATTCCCCGCCTCTGATTCCCCAAAACTGATTCCCCTCCTCTGATTCCCCAGCTCTGATTCACCACCTCTGATTCCCCGCGTCTGATTCCCCGCCTCTGATTCCCCGTCTCTGATTCCCAACCTCTGATTCCCCACCTCTGATTCCCCATATCTGATTCCCCGCCTCTGTTTCCCCGCCTCTTATTCCCCGCCTCTGTTTCCCCATATCTGATTCCCGGCCTCTCATTCCCCAGCTCTGATTCCCCGCCTCTGATTCCCCATATCTGATTCCCCGCCGCTGATTCCCCAACTCTGATTCCCCAACTCTGATTCCCCGCCTCTGATTCCCCGCGACTGAATCCCTGCCTCTGATTCCCCGCCTCTGATTCCCCATCTCTGATTCACCACCTCTGATCCCCCGCCTCTGATTCCCCATGTCTGATTCACCACCTCTGTTTCCCCACCTCTGATTCCCCGCCTCTGATTCCACATATCTGATTCCCCGCCTCTGATTCCCCAACTCTGATTCCCCGCCTGTGATTCGCCAGCTATGATTCCCCGCCTCTGATTCCCCACGTCTAATTCCCTGCCTGTGATTCCCTGCCTCTTATTCCCCGCCTCTGATTCCCCGCATCTGATTCCCTGCCTCTGAATCCCCACCTCTATTCCCTGCCTCTGATTCCCAACCTCTGATTCCCCTCCTCTGATTCCCCATATCTGATTCCCCGCCTCCAATTCCCTGCCTCTGATTCCCCGCCTCTGTTACCCCATATCTGATTCCCCGCCTCTGATTCCCCAACTCTGATTCTGCACATCTGATTCCCTGCCTCTTATTCCCCACCTCTAATTCCCGGCCTCTGATTCCCGGCCGCTGATTCCCCACCTCTGATTCTCCATATCTGATTCCCCGCCTCTGTTTCCCCGCCTCTGATTCCCCAGCTCTGTTTCCCCATATCTGATTCCCCGCCTCTGATTCCCCAACTCTGATTCCCCGCCTCTGATTCCCCATCTCTGATTCACCACCTCTGATCCCCCGCCTCTGATTCCCCATGTCTGATTCACCGCCTCTGTTTCCCCACCTCTGATTCCCCGCCTCTGATTCCCCATATCTGATTCCCCGACTCTGATTCCACGTGTTTGATTACCTGCCTCTGATTCCCCGCCTCTGCTTCCCCATCTCTGATTCACCGCTTTTGATTCGCCACCTCTGATTCCCCATATGTGATACCCCGCCTCTGTTTCCCCGCCTCTCATTCCCCGCCTCTGATTCCCCATATCTCATTCCCCGCCTCTGATTCCCCGCATCTGATTCCCTGCCTCTGAATCCCCACCTCTGATTCCCTGCCTCTGATTCCCAACCTCTGATTCCCCTCCTCTGATTCCCCATATCTGATTCCCCGCCTCCGTTTCCCTGCCTCTGATTGCCCGCCTCTGTTTCCCCATATCTGATTCCCCGCCTCTGATTCCCCAACTCTGATTCCCCGCCTCTGATTCCCCAGCTCTGATTCCCCGCCTCTGATTCCCCGCGTCTGATTCCCAGCCTCTGATTCCCCATGTCTGATTTCCTGCCTCTGATTCCCCGCCTCTGATTCGCCATCTCTGATTCATCCCCTCTGATTCCCCACCTCTGATTCCCCATATCTTATTCCCCACCTATGTTTCCCCGCCTCTGATTCCCCGCCTCTGATTCCCCATCTCTGATTCCCAGACTCTGATTCCCCACCTCTGATTCCCTATCTCTGATTCTGCACATCTGATTCCCTGCCTCTGATTCCCCGACTCTGATTCCCCACCTCTGATTCCCCACCTCTGATTCCCCATATCTGATTCCCCGCCTCTGTTTTCCCGCCTCTGATTCCCTGCCTCTGTTTCCTCATATCTGATTCCCCGCCTCTGATTCCCCAACACTGATTCCCCGCCTCTGATTCCCCAGCTCTGATTCACCACCTCTGATTCCCCGCGTCTGATTCCCCGCTTCTGATTCCCGGCCTCTTATTCCCCACCTCTGATTCCCGGCCTCTGATTCCCGGCCTCTGATTCCCGAACTCTCATTCCCGGCCTCTGATTCCCGGCCTCTGATTCCCCGCCTCTGATTCCCCGCCTCTGATTCCCTGCCTCTGATTCCCCATCTCTGATTCCGCACATCTGATTCCCTGCCTCTGATTCCCCGCCTCTGATTCCCTGCCTCTGATTCCCTGCCTCTGATTCCCAACCTCTGATTCCCCACCTCTGATTCCCCATATCTGATTCCCCGCCTCTGCTTCCCCGCCTCTGATTCCCCGCCTCTGTTTCCCCATATCTGATTCCCCGCCTCTGATTCCCCAACTCTGATTCCCCACCTCTGATCCCCAGCTCTGATTCCCCGCCTCTGATTCCCCGTGTTTGATTCCCTGCCTCTGATTCCCTGCCTCTGATTCCCAACCTCTGATTCCCCACCTCTGATTCCCCATATCTGATTCCCCGCCTCTGTTTCCCCGCCTCTGATTCCCCGCCTCTGTTTCCCCATATCTGATTCCCCGCCTTTGATTGGCCACCTCTGATTCCCCATATGTGATTCCCCGCCTCTGTTTCCCCGCATCTGATTCCCCGCCTCTGATTCCCCATATCTCATTCCCCGCCTCTGATTCCCCATATCTGATTCCCTGACTCTGATTCCCCACCTCTGATTCCCGGCCTCTTTTTCCCGGCATCTGATTCCCGGCATCTGATTCCCGGCCTCTGATTCCCGGCCTCTGATTCCCCGCTTCTGATTCTGATTCCCTGCCTCTGATTCCCCATCTCTGATTCCGCACATCTGATTCCCTGCCTCTGATTCCCCACTTCTGATTCCCGGACTCTGATTCCCCACCTCTGATTCCCGGCCTCTGATTCCCGGCCTATGATTCCCCGCTTCTGATTCCCCGCCTTTGATTCCCTGCCTCTGATTCCCCATCTCTGATTCCCCACATCTGATTCATGCCTCTGATTCCCCGCCTCTGATTCCCCGCCTCTGATTCCCTGGCACTGATTCCCCGCCTCTGATTCCCCATATCTGATTCCCTGCCTCTGATGCCCCATCTCTGATTTCCGCCCTCCGATTCCCCACCTCTGTTTCCCCATATCTGATACCCATCCTCTGTTTCCCCGCCTCTGATTCCCCATATCTGAAACCCCGCCTCTTATTCCCCGCCTCTGATTCCCCGCGTCTGATTCCCCGCCTATGATTCCCCGCCTCTGATTCCCCATCTCTGATTTACAACTTCTGAATCACCACGTCTGATTCACCACCGCTGATTCCCCACCTCTGATTCCCCATCTCTTATTCCCGGCCTCTAATTCCCCACCTCTGAATCCCAGCCTCTGATTCCCTGCCTCTGATTCACGGCCTCTCATTACTGGCCTCAGATTCCCGGCCTCTGAATCCCTGCCTCTGATTCCCATTCTCTGATTCCCCGTGTCTGATTCCCTGCCTCTGATTCCCCACCTCTGATTCCCCATCTCTGATTCACCGCCTCTGATTCCCCACCTCTGATTCCCCATATCTGATTAGCCACCTCTGTTTCCCCGCCTCTGATTCCCGCCTCTGATTCCCCATATCTGATTCCCCGCCTCTGATTCCCCATCTCTGATTCCCGGACTCTGATTCCCCACCTCTGATTCCCGGCCTCTGATTCCCGGCCTATGATTCCCCGCTTCTGATTCCCCGCCTCTGATTCCCTGCCTCTGATTCCCCAACTCTGATTCCCCACATCTGATTCCCTGCCTCTGATTCCCCGCCTCTGATTCCCTGGCACTGATTCCCCGCCTCTGATTCCCCATATCTGATTCCCTGCCTCTGATGCCCCATCTCTGATTTCTGCCCTCCGATTCCCCACCTCTGTTTCCCCATATCTGATACCCCTCCTCTGTTTCCCCGCCTCTGATTCCCCATTTCTGATACCCCGCCTCTTATTCCCCGCCTCTGATTCCCCGCGTCTGATTCCCCGCCTATGATTCCCCGCCTCTGATTCCCCATCTCTGATTTACAACTTCTGAATCACCACGTCTGATTCACCACCGCTGATTCCCCACCTCTGATTCCCCATCTCTTACTCCCGGCCTCTGATTCCCCACCTCTGAATACCGGCCTCTGATTCCCTGCCTCTGATTCACGGCCTCTCATTACTGGCCTCAGATTCCCGGCCTCTGAATCCCTGCCTCTGATTCCCCATCTCTGATTCCGCACATCTGATTCCCTGCCTCTGATTCCCCGCTTCTGATTCCCCGCCTCTGATTCCCCATCTCTGATTCCCCATCTCTGATTCCCAAATTCTGATTCCCCGCCTCTGATTCCCCAGCTCTGAATCCCCGCCTCTGATTCCCCGTGTCTGATTCCCTGCCTCTGATTCCCCGCCTCTGATTCCCCATCTCTGATTCACCGCCTCTGATTCCCCACCTCTGATTCCCCATATCTGATTAGTCACCTCTGTTTCCCCGCCTCTGATTCCCCGCCTCTGATTCCCCATATCTGATTCCCCGCTTCTGATTCCCCACCTCTGATTCCCCATATCTGATAAGCCATCTCTGTTTCCCCACCTCTGAATCCCCGCCTCTGATTCCCCATATCTGATTCCCCACCTCTGATTCCCCATCTCTGATTCCCGGACTCAGATTCCCCGCCTCTGATTCCCGGCCTCTGATTCCCGGCCTATGATTCCCCGCTTCTGATTCCCCGCCTCTGATTCCCTGCCTCTGATTCCCCATCACTCATTCCCCACATCTGATTCCCTGCCTCTGATTCTCCGCCTCTGATTCCCCATATCTGATTCCCTGCCTCTGATTCCCCATCTCTGATTCCCGCCCTCCGATTCCCCACCTCTGGTTCCCCATATCTGATACCCCTCCTCTGTTTCTCCGCCTCTGATTCCCCGCCTCTGATTCCCCAACTCTGATTCCCCGCCTCTGATTCCTCAGCTCTGATTCCCCGCCACTGATTCCCCGCGTCTGATTCCCTGCCTCCGATTCCCCGCCACTGATTCCCCGCGTCTGATTCCCTGCCTCTGAATCCCCGCCTCTGATTCCCCATCTCTGATTCACCACCTCTGATTCCCTGAGTCTGATTCGCTGCCTGTGATTCCCCGCCTCTGATTCACCATCTCTGATTCACTGCCTCTGATTCCCCTTCTCTGATTCCCCATGTCAGGTTCCCCAATTCTGATTCCCGCCTCTGATGCCCCACCTCTGATTCCCCTCCTCTGATTCCCCATATCTGATTCCCCGCCTCTGATTCCCCATTTCTTATTCCCCGCCTCTGATTCCCCAGCTCTGATTCCCCACCTCTGATTCCCCGCGTCTGATTCCGCGCCTCTGAATCCCCGCGTCTCATTCCCCATCTCTGATGCACCACCGCTCATTCCCCGCCTCTGATTCCCTACCTCTGATTCCCGGCCTCTGATTCCCGGCCTCTGATTCCCGGCCTCTGATTCCCCGCCTCTGATTTCCCATCTCTGAATCTCCGCCTCTGATTCCCCAACTCTGATTCCCCGCCTCTGATTCCCCAGCTCTGATTCCCCACCTCTGATTACCCGCGTCTGATTCCCTGACGCTAATTCCCCGCCTCTGATTCCCCAGCTCTGATTCCCCACCTCTGATTCCCCATATCTGATACCCCGCCTCAGTTTCCCCGCCTCTGATTTCCCGTCTCAGATTCCCCATATCTGATACCCCGCCTCTGATTCCCCAACTCTGATTCCCCGCCTCTGATTCCCCATCTCTGATTCTCCGCCTCTGATTCCCCAACTCTGATTCCCCGCCTCTGATTCCCCAGCTCTGATTCCCCACCTCTGATTACCCGTGTCTGATTCCCTGACACTAATTCGCCGCCTCTGATTCCCCATCTCTGATTCCCGGCCTCTGATTCCCCACCTCTGATTCTCCATATCTGATTCCCCGCCTCTGTTTCCCCGCCTCTGATTCCCCAGCTCTGTTTCCCCATATCTGATTCCCCGCCTCTGATTCCCCAACTCTGATTCCCCGCCTCTGATTCCCCAGGTCTGATTCCCCGACTCTGATTCCACGTGTTTGATTACCTGCCTCTGATTCCCCGCCTCTGCTTCCCCATCTCTGATTCACCGCTTTTGATTCGCCACCTCTGATTCCCCATATGTGATACCCCGCCTCTGTTTCCCCGTCTCTCATTCCCCGCCTCTGATTCCCCATATCTCATTCCCCGCCTCTGATTCCCCGCATCTGATTCCCTGCCTCTGAATCCCCACCTCTGATTCCCTGCCTCTGATTCCCAACCTCTGATTCCCCTCCTCTGATTCCCCATATCTGATTCCCCGCCTCCGTTTCCCTGCCTCTGATTGCCCGCCTCTGTTTCCCCATATCTGATTCCCCGCCTCTGATTCCCCAACTCTGATTCCCCGCCTCTGATTCCCCAGCTCTGATTCCCCGCCTCTGATTCCCCGCGTCTGATTCCCAGCCTCTGATTCCCCATGTCTGATTTCCTGCCTCTGATTCCCCGCCTCTGATTCGCCATCTCTGATTCATCCCCTCTGATTCCCCACCTCTGATTCCCCATATCTTATTCCCCACCTATGTTTCCCCGCCTCTGATTCCCCGCCTCTGATTCCCCATCTCTGATTCCCAGACTCTGATTCCCCACCTCTGATTCCCTATCTCTGATTCTGCACATCTGATTCCCTGCCTCTGATTCCCCGACTCTGATTCCCCACCTCTGATTCCCCACCTCTGATTCCCCATATCTGATTCCCCGCCTCTGTTTTCCCGCCTCTGATTCCCTGCCTCTGTTTCCTCATATCTGATTCCCCGCCTCTGATTCCCCAACACTGATTCCCCGCCTCTGATTCCCCAGCTCTGATTCACCACCTCTGATTCCCCGCGTCTGATTCCCCGCTTCTGATTCCCGGCCTCTTATTCCCCACCTCTGATTCCCGGCCTCTGATTCCCGGCCTCTGATTCCCGAACTCTCATTCCCGGCCTCTGATTCCCGGCCTCTGATTCCCCGCCTCTGATTCCCCGCCTCTGATTCCCTGCCTCTGATTCCCCATCTCTGATTCTGCACATCTGATTCCCTGCCTCTGATTCCCCGCCTCTGATTCCCTGCCTCTGATTCCCTGCCTCTGATTCCCAACCTCTGATTCCCCACCTCTGATTCCCCATATCTGATTCCCCGCCTCTGCTTCCCCGCCTCTGATTCCCCGCCTCTGTTTCCCCATATCTGATTCCCCGCCTCTGATTCCCCAACTCTGATTCCCCACCTCTGATCCCCAGCTCTGATTCCCCGCCTCTGATTCCCCGTGTTTGATTCCCTGCCTCTGATTCCCTGCCTCTGATTCCCAACCTCTGATTCCCCACCTCTGATTCCCCATATCTGATTCCCCGCCTCTGTTTCCCCGCCTCTGATTCCCCGCCTCTGTTTCCCCATATCTGATTCCCCGCCTTTGATTGGCCACCTCTGATTCCCCATATGTGATTCCCCGCCTCTGTTTCCCCGCATCTGATTCCCCGCCTCTGATTCCCCATATCTCATTCCCCGCCTCTGATTCCCCATATCTGATTCCCTGACTCTGATTCCCCACCTCTGATTCCCGGCCTCTTTTTCCCGGCATCTGATTCCCGGCATCTGATTCCCGGCCTCTGATTCCCGGCCTCTGATTCCCCGCTTCTGATTCTGATTCCCTGCCTCTGATTCCCCATCTCTGATTCCGCACATCTGATTCCCTGCCTCTGATTCCCCACTTCTGATTCCCGGACTCTGATTCCCCACCTCTGATTCCCGGCCTCTGATTCCCGGCCTATGATTCCCCGCTTCTGATTCCCCGCCTTTGATTCCCTGCCTCTGATTCCCCATCTCTGATTCCCCACATCTGATTCATGCCTCTGATTCCCCGCCTCTGATTCCCCGCCTCTGATTCCCTGGCACTGATTCCCCGCCTCTGATTCCCCATATCTGATTCCCTGCCTCTGATGCCCCATCTCTGATTTCCGCCCTCCGATTCCCCACCTCTGTTTCCCCATATCTGATACCCATCCTCTGTTTCCCCGCCTCTGATTCCCCATATCTGAAACCCCGCCTCTTATTCCCCGCCTCTGATTCCCCGCGTCTGATTCCCCGCCTATGATTCCCCGCCTCTGATTCCCCATCTCTGATTTACAACTTCTGAATCACCACGTCTGATTCACCACCGCTGATTCCCCACCTCTGATTCCCCATCTCTTATTCCCGGCCTATAATTCCCCACCTCTGAATCCCAGCCTCTGATTCCCTGCCTCTGATTCACGGCCTCTCATTACTGGCCTCAGATTCCCGGCCTCTGAATCCCTGCCTCTGATTCCCATTCTCTGATTCCCCGTGTCTGATTCCCTGCCTCTGATTCCCCACCTCTGATTCCCCATCTCTGATTCACCGCCTCTGATTCCCCACCTCTGATTCCCCATATCTGATTAGCCACCTCTGTTTCCCCGCCTCTGATTCCCGCCTCTGATTCCCCATATCTGATTCCCCGCCTCTGATTCCCCATCTCTGATTCCCGGACTCTGATTCCCCACCTCTGATTCCCGGCCTCTGATTCCCGGCCTATGATTCCCCGCTTCTGATTCCCCGCCTCTGATTCCCTGCCTCTGATTCCCCAACTCTGATTCCCCACATCTGATTCCCTGCCTCTGATTCCCCGCCTCTGATTCCCTGGCACTGATTCCCCGCCTCTGATTCCCCATATCTGATTCCCTGCCTCTGATGCCCCATCTCTGATTTCTGCCCTCCGATTCCCCACCTCTGTTTCCCCATATCTGATACCCCTCCTCTGTTTCCCCGCCTCTGATTCCCCATTTCTGATACCCCGCCTCTTATTCCCCGCCTCTGATTCCCCGTGTCTGATTCCCCGCCTATGATTCCCCGCCTCTGATTCCCCATCTCTGATTTACAACTTCTGAATCACCACGTCTGATTCACCACCGCTGATTCCCCACCTCTGATTCCCCATCTCTTACTCCCGGCCTCTGATTCCCCACCTCTGAATACCGGCCTCTGATTCCCTGCCTCTGATTCACGGCCTCTCATTACTGGCCTCAGATTCCCGGCCTCTGAATCCCTGCCTCTGATTCCCCATCTCTGATTCCGCACATCTGATTCCCTGCCTCTGATTCCCCGCTTCTGATTCCCCGCCTCTGATTCCCAATCTCTGATTCCCCATCTCTGATTCCCAAATTCTGATTCCCCGCCTCTGATTCCCCAGCTCTGAATCCCCGCCTCTGATTCCCCGTGTCTGATTCCCTGCCTCTGATTCCCCGCCTCTGATTCCCCATCTCTGATTCACCGCCTCTGATTCCCCACCTCTGATTCCCCATATCTGATTAGTCACCTCTGTTTCCCCGCCTCTGATTCCCCGCCTCTGATTCCCCATATCTGATTCCCCGCTTCTGATTCCCCACGTCTGATTCCCCATATCTGATAAGCCATCTCTGTTTCCCCACCTCTGAATCCCCGCCTCTGATTCCCCATATCTGATTCCCCACCTCTGATTCCCCATCTCTGATTCCCGGACTCAGATTCCCCGCCTCTGATTCCCGGCCTCTGATTCCCGGCCTATGATTCCCCGCTTCTGATTCCCCGCCTCTGATTCCCTGCCTCTGATTCCCCATCACTCATTCCCCACATCTGATTCCCTGCCTCTGATTCTCCGCCTCTGATTCCCCATATCTGATTCCCTGCCTCTGATTCCCCATCTCTGATTCCCGCCCTCCGATTCCCCACCTCTGGTTCCCCATATCTGATACCCCTCCTCTGTTTCTCCGCCTCTGATTCCCCGCCTCTGATTCCCCAACTCTGATTCCCCGCCTCTGATTCCTCAGCTCTGATTCCCCGCCACTGATTCCCCGCGTCTGATTCCCTGCCTCCGATTCCCCGCCACTGATTCCCCGCGTCTGATTCCCTGCCTCTGAATCCCCGCCTCTGATTCCCCATCTCTGATTCACCACCTCTGATTCCCTGAGTCTGATTCGCTGCCTGTGATTCCCCGCCTCTGATTCACCATCTCTGATTCACTGCCTCTGATTCCCCTTCTCTGATTCCCCATGTCAGGTTCCCCAATTCTGATTCCCGCCTCTGATGCCCCACCTCTGATTCCCCTCCTCTGATTCCCCATATCTGATTCCCCGCCTCTGATTCCCCATTTCTTATTCCCCGCCTCTGATTCCCCAGCTCTGATTCCCCACCTCTGATTCCCCGCGTCTGATTCCGCGCCTCTGAATCCCCGCGTCTCATTCCCCATCTCTGATGCACCACCGCTCATTCCCCGCCTCTGATTCCCTACCTCTGATTCCCGGCCTCTGATTCCCGGCCTCTGATTCCCGGCCTCTGATTCCCCGCCTCTGATTTCCCATCTCTGAATCTCCGCCTCTGATTCCCCAACTCTGATTCCCCGCCTCTGATTCCCCAGCTCTGATTCCCCACCTCTGATTACCCGCGTCTGATTCCCTGACGCTAATTCCCCGCCACTGATTCCCCATCTCTGATTCACCGCCTCTGATTCCCCACCTCTGATTCCCCATATCTGATACCCCGCCTCAGTTTCCCCGCCTCTGATTTCCCGTCTCAGATTCCCCATATCTGATACCCTGCCTCTGATTCCCCAACTCTGATTCCCCGCCTCTGATTCCCCATCTCTGATTCTCCGCCTCTGATTCCCCAACTCTGATTCCCCGCCTCTGATTCCCCAGCTCTGATTCCCCACCTCTGATTACCCGTGTCTGATTCCCTGACACTAATTCGCCGCCTCTGATTCCCCATCTCTGATTCACCGCCTCTGATTCCCCACCTCTGATTCCCCATACCTGATTCCCCGCCTCAGTTTCCCCGCCTCTGATTTCCCGCCTCAGATTCCCCATATCTGATACCCCGCCTCTGATTCCCCAACTCTGATTCCCCGCCTCTGATTCCCCAGCTATGATTCCCCGCCTCTGATTCCCGCGTCTGATTCCCTGCTTCTGATTCCCTGCCTCTGATTCCCCATCTGTGATTAACCACCTCTGATTCTCCGCGTCTGATTCCCCGCCACTGATTCCCCATCTCTTATTCCCCATCTCTGATTCCCAAATTCTGATTCCCCGCCTCTAATTCCCCAGCTCTGATTCCCCACATCTGATTCCCTGCCTCTGATTCCCCACCTCTGATTCCCAATATCTGATTCCCCGCCTCTGATTCACCGCCTCTGTTTTCCCATATCTGATTCCCCACCTCTGATTTCCCAACTCTGATTCCCCACCTCTGATTCCCCAGCTCTGATTCCCCGCCTCTGATTCCCTGTGTGATTCCCTGCCTCTGATTCCCCGCCTCTGATTCCCCATTTCTGATTCACCGCCTGTGATTCCCCACCTATGATTCCCCATATCTGATTAGCCACCTATATTTCCCCGCCTCTGATTCCCCGCCTCTGATTCTCAATATCTGATTCCCCGCCTCTGATTCCCCATCTCTGATTCCCGGACTCTGATTCCCCACCTCTGATTCCCGGCCTCTGATTCCCAGCCTATGATTCCCCGCTTCTGATTCCCCGCCTCTGATTCCCTGCCTCTGATTCCCCATCTCTGATTCCCCACATCTGATTCCCTGCCCCTGATTCCCCGCCTCTGATTCCCCGCCTCTGATTCCCCGCCTCTGATTCCCCGCCTCTGTTTCCTCATATCTGATTCCCCACCTCTGATTCCCCAACTCTGTTTCCCCACCTCTGATTCCCCAGCTCTGATTCCCCGCCTCTGATTCCCCGTGACTGTTTCCCTGCCTCTGATACCCCGCCTCTGATTCCCCATCTCTGATTCACCGCCTCTGATTCCCCACATCTGATTCCCCATATCTGATTAGCCACCTCTGTTTCCCCGCCTCTGATTCCCCGCCTCTGATTCCCCATATCTGATTCCCCGCCTCTGATTCCCCATCTCTGATTCCCGGACTCTGATTCCCCACCTCTGATTCCCGGCCTCTGATTCCCGGCCTATGATTCCCCGCTTCTGATTCCCCGCTTCTGATTCCCTGCTTCTGATTCCCCATCTCTGATTCCCCACATCTGATTCCCTGCCTCTGATTCCCCGCCTCTGATTCCCCGCCTCTGATTCCCTGGCACTGATTCCCCGCCTCTGATTCCCCATATCTGATTCCCTGCCTCTGATGCCCCATCTCTGATTTCCGCCCTCCGATTCCCCACCTCTGGTTCCCCATATCTGATACCCCTCCTCTGTTTCCCCGCCTCTGATTCCCCATATCTGATACCCCGCCTCTTATTCCCCGCCTCTGATTCCCCGCGTCTGATTCCCAGCCTCTGATTCCCCATGTCTTATTCCCCGCCTCTGATTCCCCGCCTCTGATTCGCCATCTCTGATTCATCGCCTCTGATTCCCCACCTCTGATTCCCCATATCTGATTCCCCACCTATGTTTCCCCGCCTCTGATGCCCTGCCTCTGATTCCATGCCTCTGATTCCCAACCTCTGATTCCCCACCTCTGATTCCCCATATCTGATTCCCCGCCTCTGTTTCCCCGCCTCTGATTCCCTGCCTCTGTTTCCTCATATCTGATTCCCCACATCTGATTCCCCAACACTGATTCCCCGCCTCTGATTCCCCAGCTCTGATTCACCACCTCTGATTCCCCGCGTCTGATTCCCCGCCTCTGATTCCCCATATCTGATTCCCCGCCTCTGATTCCCCATCTCTGATTCCCGGACTCAGATTCCCCGCCTCTGATTCCCGGCCTCTGATTCCCGGCCTATGATTCCCCGCTTCTGATTCCCCGCCTCTGATTCCCTGCCTCTGATTCCCCATCACTCATTCCCCACATCTGATTCCCTGCCTCTGATTGTCCGCCTCTGATTCCCCATATCTGATTCCCTGCCTCTGATTCCCCATCTCTGATTCCCGCCCTCCGATTCCCCACCTCTGGTTCCCCATATCTGATACCCCTCCTCTGTTTCTCCGCCTCTGATTCCCCGCCTCTGATTCCCCATATCTGATTCCCCGCCTCTGATTCCCCAACTCTGATTCCCCGCCTCTGATTCCTCAGCTCTGATTCCCCGCCACTGATTCCCCGCGTCTGATTCCCTGCCTCTGATTCCCCGCCACTGATTCCCCGCGTCTGATTCCCTGCCTCTGAATCCCCGCCTCTGATTCCCCATCTCTGATTCACCACCTCTGATTCCCTGAGTCTGATTCGCTGCCTGTGATTCCCCGCCTCTGATTCACCATCTCTGATTCACTGCCTCTGATTCCCTTTCTCTGATTCCCCATGTCAGGTTCCCCAATTCTGATTCCCGCCTCTGATGCCCCACCTCTGATTCCCCTCCTCTGATTCCCCATATCTGATTCCCCGCCTCTGATTCCCCATTTCTTATTCCCCGCCTCTGATTCCCCAGCTCTGATTCCCCACCTCTGATTCCCCGCGTCTGATTCCGCGCCTCTGAATCCCCGCCTCTCCTTCCCCATCTCTGATGCACCACCGCTCATTCCCCGCCTCTGATTCCCTACCTCTGATTCCCGGACTCTGATTCCCGGCCTCTGATTCCCGGCCTCTGATTCCCCGCCTCTGATTTCCCATCTCTGATTCTCCGCCTCTGATTCCCCAACTCTGATTCCCCGCCCCTGATTCCCCAGCTCTGATTCCCCACCTCTGATTACCCGCGTCTGATTCCCTGACGCTAATTCCCCGCCACTGATTCCCCATCTCTGATTCACCGCCTCTGATTCCCCACCTCTGATTCCCCATATCTGATACCCCGCCTCAGTTTCCCCGCCTCTGATTTCCCGTCTCAGATTCCCCATATCTGATACCCCGCCTCTGATTCCCCAACTCTGATTCCCCGCCTCTGATTCCCCATCTCTGATTCTCCGCCTCTGATTCCCCAACTCTGATTCCCTGCCTCTGATTCCCCAGCTCTGATTCACCACCTCTGATTACCCGTGTCTGATTCCCTGACGCTAATTCGCCGCCTCTGATTCCCCATCTCTGATTCACCGCCTCTGATTCCCCACCTCTGATTCCCCATACCTGATTCCCCGCCTCAGTTTCCCCGCCTCTGATTTCCCGCCTCAGATTCCCCATATCTGATACCCCGCCTCTGATTCCCCAACTCTGATCCCCGCCTCTGATTCCCCAGCTATGATTCCCCGCCTCTGATTCCCGCGTCTGATTCCCTGCTTATGATTCCCTGCCTCTGATTCCCCATCTGTGATTAACCACCTCTGATTCTCCGCGTCTGATTCCCCGCCACTGATTCCCCATCTCTTATTCCCCATCTCTGATTCCCAAATTCTGATTCCCCGCCTCTAATTCCCCAGCTCTGATTCCCCACATCTGATTCACTGCCTCTGATTCCCCACCTCTGATTCCCAATATCTGATTCCCCGCCTCTGTTTCCCCGCCTCTGATTCACCGCCTCTGTTTTCCCATATCTGATTCCCCACCTCTGATTTCCCAACTCTGATTCCCCACCTCTGATTCCCCAGCTCTGATTCCCCGCCTCTGATTCCCTGTGTGATTCCCTGCCTCTGATTCCCCGCCTCTGATTCCCCATCTCTGATTCACCGCCTGTGATTCCCCACCTACGATTCCCCATATCTGATTAGCCACCTATATTTCCCCGCCTCTGATTCCCCGCCTCTGATTCTCAATATCTGATTCCCCGCCTCTGATTCCCCATCTCTGATTCCCGGACTCTGATTCCCCACCTCTGATTCCCGGCCTCTGATTCCCAGCCTATGATTCCCCGCTTCTGATTCCCCGCCTCTGATTCCCTGCCTCTGATTCCCCGCCTCTGATTCCCCGCCTCTGATTCCCCGCCTCTGTTTCCTCATATCTGATTCCCCACCTCTGATTCCCCAGCTCTGATTCCCCGCCTCTGATTCCCCGTGACTGTTTCCCTGCCTCTGATTCCCCGCCTCTGATTCCCCATCTCTTATTCACCGCCTCTGATTCCCCACATCTGATTCCCCATATCTGATTAGCCACCTCTGTTTCCCCACCTCTGATTCCCCATATCTGATACCCCGCCTCTTATTCCCCGCCTCTGATTCCCCGCGTCTGATTCCCAGCCTCTGATTTCCCATGTCTTATTCCCCGCCTCTGATTCCCCGCCTCTGATTCGCCATCTCTGATTCATCGCCTCTGATTCCCCACCTCTGATTCCCCATATCTGATTCCCCACCTATGTTTCCCCGCCTCTGATGCCCTGCCTCTGATTCCATGCCTCTGATTCCCAACCTCTGATTCCCCACCTCTGATTCCCCATATCTGATTCCCCGCCTCTGTTTCCCCGCCTCTGATTCCCTGCCTCTGTTTCCCCATATCTGATTCCCCACATCTGATTCCCCAACACTGATTACCCGCCTCTGATTCCCCAGCTCTGATTCACCACCTCTGATTCCCCGCGTCTGATTCCCCGCCTCTGATTCCCCATCTCTGATTCCCTATCTCTGATTCCCCAATTCTGATACCCCGCCTTTGATTCCCTGCCTCTGATTCCCAACCTCTGATTCCCCACCTCTGATTCCCCATATCTGGTTCCCCGCCTCTGTTTCCCCACCTCTTATTCCCCGCCTCTGTTTCCCCATATCTGATTCCCGGCCTCTCATTCCCCAGCTCTGATTCCCCGCCTCTGATTCCCCATATCTGATTCCCCGCCGCTGATTCCCCGCCTCTGATTCCCCATCTCTGATTCACCACCTTTGATCCCCCGCCTCTGATTCCCCATGTCTGATTCACCGCCTCTGTTTCCCCACCTCTGATTCCCCGCCTCTGATTCCACATATCTGATTCCCCGCCCCTGATTCCCCAACTCTGATTCCCCGCCTGTGATTCGCCAGCTATGATTCCACGCCTCTGATTCCCTACGTCTAATTCCCTGCCTGTGATTCCCTGCCTCTTATTCCCCGCCTCTGATTCCCCGCATCTGATTCCCTGCCTCTGAATCCCCACCTCTCTTCCCTGCCTCTGATTCCCAACCTCTGATTCCCCTCCTCTGATTCCCCATATCTGATTCCCCGCCTCCATTTCCCTGCCTCTGATTCCCCGCCTCTGTTACCCCATATCTGATTCCCCGCCTCTGATTCCCCAACTCTGATTCTGCACATCTGATTCCCTGCCTCTTATTCCCCACCTCTAATTCCCGGCCTCTGATTCCCGGCCTCTGATTCCCCACCTCTGATTCTCCATATCTGATTCCCCGCCTCTGTTTCCCCGCCTCTGATTCCCCACCTCTGTTTCCCCATATCTGATTCCCCGCATCTGATTCCCCACGTCTGATTCCCTGCCTGTCATTCCCTGCCTCTTATTCCCCACCTCTGATGCCCCGCATCTGATTCCCTGCCTCTGAATCCCCAACTTGATTCCCTGCCTCTGATTCCCAACCTCTGATTCCCCTCCTCTGATTCCCCATATCTGATTCCCCACCTCCATTTCCCTGCCTCTGATTCCCCGCCTCTGTTACCCAATATCTGATTCCCCGCCTCTGATTCCCCAACTCTGTTTCTGCACATCTGATTCACTGCCTCTTATTCCCCACCTCTAATTCCCGGCCTCTGATTCCCGGCCTCTGATACCCTACCTCTGATTCTCCATATCTGATTCCCTGCCTCTGTTTCCCCGCCTCTGATTCCCCGCCTCTGTTTCCCCATATCTGATTCCCCGCCTCTGATTCCCCAACTCTGATTCCCCGCCTCTGATTCCCCAGGTCTGATTCCCCGCCTCTGATTCCACGTGTTTGATTACCTGCCTCTGATTCCCCGCCTCTGCTTCCCCATCTCTGATTCACCGCCTTTGATTCGCCACCTCTGATTCCCCATATGTGATTCCCCTCCTCTGTTTCCCCGCCTCTGATTCCCCGCCTCTGATTCCCCATATCTCATTCCCCGCCTCTGATTCCCCGCATCTGATTCCCTGCCTCTGAATCCCCACCTCTGATTCCCTGCCTCTGATTCCCAACCTCTGATTCCCCTCCTCTGATTCCCCATATCTGATTCACCGCCTCCGTTTCCCTGCCTCTGATTGACCGCCTCTGTTTCCCCATATCTGATTCCCCGCCTCTGATTACCCAACTCTGATTCCCCGCCTGTGATTCCCCAGCTCTGATTCCCCGCCTCTGATTCCCCGCGTCTGATTCCCAGCCTCTGATTCCCCATGTCTGATTTCCTGCCTCTGATTCCCCGCCTCTGATTCGCCATCTCTGATTCATCGCCTCTGATTCCCCACCTCTGATTCCCCATATCTTATTCCCCACCTATGTTTCCCCGCCTCTGATTCCCCACCTCTGATTCCCCGCCTCTGATTCCCCATCTCTGATTCCCGGACTCTGATTCCCCACCTCTGATTCCCTATCTCTGATTCCACACATCCGATTCCCTGCCTCTGATTCCCCGCCTCTGATGCCCCGCCTCTGATTCCCAATCTCTGATTCCCCTCCTCTGATTCCCCATATCTGATTCCCCGCCTCCGTTTCCCTGCCTCTGATTCCCCGCCTCTGTTTCCCCATATCTGATTCCCCGCCTCTGATTCCCCAACTCTGATTCCCCGCCTCTGATTCCCCAGCTCTGATTCCCCGCCTCTGATTCCCCGCGTCTGATTCCCAGCCTCTGATTCCCCATGTCTTATTCCCCGCCTCTGATTCGCCATCTCTGATTCATCGCCTCTGATTCCCCACCTCTGATTCCCCATATCTGATTCCCACCTATGTTTCCCCGCCTCTGATGCCCCGCCTCTGATTCCATGCCTCTGATTCCCAACCTCTGATTCCCCACCTCTGATTCCCCATATCTGATTCCCCGCCTCTGTTTCCCCTCCTCTGATTCCCTGCCTCTGTTTCCTCATATCTGATTCCCCGCCTCTGATTCCCCAAAACTGATTCCCCTCCTCTGATTCCCCAGCTCTGATTCACCACCTCTGATTCCCCGCGTCTGATTCCCCGCCTCTGATTCCCCGTCTCTGATTCCCTATCTCCGATTCCCCAATTCTGATTCCCCGCCTTTGATTCCCTGCCTCTGATTCCCAACCTCTGATTCCCCACCTCTGATTCCCCATATCTGATTCCCCGCCTCTGTTTCCCCGCCTCTTATTCCCCGCCTCTGTTTCCCCATATCTGATTCCCGGCCTCTCATTCCCCAGCTCTGATTCCCCGCCTCTGATTCCCCATATCTGATTCCCCGCCGCTGATTCCCCAACTCTGATTCCCCAACTCTGATTCCCCGCCTCTGATTCCCCGCATCTGAATCCCTGCCTCTGATTCCCCGCCTCTGATTCCCCATCTCTGATTCACCACCTCTGATCCCCCGCCTCTGATTCCCCATGTCTGATTCACCACCTCTGTTTCCCCACCTCTGATTCCCCGCCTCTGATTCCACATATCTGATTCCCCGCCTCTGATTCCCCAACTCTGATTCCCCGCCTGTGATTCGCCAGCTATGATTCCCCGCCTCTGATTCCCCACGTCTAATTCCCTGCCTGTGATTCCCTGCCTCTTATTCCGCGCCTCTGATTCCCCGCATCTGATTCCCTGCCTCTGATTCCCCATATCTCATTCCCCGCCTCTGATTCCCCATATCTGATTCCCTGACTCTGATTCCCCACCTCTGATTCCCGGCCTCTTTTTCCCGGCATCTGATTCCCGGCATCTGATTCCCGGCCTCTGATTCCCGGCCTCTGATTCCCCGCTTCTGATTCTGATTCCCTGCCTCTGATTCCCCATCTCTGATTCCGCACATCTGATTCCCTGCCTCTGATTCCCCACTTCTGATTCCCGGACTCTGATTCCCCACCTCTGATTCCCGGCCTCTGATTCCCGGCCTATGATTCCCCGCTTCTGATTCCCCGCCTTTGATTCCCTGCCTCTGATTCCCCATCTCTGATTCCCCACATCTGATTCATGCCTCTGATTCCCCGCCTCTGATTCCCCGCCTCTGATTCCCTGGCACTGATTCCCCGCCTCTGATTCCCCATATCTGATTCCCTGCCTCTGATGCCCCATCTCTGATTTCCGCCCTCCGATTCCCCACCTCTGTTTCCCCATATCTGATACCCATCCTCTGTTTCCCCGCCTCTGATTCCCCATATCTGAAACCCCGCCTCTTATTCCCCGCCTCTGATTCCCCGCGTCTGATTCCCCGCCTATGATTCCCCGCCTCTGATTCCCCATCTCTGATTTACAACTTCTGAATCACCACGTCTGATTCACCACCGCTGATTCCCCACCTCTGATTCCCCATCTCTTATTCCCGGCCTCTAATTCCCCACCTCTGAATCCCAGCCTCTGATTCCCTGCCTCTGATTCACGGCCTCTCATTACTGGCCTCAGATTCCCGGCCTCTGAATCCCTGCCTCTGATTCCCATTCTCTGATTCCCCGTGTCTGATTCCCTGCCTCTGATTCCCCACCTCTGATTCCCCATCTCTGATTCACCGCCTCTGATTCCCCACCTCTGATTCCCCATATCTGATTAGCCACCTCTGTTTCCCCGCCTCTGATTCCCGCCTCTGATTCCCCATATCTGATTCCCCGCCTCTGATTCCCCATCTCTGATTCCCGGACTCTGATTCCCCACCTCTGATTCCCGGCCTCTGATTCCCGGCCTATGATTCCCCGCTTCTGATTCCCCGCCTCTGATTCCCTGCCTCTGATTCCCCAACTCTGATTCCCCACATCTGATTCCCTGCCTCTGATTCCCCGCCTCTGATTCCCTGGCACTGATTCCCCGCCTCTGATTCCCCATATCTGATTCCCTGCCTCTGATGCCCCATCTCTGATTTCTGCCCTCCGATTCCCCACCTCTGTTTCCCCATATCTGATACCCCTCCTCTGTTTCCCCGCCTCTGATTCCCCATTTCTGATACCCCGCCTCTTATTCCCCGCCTCTGATTCCCCGCGTCTGATTCCCCGCCTATGATTCCCCGCCTCTGATTCCCCATCTCTGATTTACAACTTCTGAATCACCACGTCTGATTCACCACCGCTGATTCCCCACCTCTGATTCCCCATCTCTTACTCCCGGCCTCTGATTCCCCACCTCTGAATACCGGCCTCTGATTCCCTGCCTCTGATTCACGGCCTCTCATTACTGGCCTCAGATTCCCGGCCTCTGAATCCCTGCCTCTGATTCCCCATCTCTGATTCCGCACATCTGATTCCCTGCCTCTGATTCCCCGCTTCTGATTCCCCGCCTCTGATTCCCCATCTCTGATTCCCCATCTCTGATTCCCAAATTCTGATTCCCCGCCTCTGATTCCCCAGCTCTGAATCCCCGCCTCTGATTCCCCGTGTCTGATTCCCTGCCTCTGATTCCCCGCCTCTGATTCCCCATCTCTGATTCACCGCCTCTGATTCCCCACCTCTGATTCCCCATATCTGATTAGTCACCTCTGTTTCCCCGCCTCTGATTCCCCGCCTCTGATTCCCCATATCTGATTCCCCGCTTCTGATTCCCCACCTCTGATTCCCCATATCTGATAAGCCATCTCTGTTTCCCCACCTCTGAATCCCCGCCTCTGATTCCCCATATCTGATTCCCCACCTCTGATTCCCCATCTCTGATTCCCGGACTCAGATTCCCCGCCTCTGATTCCCGGCCTCTGATTCCCGGCCTATGATTCCCCGCTTCTGATTCCCCGCCTCTGATTCCCTGCCTCTGATTCCCCATCACTCATTCCCCACATCTGATTCCCTGCCTCTGATTCTCCGCCTCTGATTCCCCATATCTGATTCCCTGCCTCTGATTCCCCATCTCTGATTCCCGCCCTCCGATTCCCCACCTCTGGTTCCCCATATCTGATACCCCTCCTCTGTTTCTCCGCCTCTGATTCCCCGCCTCTGATTCCCCAACTCTGATTCCCCGCCTCTGATTCCTCAGCTCTGATTCCCCGCCACTGATTCCCCGCGTCTGATTCCCTGCCTCCGATTCCCCGCCACTGATTCCCCGCGTCTGATTCCCTGCCTCTGAATCCCCGCCTCTGATTCCCCATCTCTGATTCACCACCTCTGATTCCCTGAGTCTGATTCGCTGCCTGTGATTCCCCGCCTCTGATTCACCATCTCTGATTCACTGCCTCTGATTCCCCTTCTCTGATTCCCCATGTCAGGTTCCCCAATTCTGATTCCCGCCTCTGATGCCCCACCTCTGATTCCCCTCCTCTGATTCCCCATATCTGATTCCACGCCTCTGATTCCCCATTTCTTATTCCCCGCCTCTGATTCCCCAGCTCTGATTCCCCACCTCTGATTCCCCGCGTCTGATTCCGCGCCTCTGAATCCCCGCGTCTCATTCCCCATCTCTGATGCACCACCGCTCATTCCCCGCCTCTGATTCCCTACCTCTGATTCCCGGCCTCTGATTCCCGGCCTCTGATTCCCGGCCTCTGATTCCCCGCCTCTGATTTCCCATCTCTGAATCTCCGCCTCTGATTCCCCAACTCTGATTCCCCGCCTCTGATTCCCCAGCTCTGATTCCCCACCTCTGATTACCCGCGTCTGATTCCCTGACGCTAATTCCCCGCCACTGATTCCCCATCTCTGATTCACCGCCTCTGATTCCCCACCTCTGATTCCCCATATCTGATACCCCGCCTCAGTTTCCCCGCCTCTGATTTCCCGTCTCAGATTCCCCATATCTGATACCCCGCCTCTGATTCCCCAACTCTGATTCCCCGCCTCTGATTCCCCATCTCTGATTCTCCGCCTCTGATTCCCCAACTCTGATTCCCCGCCTCTGATTCCCCAGCTCTGATTCCCCACCTCTGATTACCCGTGTCTGATTCCCTGACACTAATTCGCCGCCTCTGATTCCCCATCTCTGATTCACCGCCTCTGATTCCCCACCTCTGATTCCCCATACCTGATTCCCCGCCTCAGTTTCCCCGCCTCTGATTTCCCGCCTCAGATTCCCCATATCTGATACCCCGCCTCTGATTCCCCAACTCTGATTCCCCGCCTCTGATTCCCCAGCTATGATTCCCCGCCTCTGATTCCCGCGTCTGATTCCCTGCTTCTGATTCCCTGCCTCTGATTCCCCATCTGTGATTAACCACCTCTGATTCTCCGCGTCTGATTCCCCGCCACTGATTCCCCATCTCTTATTCCCCATCTCTGATTCCCAAATTCTGATTCCCCGCCTCTAATTCCCCAGCTCTGATTCCCCACATCTGATTCCCTGCCTCTGATTCCCCACCTCTGATTCCCAATATCTGATTCCCCGCCTCTGATTCACCGCCTCTGTTTTCCCATATCTGATTCCCCACCTCTGATTTCCCAACTCTGATTCCCCACCTCTGATTCCCCAGCTCTGATTCCCCGCCTCTGATTCCCTGTGTGATTCCCTGCCTCTGATTCCCCGCCTCTGATACCCCATCTCTGATTCACCGCCTGTGATTCCCCACCTATGATTCCCCATATCTGATTAGCCACCTATATTTCCCCGCCTCTGATTCCCCGCCTCTGATTCTCAATATCTGATTCCCCGCCTCTGATTCCCCATCTCTGATTCCCGGACTCTGATTCCCCACCTCTGATTCCCGGCCTCTGATTCCCAGCCTATGATTCCCCGCTTCTGATTCCCCGCCTCTGATTCCCTGCCTCTGATTCCCCATCTCTGATTCCCCACATCTGATTCCCTGCCCCTGATTCCCCGCCTCTGATTCCCCGCCTCTGATTCCCCGCCTCTGATTCCCCGCCTCTGTTTCCTCATATCTGATTCCCCACCTCTGATTCCCCAACTCTGTTTCCCCACCTCTGATTCCCCAGCTCTGATTCCCCGCCTCTGATTCCCCGTGACTGTTTCCCTGCCTCTGATACCCCGCCTCTGATTCCCCATCTCTGATTCACCGCCTCTGATTCCCCACATCTGATTCCCCATATCTGATTAGCCACCTCTGTTTCCCCGCCTCTGATTCCCCATATCTGATTCCCCGCCTCTGATTCCCCATCTCTGATTCCCGGACTCTGATTCCCCACCTCTGATTCCCGGCCTCTGATTCCCGGCCTATGATTCCCCGCTTCTGATTCCCCGCTTCTGATTCCCTGCTTCTGATTCCCCATCTCTGATTCCCCACATCTGATTCCCTGCCTCTGATTCCCCGCCTCTGATTCCCCGCCTCTGATTCCCTGGCACTGATTCCCCGCCTCTGATTCCCCATATCTGATTCCCTGCCTCTGATGCCCCATCTCTGATTTCCGCCCTCCGATTCCCCACCTCTGGTTCCCCATATCTGATACCCCTCCTCTGTTTCCCCGCCTCTGATTCCCCATATCTGATACCCCGCCTCTTATTCCCCGCCTCTGATTCCCCGCGTCTGATTCCCAGCCTCTGATTCCCCATGTCTTATTCCCCGCCTCTGATTCCCCGCCTCTGATTCGCCATCTCTGATTCATCGCCTCTGATTCCCCACCTCTGATTCCCCATATCTGATTCCCCACCTATGTTTCCCCGCCTCTGATGCCCTGCCTCTGATTCCATGCCTCTGATTCCCAACCTCTGATTCCCCACCTCTGATTCCCCATATCTGATTCCCCGCCTCTGTTTCGCCGCCTCTGATTCCCTGCCTCTGTTTCCTCATATCTGATTCCCCACATCTGATTCCCCAACACTGATTCCCCGCCTCTGATTCCCCAGCTCTGATTCACCACCTCTGATTCCCCGCGTCTGATTCCCCGCCTCTGATTCCCCATATCTGATTCCCCGCCTCTGATTCCCCATCTCTGATTCCCGGACTCAGATTCCCCGCCTCTGATTCCCGGCCTCTGATTCCCGGCCTATGATTCCCCGCTTCTGATTCCCCGCCTCTGATTCCCTGCCTCTGATACCCCATCACTCATTCCCCACATCTGATTCCCTGCCTCTGATTGTCCGCCTCTGATTCCCCATATCTGATTCCCTGCCTCTGATTCCCCATCTCTGATTCCCGCCCTCCGATTCCCCACCTCTGGTTCCCCATATCTGATACCCCTCCTCTGTTTCTCCGCCTCTGATTCCCCGCCTCTGATTCCCCATATCTGATTCCCCGCCTCTGATTCCCCAACTCTGATTCCCCGCCTCTGATTCCTCAGCTCTGATTCCCCGCCACTGATTCCCCGCGTCTGATTCCCTGCCTCTGATTCCCCGCCACTGATTCCCCGCGTCTGATTCCCTGCCTCTGAATCCCCGCCTCTGATTCCCCATCTCTGATTCACCACCTCTGATTCCCTGAGTCTGATTCGCTGCCTGTGATTCCCCGCCTCTGATTCACCATCTCTGATTCACTGCCTCTGATTCCCTTTCTCTGATTCCCCATGTCAGGTTCCCCAATTCTGATTCCCGCCTCTGATGCCCCACCTCTGATTCCCCTCCTCTGATTCCCCATATCTGATTCCCCGCCTCTGATTCCCCATTTCTTATTCCCCGCCTCTGATTCCCCAGCTCTGATTCCCCACCTCTGATTCCCCGCGTCTGATTCCGCGCCTCTGAATCCCCGCCTCTCCTTCCCCATCTCTGATGCACCACCGCTCATTCCCCGCCTCTGATTCCCTACCTCTGATTCCCGGACTCTGATTCCCGGCCTCTGATTCCCGGCCTCTGATTCCCCGCCTCTGATTTCCCATCTCTGATTCTCCGCCTCTGATTCCCCAACTCTGATTCCCCGCCCCTGATTCCCCAGCTCTGATTCCCCACCTCTGATTACCCGCGTCTGATTCCCTGACGCTAATTCCCCGCCACTGATTCCCCATCTCTGATTCACCGCCTCTGATTCCCCACCTCTGATTCCCCATATCTGAAAACCCCGCCTCAGTTTCCCCGCCTCTGATTTCCCGTCTCAGATTCCCCATATCTGATACCCCGCCTCTGATTCCCCAACTCTGATTCCCCGCCTCTGATTCCCCATCTCTGATTCTCCGCCTCTGATTCCCCAACTCTGATTCCCTGCCTCTGATTCCCCAGCTCTGATTCACCACCTCTGATTACCCGTGTCTGATTCCCTGACGCTAATTCGCCGCCTCTGATTCCCCATCTCTGATTCACCGCCTCTGATTCCCCACCTCTGATTCCCCATACCTGATTCCCCGCCTCAGTTTCCCCGCCTCTGATTTCCCGCCTCAGATTCCCCATATCTGATACCCCGCCTCTGATTCCCCAACTCTGATCCCCGCCTCTGATTCCCCAGCTATGATTCCCCGCCTCTGATTCCCGCGTCTGATTCCCTGCTTATGATTCCCTGCCTCTGATTCCCCATCTGTGATTAACCACCTCTGATTCTCCGCGTCTGATTCCCCGCCACTGATTCCCCATCTCTTATTCCCCATCTCTGATTCCCAAATTCTGATTCCCCGCCTCTAATTCCCCAGCTCTGATTCCCCACATCTGATTCACTGCCTCTGATTCCCCACCTCTGATTCCCAATATCTGATTCCCCGCCTCTGTTTCCCCGCCTCTGATTCACCGCCTCTGTTTTCCCATATCTGATTCCCCACCTCTGATTTCCCAACTCTGATTCCCCACCTCTGATTCCCCAGCTCTGATTCCCCGCCTCTGATTCCCTGTGTGATTCCCTGCCTCTGATTCCCCGCCTCTGATTCCCCATCTCTGATTCACCGCCTGTGATTCCCCACCTACGATTCCCCATATCTGATTAGCCACCTATATTTCCCCGCCTCTGATTCCCCGCCTCTGATTCTCAATATCTGATTCCCCGCCTCTGATTCCCCATCTCTGATTCCCGGACTCTGATTCCCCACCTCTGATTCCCGGCCTCTGATTCCCAGCCTATGATTCCCCGCTTCTGATTCCCCGCCTCTGATTCCCTGCCTCTGATTCCCCATCTCTGATTACCCACATCTGATTCCCTGCCCCTGATTCCCCGCCTCTGATTCCCCGCCTCTGATTCCCCGCCTCTGTTTCCTCATATCTGATTCCCCACCTCTGATTCCCCAACTCTGATTCCCCACCTCTGATTCCCCAGCTCTGATTCCCCGCCTCTGATTCCCCGTGACTGTTTCCCTGCCTCTGATTCCCCGCCTCTGATTCCCCATCTCTTATTCACCGCCTCTGATTCCCCACATCTGATTCCCCATATCTGATTAGCCACCTCTGTTTCCCCGCCTCTGATTCCCCATATCTGATACCCCGCCTCTTATTCCCCGCCTCTGATTCCCCGCGTCTGATTCCCAGCCTCTGATTTCCCATGTCTTATTCCCCGCCTCTGATTCCCCGCCTCTGATTCGCCATCTCTGATTCATCGCCTCTGATTCCCCACCTCTGATTCCCCATATCTGATTCCCCACCTATGTTTCCCCGCCTCTGATGCCCTGCCTCTGATTCCATGCCTCTGATTCCCAACCTCTGATTCCCCACCTCTGATTCCCCATATCTGATTCCCCGCCTCTGTTTCCCCGCCTCTGATTCCCTGCCTCTGTTTCCTCATATCTGATTCCCCACATCTGATTCCCCAACACTGATTACCCGCCTCTGATTCCCCAGCTCTGATTCACCACCTCTGATTCCCCGCGTCTGATTCCCCGCCTCTGATTCCCCATCTCTGATTCCCTATATCTGATTCCCCAATTCTGATACCCCGCCTTTGATTCCCTGCCTCTGATTCCCAACCTCTGATTCCCCACCTCTGATTCCCCATATCTGGTTCCCCGCCTCTGTTTCCCCACCTCTTATTCCCCGCCTCTGTTTCCCCATATCTGATTCCCGGCCTCTCATTCCCCAGCTCTGATTCCCCGCCTCTGATTCCCCATATCTGATTCCCCGCCGCTGATTCCCCGCCTCTGATTCCCCATCTCTGATTCACCACCTTTGATCCCCCGCCTCTGATTCCCCATGTCTGATTCACCGCCTCTGTTTCCCCACCTCTGATTCCCCGCCTCTGATTCCACATATCTGATTCCCCGCCTCTGATTCCCCAACTCTGATTCCCCGCCTGTGATTCGCCAGCTATGATTCCACGCCTCTGATTCCCTACGTCTAATTCCCTGCCTGTGATTCCCTGCCTCTTATTCCCCGCCTCTGATTCCCCGCATCTGATTCCCTGCCTCTGAATCCCCACCTCTCTTCCCTGCCTCTGATTCCCAACCTCTGATTCCCCTCCTCTGATTCCCCATATCTGATTCCCCGCCTCCATTTCCCTGCCTCTGATTCCCCGCCTCTGTTACCCCATATCTGATTCCCCGCCTCTGATTCCCCAACTCTGATTCTGCACATCTGATTCCCTGCCTCTTATTCCCCACCTCTAATTCCCGGCCTCTGATTCCCGGCCTCTGATTCCCCACCTCTGATTCTCCATATCTGATTCCCCGCCTCTGTTTCCCCGCCTCTGATTCCCCACCTCTGTTTCCCCATATCTGATTCCCCGCATCTGATTCCCCACGTCTGATTCCCTGCCTGTCATTCCCTGCCTCTTATTCCCCACCTCTGATGCCCCGCATCTGATTCCCTGCCTCTGAATCCCCAACTTGATTCCCTGCCTCTGATTCCCAACCTCTGATTCCCCTCCTCTGATTCCCCATATCTGATTCCCCACCTCCATTTCCCTGCCTCTGATTCCCCGCCTCTGTTACCCAATATCTGATTCCCCGCCTCTGATTCCCCAACTCTGTTTCTGCACATCTGATTCACTGCCTCTTATTCCCCACCTCTAATTCCCGGCCTCTGATTCCCGGCCTCTGATACCCTACCTCTGATTCTCCATATCTGATTCCCCGCCTCTGTTTCCCCGCCTCTGATTCCCCGCCTCTGTTTCCCCATATCTGATTCCCCGCCTCTGATTCCCCAACTCTGATTCCCCGCCTCTGATTCCCCAGGTCTGATTCCCCGCCTCTGATTCCACGTGTTTGATTACCTGCCTCTGATTCCCCGCCTCTGCTTCCCCATCTCTGATTCACCGCCTTTGATTCGCCACCTCTGATTCCCCATATGTGATTCCCCTCCTCTGTTTCCCCGCCTCTGATTCCCCGCCTCTGATTCCCCATATCTCATTCCCCGCCTCTGATTCCCCGCATCTGATTCCCTGCCTCTGAATCCCCACCTCTGATTCCCTGCCTCTGATTCCCAACCTCTGATTCCCCTCCTCTGATTCCCCATATCTGATTCCCCGCCTCCGTTTCCCTGCCTCTGATTGACCGCCTCTGTTTCCCCATATCTGATTCCCCGCCTCTGATTACCCAACTCTGATTCCCCGCCTGTGATTCCCCAGCTCTGATTCCCCGCCTCTGATTCCCCGCGTCTGATTCCCAGCCTCTGATTCCCCATGTCTGATTTCCTGCCTCTGATTCCCCGCCTCTGATTCGCCATCTCTGATTCATCGCCTCTGATTCCCCACCTCTGATTCCCCATATCTTATTCCCCACCTATGTTTCCCCGCCTCTGATTCCCCACCTCTGATTCCCCGCCTCTGATTCCCCATCTCTGATTCCCGGACTCTGATTCCCCACCTCTGATTCCCTATCTCTGATTCCACACATCCGATTCCCTGCCTCTGATTCCCCGCCTCTGATGCCCCGCCTCTGATTCCCAATCTCTGATTCCCCTCCTCTGATTCCCCATATCTGATTCCCCGCCTCCGTTTCCCTGCCTCTGATTCCCCGCCTCTGTTTCCCCATAGCTGATTCCCCGCCTCTGATTCCCCAACTCTGATTCCCCGCCTCTGATTCCCCAGCTCTGATTCCCCGCCTCTGATTCCCCGCATCTGATTCCCAGCCTCTGATTCCCCATGTCTTATTCCCCGCCTCTGATTCGCCATCTCTGATTCATCGCCTCTGATTCCCCACCTCTGATTCCCCATATCTGATTCCCACCTATGTTTCCCCGCCTCTGATGCCCCGCCTCTGATTCCATGCCTCTGATTCCCAACCTCTGATTCCCCACCTCTGATTCCCCATATCTGATTCCCTATCTCCGATTCCCCAATTCTGATTCCCCGCCTTTGATTCCCTGCCTCTGATTCCCAACCTCTGATTCCCCACCTCTGATTCCCCATATCTGATTCCCCGCCTCTGTTTCCCCGCCTCTTATTCCCCGCCTCTGTTTCCCCATATCTGATTCCCGGCCTCTCATTCCCCAGCTCTGATTCCCCGCCTCTGATTCCCCATATCTGATTCCCCGCCGCTGATTCCCCAACTCTGATTCCCCAACTCTGATTCCCCGCCTCTGATTCCCCGCATCTGAATCCCTGCCTCTGATTCCCCGCCTCTGATTCCCCATCTCTGATTCACCACCTCTGATCCCCCGCCTCTGATTCCCCATGTCTGATTCACCACCTCTGTTTCCCCACCTCTGATTCCCCGCCTCTGATTCCACATATCTGATTCCCCGCCTCTGATTCCCCAACTCTGATTCCCCGCCTGTGATTCGCCAGCTATGATTCCCCGCCTCTGATTCCCCACGTCTAATTCCCTGCCTGTGATTCCCTGCCTCTTATTCCGCGCCTCTGATTCCCCGCATCTGATTCCCTGCCTCTGAATCCCCACCTCTATTCCCTGCCTCTGATTCCCAACCTTTGATACCCCTCCTCTGATTCCCCATATCTGATTCCCCGCCTCCAATTCCCTGCCTCTGATTCCCCGCCTCTGTTACCCCATATCTGATTCCCCGCCTCTGATTCCCCAACTCTGATTCTGCACATCTGATTCCCTGCCTCTTATTCCCCACCTCTAATTCCCGGCCTCTGATTCCCGGCCTCTGATTCCCCACCTCTGATTCTCCATATCTGATTCCCCGCCTCTGTTTCCCCGCCTCTGATTCCCCACCTCTGTTTCCCCATATCTGATTCCCCGCCTCTGATTCCCCAACTCTGATTCCCCGCCTCTGATTCCCCAGGTCTGATTCCCCGACTCTGATTCCACGTGTTTGATTACCTGCCTCTGATTCCCCGCCTCTGCTTCCCCATCTCTGATTCACCGCTTTTGATTCGCCACCTCTGATTCCCCATATGTGATACCCCGCCTCTGTTTCCCCGCCTCTGATTCCCCACCTCTGATTCCCCATATGTGATACCCCGCCTCTGTTTCCCCGCATCTGATTCCCTGCCTCTGAATCCCCACCTCTGATTCCCTGCCTCTGATTCCCAACCTCTGATTCCCCTCCTCTGATTCCCCATATCTGATTCCCCGCCTCCGTTTCCCTGCCTCTGATTGCCCGCCTCTGTTTCCCCATATCTGATTCCCCGCCTCTGATTCCCCAACTCTGATTCCCCGCCTCTGATTCCCCAGCTCTGATTCCCCGCCTCTGATTCCCCGCGTCTGATTCCCAGCCTCTGATTCCCCATGTCTGATTTCCTGCCTCTGATTCCCCGCCTCTGATTCGCCATCTCTGATTCATCCCCTCTGATTCCCCACCTCTGATTCCCCATATCTTATTCCCCACCTATGTTTCCCCGCCTCTGATTCCCCGCCTCTGATTCCCCATCTCTGATTCCCAGACTCTGATTCCCCACCTCTGATTCCCTATCTCTGATTCTGCACATCCGATTCCCTGCCTCTGATTCCCCGACTCTGATTCCCCACCTCTGATTCCCCACCTCTGATTCCCCATATCTGATTCCCCGCCTCTGTTTTCCCGCCTCTGATTCCCTGCCTCTGTTTCCTCATATCTGATTCCCCGCCTCTGATTCCCCAACACTGATTCCCCGCGTCTGATTCCCCAGCTCTGATTCACCACCTCTGATTCCCCGCGTCTGATTCCCCGCTTCTGATTCCCGGCCTCTTATTCCCCACCTCTGATTCCCGGCCTCTGATTCCCGGCCTCTGATTCCCGAACTCTCATTCCCGGCCGCTGATTCCCGGCCTCTGATTCCCCGCCTCTGATTCCCCACCTCTGATTCCCTGCCTCTGATTCCCCATCTCTGATTCCGCACATCTGATTCCCTGCCTCTGATTCCCCGCCTCTGATTCCCTGCCTCTGATTCCCTGCCTCTGATTCCCAACCTCTGATTCCCCACCTCTGATTCCCCATATCTGATTCCCCGCCTCTGCTTCCCCGCCTCTGATTCCCCGCCTCTGTTTCCCCATATCTGATTCCCCGCCTCTGATTCCCCAACTCTGATTCCCCACCTCTGATCCCCAGCTCTGATTCCCCGCCTCTGATTCCCCGTGTTTGATTCCCTGCCTCTGATTCCCTGCCTCTGATTCCCAACCTCTGATTCCCCACCTCTGATTCCCCATATCTGATTCCCCGCCTCTGTTTCCCCGCCTCTGATTCCCCGCCTCTGTTTCCCCATATCTGATTCCCCGCCTTTGATTGGCCACCTCTGATTCCCCATATGTGATTCCCCGCCTCTGTTTCCCCGCATCTGATTCCCCGCCTCTGATTCCCCATATCTCATTCCCCGCCTCTGATTCCCCATATCTGATTCCCTGACTCTGATTCCCCACCTCTGATTCCCGGCCTCTTTTTCCCGGCATCTGATTCCCGGCATCTGATTCCCGGCCTCTGATTCCCGGCCTCTGATTCCCCGCTTCTGATTCTGATTCCCTGCCTCTGATTCCCCATCTCTGATTCCGCACATCTGATTCCCTGCCTCTGATTCCCCACTTCTGATTCCCGGACTCTGATTCCCCACCTCTGATTCCCGGCCTCTGATTCCCGGCCTATGATTCCCCGCTTCTGATTCCCCGCCTTTGATTCCCTGCCTCTGATTCCCCATCTCTGATTCCCCACATCTGATTCATGCCTCTGATTCCCCGCCTCTGATTCCCAGCCTCTGATTCCCTGGCACTGATTCCCCGCCTCTGATTCCCATATCTGATTCCCTGCCTCTGATGCCCCATCTCTGATTTCCGCCCTCCGATTCCCCACCTCTGTTTCCCCATATCTGATACCCATCCTCTGTTTCCCCGCCTCTGATTCCCCATATCTGAAACCCCGCCTCTTATTCCCCGCCTCTGATTCCCCGCGTCTGATTCCCCGCCTATGATTCCCCGCCTCTGATTCCCCATCTCTGATTTACAACTTCTGAATCACCACGTCTGATTCACCACCTCTGATTCCCCACCTCTGATTCCCCATCTCTTATTCCCGGCCTCTGATTCCCCACCTCTGAATCCCGGCCTCTGATTCCCTGCCTCTGATTCACGGCCTCTCATTACTGGCCTCAGATTCCCGGCCTCTGAATCCCTGCCTCTGATTCCCCATCTCTGATTCCCCGTGTCTGATTCCCTGCCTCTGATTCCCCACCTCTGATTCCCCATCTCTGATTCACCGCCTCTGATTCCCTACCTCTGATTCCCCATATCTGATTAGCCACCTCTGTTTCCCCGCCTCTGATTCCCCGCCTCTGATTCCCCATATCTGATTCCCCGCCTCTGATTCCCCATCTCTGATTCCCGGACTCTGATTCCCCACCTCTGATTCCCGGCCTCTGATTCCCGGCCTATGATTCCCCGCTTCTGATTCCCCGCCTCTGATTCCCTGCCTCTGATTCCCCAACTCTGATTCCCCACATCTGATTCCCTGCCTCTGATTCCCCGCCTCTGATTCCCTGGCACTGATTCCCCGCCTCTGATTCCCCATATCTGATTCCCTGCCTCTGATGCCCCAACTCTGATTTCCGCCCTCCGATTCCCCACCTCTGTTTCCCCATATCTGATACCCCTCCTCTGTTTCCCCGCCTCTGATTCCCCATATCTGATACCCCGCCTCTTATTCCCCGCCTCTGATTCCCCGCGTCTGATTCCCCGCCTATGATTCCCCGCCTCTGATTCCCCATCTCTGATTTACAACTTCTGAATCACCACGTCTGATTCACCACCGCTGATTCCCCACCTCTGATTCCCCATCTCTTACTCCCGGCCTCTGATTCCCCACCTCTGAATACCGGCCTCTGATTCCCTGCCTCTGATTCACGGCCTCTCATTACTGGCCTCAGATTCCCGGCCTCTGAATCCCTGCCTCTGATTCCCCATCTCTGATTCCGCACATCTGATTCCCTGCCTCTGATTCCCTGCTTCTGATTCCCCGCCTCTGATTCCCCATCTCTGATTCCCCATCTCTGATTCCCAAATTCTGATTCCCCGCCTCTGATTCCCCAGCTCTGAATCCCCGCCTCTGATTCCCCGTGTCTGATTCCCTGCCTCTGATTCCCCGCCTCTGATTCCCCATCTCTGATTCACCGCCTCTGATTCCCCACCTCTGATTCCCCATATCTGATTAGTCACCTCTGTTTCCCCGCCTCTGATTCCCCGCCTCTGATTCCCCATATCTGATTCCCCGCCTCTGATTCCCCACCTCTGATTCCCCATATCTGATAAGCCATCTCTGTTTCCCCACCTCTGAATCCCCGCCTCTGATTCCCCATATCTGATTCCCCACCTCTGATTCCCCATCTCTGATTCCCGGACTCAGATTCCCCGCCTCTGATTCCCGGCCTCTGATTCCCGGCCTATGATTCCCCGCTTCTGATTCCCCGCCTCTGATTCCCTGCCTCTGATTCCCCATCACTCATTCCCCACATCTGATTCCCTGCCTCTGATTCTCCGCCTCTGATTCCCCATATCTGATTCCCTGCCTCTGATTCCCCATCTCTGATTCCCGCCCTCCGATTCCCCACCTCTGGTTCCCCATATCTGATACCCCTCCTCTGTTTCTCCGCCTCTGATTCCCCGCCTCTGATTCCCCAACTCTGATTCCCCGCCTCTGATTCCTCAGCTCTGATTCCCCGCCACTGATTCCCCGCGTCTGATTCCCTGCCTCCGATTCCCCGCCACTGATTCCCCGCGTCTGATTCCCTGCCTCTGAATCCCCGCCTCTGATTCCCCATCTCTGATTCACCACCTCTGATTCCCTGAGTCTGATTCGCTGCCTGTGATTCCCCGCCTCTGATTCACCATCTCTGATTCACTGCCTCTGATTCCCCTTCTCTGATTCCCCATGTCAGGATCCCCAATTCTGATTCCCGCCTCTGATGCCCCACCTCTGATTCCCCTCCTCTGATTCCCCATATCTGATTCCCCGCCTCTGATTCCCAATTTCTTATTCCCCGCCTCTGATTCCCCAGCTCTGATTCCCCACCTCTGATTCCCCGCGTCTGATTCCGCGCCTCTGAATCCCCGCGTCTCATTCCCCATCTCTGATGCACCACCGCTCATTCCCCGCCTCTGATTCCCTACCTCTGATTCCCGGCCTCTGATTCCCGGCCTCTGATTCCCGGCCTCTGATTCCCCGCCTCTGATTTCCCATCTCTGATTCTCCGCCTCTGATTCCCCAACTCTGATTCCCCGCCTCTGATTCCCCAGCTCTGATTCCCCACCTCTGATTACCCGCGTCTGATTCCCTGACGCTAATTCCCCGCCACTGATTCCCCATCTCTGATTCACCGCCTCTGATTCCCCACCTCTGATTCCCCATATCTGATACCCCGCCTCAGTTTCCCCGCCTCTGATTTCCCGTCTCAGATTCCCCATATCTGATACCCCGCCTCTGATTCCCCAACTCTGATTCCCCGCCTCTGATTCCCCATCTCTGATTCTCCGCCTCTGATTCCCCAACTCTGATTCCCCGCCTCTGATTCCCCAGCTCTGATTCCCCACCTCTGATTACCCGTGTCTGATTCCCTGACACTAATTCGCCGCCTCTGATTCCCCATCTCTGATTCACCGCCTCTGATTCCCCACCTCTGATTCCCCATACCTGATTCCCCGCCTCAGTTTCCCCGCCTCTGATTTCCCGCCTCAGATTCCCCATATCTGATACCCCGCCTCTGATTCCCCAACTCTGATTCCCCGCCTCTGATTCCCCAGCTATGATTCCCCGCCTCTGATTCCCGCGTCTGATTCCCTGCTTCTGATTCCCTGCCTCTGATTCCCCATCTGTGATTAACCACCTCTGATTCTCCGCGTCTGATTCCCCGCCACTGATTCCCCATCTCTTATTCCCCATCTCTGATTCCCAAATTCTGATTCCCCGCCTCTAATTCCCCAGCTCTGATTCCCCACATCTGATTCCCTGCCTCTGATTCCCCACCTCTGATTCCCAATATCTGATTCCCCGCCTCTGATTCACCGCCTCTGTTTTCCCATATCTGATTCCCCACCTCTGATTTCCCAACTCTGATTCCCCACCTCTGATTCCCCAGCTCTGATTCCCCGCCTCTGATTCCCTGTGTGATTCCCTGCCTCTGATTCCCCGCCTCTGATTCCCCGTGACTGTTTCCCTGCCTCTGATTCCCCGCCTCTGATTCCCCATCTCTTATTCACCGCCTCTGATTCCCCACATCTGATTCCCCATATCTGATTAGCCACCTCTGTTTCCCCGCCTCTGATTCCCCATATCTGATACCCCGCCTCTTATTGCCCGCCTCTGATTCCCCGCGTCTGATTCCCAGCCTCTGATTTCCCATGTCTTATTCCCCGCCTCTGATTCCCCGCCTCTGATTCGCCATCTCTGATTCATCGCCTCTGATTCCCCACCTCTGATTCCCCATATCTGATTCCCCACCTATGTTTCCCCGCCTCTGATGCCCTGCCTCTGATTCCATGCCTCTGATTCCCAACCTCTGATTCCCCACCTCTGATTCCCCATATCTGATTCCCCGCCTCTGTTTCCCCGCCTCTGATTCCCTGCCTCTGTTTCCTCATATCTGATTCCCCACATCTGATTCCCCAACACTGATTACCCGCCTCTGATTCCCCAGCTCTGATTCACCACCTCTGATTCCCCGCGTCTGATTCCCCGCCTCTGATTCCCCATCTCTGATTCCCTATCTCTGATTCCCCAATTCTGATACCCCGCCTTTGATTCCCTGCCTCTGATTCCCAACCTCTGATTCCCCACCTCTGATTCCCCATATCTGGTTCCCCGCCTCTGTTTCCCCACCTCTTATTCCCCGCCTCTGTTTCCCCATATCTGATTCCCGGCCTCTCATTCCCCAGCTCTGATTCCCCGCCTCTGATTCCCCATATCTGATTCCCCGCCGCTGATTCCCCGCCTCTGATTCCCCATCTCTGATTCACCACCTTTGATCCCCCGCCTCTGATTCCCCATGTCTGATTCACCGCCTCTGTTTCCCCACCTCTGATTCCCCGCCTCTGATTCCACATATCTGATTCCCCGCCTCTGATTCCCCAACTCTGATTCCCCGCCTGTGATTCGCCAGCTATGATTCCACGCCTCTGATTCCCTACGTCTAATTCCCTGCCTGTGATTCCCTGCCTCTTATTCCCCGCCTCTGATTCCCCGCATCTGATTCCCTGCCTCTGAATCCCCACCTCTCTTCCCTGCCTCTGATTCCCAACCTCTGATTCCCCTCCTCTGATTCCCCATATCTGATTCCCCGCCTCCATTTCCCTGCCTCTGATTCCCCGCCTCTGTTACCCCATATCTGATTCCCCGCCTCTGATTCCCCAACTCTGATTCTGCACATCTGATTCCCTGCCTCTTATTCCCCACCTCTAATTCCCGGCCTCTGATTCCCGGCCTCTGATTCCCCACCTCTGATTCTCCATATCTGATTCCCCGCCTCTGTTTCCCCGCCTCTGATTCCCCACCTCTGTTTCCCCATATCTGATTCCCCGCATCTGATTCCCCACGTCTGATTCCCTGCCTGTCATTCCCTGCCTCTTATTCCCCACCTCTGATGCCCCGCATCTGATTCCCTGCCTCTGAATCCCCAACTTGATTCCCTGCCTCTGATTCCCAACCTCTGATTCCCCTCCTCTGATTCCCCATATCTGATTCCCCACCTCCATTTCCCTGCCTCTGATTCCCCGCCTCTGTTACCCAATATCTGATTCCCCGCCTCTGATTCCCCAACTCTGTTTCTGCACATCTGATTCACTGCCTCTTATTCCCCACCTCTAATTCCCGGCCTCTGATTCCCGGCCTCTGATACCCTACCTCTGATTCTCCATATCTGATTCCCCGCCTCTGTTTCCCCGCCTCTGATTCCCCGCCTCTGTTTCCCCATATCTGATTCCCCGCCTCTGATTCCCCAACTCTGATTCCCCGCCTCTGATTCCCCAGGTCTGATTCCCCGCCTCTGATTCCACGTGTTTGATTACCTGCCTCTGATTCCCCGCCTCTGCTTCCCCATCTCTGATTCACCGCCTTTGATTCGCCACCTCTGATTCCCCATATGTGATTCCCCTCCTCTGTTTCCCCGCCTCTGATTCCCCGCCTCTGATTCCCCATATCTCATTCCCCGCCTCTGATTCCCCGCATCTGATTCCCTGCCTCTGAATCCCCACCTCTGATTCCCTGCCTCTGATTCCCAACCTCTGATTCCCCTCCTCTGATTCCCCATATCTGATTCCCCGCCTCCGTTTCCCTGCCTCTGATTGACCGCCTCTGTTTCCCCATATCTGATTCCCCGCCTCTGATTACCCAACTCTGATTCCCCGCCTGTGATTCCCCAGCTCTGATTCCCCGCCTCTGATTCCCCGCGTCTGATTCCCAGCCTCTGATTCCCCATGTCTGATTTCCTGCCTCTGATTCCCCGCCTCTGATTCGCCATCTCTGATTCATCGCCTCTGATTCCCCACCTCTGATTCCCCATATCTTATTCCCCACCTATGTTTCCCCGCCTCTGATTCCCCACCTCTGATTCCCCGCCTCTGATTCCCCATCTCTGATTCCCGGACTCTGATTCCCCACCTCTGATTCCCTATCTCTGATTCCACACATCCGATTCCCTGCCTCTGATTCCCCGCCTCTGATGCCCCGCCTCTGATTCCCAATCTCTGATTCCCCTCCTCTGATTCCCCATATCTGATTCCCCGCCTCCGTTTCCCTGCCTCTGATTCCCCGCCTCTGTTTCCCCATATCTGATTCCCCGCCTCTGATTCCCCAACTCTGATTCCCCGCCTCTGATTCCCCAGCTCTGATTCCCCGCCTCTGATTCCCTGCATCTGATTCCCAGCCTCTGATTCCCCATGTCTTATTCCCCGCCTCTGATTCGCCATCTCTGATTCATCGCCTCTGATTCCCCACCTCTGATTCCCCATATCTGATTCCCACCTATGTTTCCCCGCCTCTGATGCCCCGCCTCTGATTCCATGCCTCTGATTCCCAACCTCTGATTCCCCACCTCTGATTCCCCATATCTGATTCCCTATCTCCGATTCCCCAATTCTGATTCCCCGCCTTTGATTCCCTGCCTCTGATTCCCAACCTCTGATTCCCCACCTCTGATTCCCCATATCTGATTCCCCGCCTCTGTTTCCCCGCCTCTTATTCCCCGCCTCTGTTTCCCCATATCTGATTCCCGGCCTCTCATTCCCCAGCTCTGATTCCCCGCCTCTGATTCCCCATATCTGATTCCCCGCCGCTGATTCCCCAACTCTGATTCCCCAACTCTGATTCCCCGCCTCTGATTCCCCGCATCTGAATCCCTGCCTCTGATTCCCCGCCTCTGATTCCCCATCTCTGATTCACCACCTCTGATCCCCCGCCTCTGATTCCCCATGTCTGATTCACCACCTCTGTTTCCCCACCTCTGATTCCCCGCCTCTGATTCCACATATCTGATTCCCCGCCTCTGATTCCCCAACTCTGATTCCCCGCCTGTGATTCGCCAGCTATGATTCCCCGCCTCTGATTCCCCACGTCTAATTCCCTGCCTGTGATTCCCTGCCTCTTATTCCGCGCCTCTGATTCCCCGCATCTGATTCCCTGCCTCTGAATCCCCACCTCTATTCCCTGCCTCTGATTCCCAACCTTTGATACCCCTCCTCTGATTCCCCATATCTGATTCCCCGCCTCCAATTCCCTGCCTCTGATTCCCCGCCTCTGTTACCCCATATCTGATTCCCCGCCTCTGATTCCCCAACTCTGATTCTGCACATCTGATTCCCTGCCTCTTATTCCCCACCTCTAATTCCCGGCCTCTGATTCCCGGCCTCTGATTCCCCACCTCTGATTCTCCATATCTGATTCCCCGCCTCTGTTTCCCCGCCTCTGATTCCCCACCTCTGTTTCCCCATATCTGATTCCCCGCCTCTGATTCCCCAACTCTGATTCCCCGCCTCTGATTCCCCAGGTCTGATTCCCCGACTCTGATTCCACGTGTTTGATTACCTGCCTCTGATTCCCCGCCTCTGCTTCCCCATCTCTGATTCACCGCTTTTGATTCGCCACCTCTGATTCCCCATATGTGATACCCCGCCTCTGTTTCCCCGCCTCTGATTCCCCACCTCTGATTCCCCATATGTGATACCCCGCCTCTGTTTCCCCGCATCTGATTCCCTGCCTCTGAATCCCCACCTCTGATTCCCTGCCTCTGATTCCCAACCTCTGATTCCCCTCCTCTGATTCCCCATATCTGATTCCCCGCCTCCGTTTCCCTGCCTCTGATTGCCCGCCTCTGTTTCCCCATATCTGATTCCCCGCCTCTGATTCCCCAACTCTGATTCCCCGCCTCTGATTCCCCAGCTCTGATTCCCCGCCTCTGATTCCCCGCGTCTGATTCCCAGCCTCTGATTCCCCATGTCTGATTTCCTGCCTCTGATTCCCCGCCTCTGATTCGCCATCTCTGATTCATCCCCTCTGATTCCCCACCTCTGATTCCCCATATCTTATTCCCCACCTATGTTTCCCCGCCTCTGATTCCCCGCCTCTGATTCCCCATCTCTGATTCCCAGACTCTGATTCCCCACCTCTGATTCCCTATCTCTGATTCTGCACATCCGATTCCCTGCCTCTGATTCCCCGACTCTGATTCCCCACCTCTGATTCCCCACCTCTGATTCCCCATATCTGATTCCCCGCCTCTGTTTTCCCGCCTCTGATTCCCTGCCTCTGTTTCCTCATATCTGATTCCCCGCCTCTGATTCCCCAACACTGATTCCCCGCGTCTGATTCCCCAGCTCTGATTCACCACCTCTGATTCCCGGCCTCTGATTCCCGGCCTCTGATTCCCGAACTCTCATTCCCGGCCGCTGATTCCCGGCCTCTGATTCCCCGCCTCTGATTCCCCACCTCTGATTCCCTGCCTCTGATTCCCCATCTCTGATTCCGCACATCTGATTCCCTGCCTCTGATTCCCCGCCTCTGATTCCCTGCCTCTGATTCCCTGCCTCTGATTCCCAACCTCTGATTCCCCACCTCTGATTCCCCATATCTGATTCCCCGCCTCTGCTTCCCCGCCTCTGATTCCCCGCCTCTGTTTCCCCATATCTGATTCCCCGCCTCTGATTCCCCAACTCTGATTCCCCACCTCTGATCCCCAGCTCTGATTCCCCGCCTCTGATTCCCCGTGTTTGATTCCCTGCCTCTGATTCCCTGCCTCTGATTCCCAACCTCTGATTCCCCACCTCTGATTCCCCATATCTGATTCCCCGCCTCTGTTTCCCCGCCTCTGATTCCCCGCCTCTGTTTCCCCATATCTGATTCCCCGCCTTTGATTGGCCACCTCTGATTCCCCATATGTGATTCCCCGCCTCTGTTTCCCCGCATCTGATTCCCCGCCTCTGATTCCCCATATCTCATTCCCCGCCTCTGATTCCCCATATCTGATTCCCTGACTCTGATTCCCCACCTCTGATTCCCGGCCTCTTTTTCCCGGCATCTGATTTCCGGCATCTGATTCCCGGCCTCTGATTCCCCGCTTCTGATTCTGATTCCCTGCCTCTGATTCCCCATCTCTGATTCCGCACATCTGATTCCCTGCCTCTGATTCCCCACTTCTGATTCCCGGACTCTGATTCCCCACCTCTGATTCCCGGCCTCTGATTCCCGGCCTATGATTCCCCGCTTCTGATTCCCCGCCTTTGATTCCCTGCCTCTGATTCCCCATCTCTGATTCCCCACATCTGATTCATGCCTCTGATTCCCCGCCTCTGATTCCCAGCCTCTGATTCCCTGGCACTGATTCCCCGCCTCTGATTCCCATATCTGATTCCCTGCCTCTGATGCCCCATCTCTGATTTCCGCCCTCCGATTCCCCACCTCTGTTTCCCCATATCTGATACCCATCCTCTGTTTCCCCGCCTCTGATTCCCCATATCTGAAACCCCGCCTCTTATTCCCCGCCTCTGATTCCCCGCGTCTGATTCCCCGCCTATGATTCCCCGCCTCTGATTCCCCATCTCTGATTTACAACTTCTGAATCACCACGTCTGATTCACCACCTCTGATTCCCCACCTCTGATTCCCCATCTCTTATTCCCGGCCTCTGATTCCCCACCTCTGAATCCCGGCCTCTGATTCCCTGCCTCTGATTCACGGCCTCTCATTACTGGCCTCAGATTCCCGGCCTCTGAATCCCTGCCTCTGATTCCCCATCTCTGATTCCCCGTGTCTGATTCCCTGCCTCTGATTCCCCACCTCTGATTCCCCATCTCTGATTCACCGCCTCTGATTCCCTACCTCTGATTCCCCATATCTGATTAGCCACCTCTGTTTCCCCGCCTCTGATTCCCCGCCTCTGATTCCCCATATCTGATTCCCCGCCTCTGATTCCCCATCTCTGATTCCCGGACTCTGATTCCCCACCTCTGATTCCCGGCCTCTGATTCCCGGCCTATGATTCCCCGCTTCTGATTCCCCGCCTCTGATTCCCTGCCTCTGATTCCCCAACTCTGATTCCCCACATCTGATTCCCTGCCTCTGATTCCCCGCCTCTGATTCCCTGGCACTGATTCCCCGCCTCTGATTCCCCATATCTGATTCCCTGCCTCTGATGCCCCAACTCTGATTTCCGCCCTCCGATTCCCCACCTCTGTTTCCCCATATCTGATACCCCTCTTCTGTTTCCCCGCCTCTGATTCCCCATATCTGATACCCCGCCTCTTATTCCCCGCCTCTGATTCCCCGCGTCTGATTCCCCGCCTATGATTCCCCGCCTCTGATTCCCCATCTCTGATTTACAACTTCTGAATCACCACGTCTGATTCACCACCGCTGATTCCCCACCTCTGATTCCCCATCTCTTACTCCCGGCCTCTGATTCCCCACCTCTGAATACCGGCCTCTGATTCCCTGCCTCTGATTCACGGCCTCTCATTACTGGCCTCAGATTCCCGGCCTCTGAATCCCTGCCTCTGATTCCCCATCTCTGATTCCGCACATCTGATTCCCTGCCTCTGATTCCCCGCTTCTGATTCCCCGCCTCTGATTCCCCATCTCTGATTCCCCATCTCTGATTCCCAAATTCTGATTCCCCGCCTCTGATTCCCCAGCTCTGAATCCCCGCCTCTGATTCCCCGTGTCTGATTCCCTGCCTCTGATTCCCCGCCTCTGATTCCCCATCTCTGATTCACCGCCTCTGATTCCCCACCTCTGATTCCCCATATCTGATTAGTCACCTCTGTTTCCCCGCCTCTGATTCCCCGCCTCTGATTCCCCATATCTGATTCCCCGCCTCTGATTCCCCACCTCTGATTCCCCATATCTGATAAGCCATCTCTGTTTCCCCACCTCTGAATCCCCGCCTCTGATTCCCCATATCTGATTCCCCACCTCTGATTCCCCATCTCTGATTCCCGGACTCAGATTCCCCGCCTCTGATTCCCGGCCTCTGATTCCCGGCCTATGATTCCCCGCTTCTGATTCCCCGCCTCTGATTCCCTGCCTCTGATTCCCCATCACTCATTCCCCACATCTGATTCCCTGCCTCTGATTCTCCGCCTCTGATTCCCCATATCTGATTCCCTGCCTCTGATTCCCCATCTCTGATTCCCGCCCTCCGATTCCCCACCTCTGGTTCCCCATATCTGATACCCCTCCTCTGTTTCTCCGCCTCTGATTCCCCGCCTCTGATTCCCCAACTCTGATTCCCCGCCTCTGATTCCTCAGCTCTGATTCCCCGCCACTGATTCCCCGCGTCTGATTCCCTGCCTCCGATTCCCCGCCACTGATTCCCCGCGTCTGATTCCCTGCCTCTGAATCCCCGCCTCTGATTCCCCATCTCTGATTCACCACCTCTGATTCCCTGAGTCTGATTCGCTGCCTGTGATTCCCCGCCTCTGATTCACCATCTCTGATTCACTTCCTCTGATTCCCCTTCTCTGATTCCCCATGTCAGGATCCCCAATTCTGATTCCCGCCTCTGATGCCCCACCTCTGATTCCCCTCCTCTGATTCCCCATATCTGATTCCCCGCCTCTGATTCCCAATTTCTTATTCCCCGCCTCTGATTCCCCAGCTCTGATTCCCCACCTCTGATTCCCCGCGTCTGATTCCGCGCCTCTGAATCCCCGCGTCTCATTCCCCATCTCTGATGCACCACCGCTCATTCCCCGCCTCTGATTCCCTACCTCTGATTCCCAGCCTCTGATTCCCGGCCTCTGATTCCCGGCCTCTGATTCCCCGCCTCTGATTTCCCATCTCTGATTCTCCGCCTCTGATTCCCCAACTCTGATTCCCCGCCTCTGATTCCCCAGCTCTGATTCCCCACCTCTGATTACCCGCGTCTGATTCCCTGACGCTAATTCCCCGCCACTGATTCCCCATCTCTGATTCACCGCCTCTGATTCCCCACCTCTGATTCCCCATATCTGATACCCCGCCTCAGTTTCCCCGCCTCTGATTTCCCGTCTCAGATTCCCCATATCTGATACCCCGCCTCTGATTCCCCAACTCTGATTCCCCGCCTCTGATTCCCCATCTCTGATTCTCCGCCTCTGATTCCCCAACTCTGATTCCCCGCCTCTGATTCCCCAGCTCTGATTCCCCACCTCTGATTACCCGTGTCTGATTCCCTGACACTAATTCGCCGCCTCTGATTCCCCATCTCTGATTCACCGCCTCTGATTACCCACCTCTGATTCCCCATACCTGATTCCCCGCCTCAGTTTCCCCGCCTCTGATTTCCCGCCTCAGATTCCCCATATCTGATACCCCGCCTCTGATTCCCCAACTCTGATTCCCCGCCTCTGATTCCCCAGCTATGATTCCCCGCCTCTGATTCCCGCGTCTGATTCCCTGCTTCTGATTCCCTGCCTCTGATTCCCCATCTGTGATTAACCACCTCTGATTCTCCGCGTCTGATTCCCCGCCACTGATTCCCCATCTCTTATTCCCCATCTCTGATTCCCAAATTCTGATTCCCCGCCTCTAATTCCCCAGCTCTGATTCCCCACATCTGATTCCCTGCCTCTGATTCCCCACCTCTGATTCCCAATATCTGATTCCCCGCCTCTGATTCACCGCCTCTGTTTTCCCATATCTGATTCCCCACCTCTGATTTCCCAACTCTGATTCCCCACCTCTGATTCCCCAGCTCTGATTCCCCGCCTCTGATTCCCTGTGTGATTCCCTGCCTCTGATTCCCCGCCTCTGATTCCCCATCTCTGATTCACCGCCTGTGATTCCCCACCTATGATTCCCCATATCTGATTAGCCACCTATATTTCCCCGCCTCTGATTCCCCGCCTCTGATTCTCAATATCTGATTCCCCGCCTCTGATTCCCCATCTCTGATTCCCGGACTCTGATTCCCCACCTCTGATTCCCGGCCTCTGATTCCCAGCCTATGATTCCCCGCCTCTGATTCCCTGCCTCTGATTCCCCATCTCTGATTCCCCACATCTGATTCCCTGCCCCTGATTCCCCGCCTCTGATTCCCCGCCTCTGATTCCCCGCCTCTGTTTCCTCATATCTGATTCCCCACCTCTGATTCCCCAACTCTGATTCCCCACCTCTGATTCCCCAGCTCTGATTCCCCGCCTCTGATTCCCCGTGACTGTTTCCCTGCATCTGATTCCCCGCCTCTGATTCCCCATCTCTGATTCACCGCCTCTGATTCCCCACATCTGATTCCCCATATCTGATTAGCCACCTCTGTTTCCCCGCCTCTGATTCCCCGCCTCTGATTCCCCATATCTGATTCCCCGCCTCTGATTCCCCATCTCTGATTCCCGGACTCTGATTCCCCACCTCTGATTCCCGGCCTCTGATTCCCTGCCTATGATTCCCCGCTTCTGATTCCCCGCTTCTGATTCCCTGCTTCTGATTCCCCATCTCTGATTCCCCACATCTGATTCCCTGCCTCTGATTCCCCGCCTCTGATTCCCCGCCTCTGATTCCCTGGCACTGATTCCCCGCCTCTGATTCCCCATATCTGATTCCCTGCCTCTGATGCCCCATCTCTGATTTCCGCCCTCCGATTCCCCACCTCTGGTTCCCCATATCTGATACCCCGCCTCTTATTCCCCGCCTCTGATTCCCCGCGTCTGATTCCCAACCTCTGATTCCCCATGTCTTATTCCCCGCCTCTGATTCCCCGCCTCTGATTCGCCATCTCTGATTCATCGCCTCTGATTCCCCACCTCTGATTCCCCATATCTGATTCCCCACCTATGTTTCCCCGCCTCTGATGCCCTGCCTCTGATTCCATGCCTCTGATTCCCAACCTCTGATTCCCCACCTCTGATTCCCCATATCTGATTCCCCGCCTCTGTTTCCCCGCCTCTGATTCCCTGCCTCTGTTTCCTCATATCTGATTCCCCACATCTGATTCCCCAACACTGATTCCCCGCCTCTGATTCCCCAGCTCTGATTCACCACCTCTGATTCCCCGCGTCTGATTCCCCGCCTCTGATTCCCCATATCTGATTCCCCGCCTCTGATTCCCCATCTCTGATTCCCGGACTCAGATTCCCCGCCTCTGATTCCCGGCCTCTGATTCCCGGCCTATGATTCCCCGCTTCTGATTCCCCGACTCTGATTCCCTGCCTCTGATTCCCCATCACTCATTCCCCACATCTGATTCCCTGCCTCTGATTCTCCGCCTCTGATTCCCCATATCTGATTCCCTGCCTCTGATTCCCCATCTCTGATTCCCGCCCTCCGATTCCCCACCTCTGGTTCCCCATATCTGATACCCCTCCTCTGTTTCTCCGCCTCTGATTCACCGCCTCTGATTCCCCATATCTGATTCCCCGCCTCTGATTCCCCAACTCTGATTCCCCGCCTCTGATTCCTCAGCTCTGATTCCCCGCCACTGATTCCCTGCGTCTGATTCCCTGCCTCTGATTCCCCGCCACTGATTCCCGGCGTCTGATTCCCTGCCTCTGAATCCCCGCCTCTGATACCCCATCTCTGATTCACCACCTCTGATTCCCTGAGTCTGATTCGCTGCCTGTGATTCCCCGCCTCTGATTCACCATCTCTGATTCACTGCCTCTGATTCCCCTTCTCTGATTCCCCATGTCAGGTTCCCCAATTCTGATTCCCGCCTCTGATGCCCCACCTCTGATTCCCCTCCTCTGATTCCCCATATCTGATTCCCCGCCTCTGATTCCCCATTTCTTATTCCCCGCCTCTGATTCCCCAGCTCTGATTCCCCACCTCTGATTCCCCGCGTCTGATTCCGCGCCTCTGAATCCCCGCCTCTCATTCCCCATCTCTGATGCACCACCGCTCATTCCCCGCCTCTGATTCCCTACCTCTGATTCCCGGACTCTGATTCCCGGCCTCTGATTCCCGGCCTCTGATTCCCCGCCTCTGATTTCCCATTTCTGATTCTCCGCCTCTGATTTCCCAACTCTGATTCCCCGCCCCTGATTCCCCAGCTCTGATTCCCCACCTCTGATTACCCGCGTCTGATTCCCTGACGCTAATTCCCCGCCACTGATTCCCCATCTCTGATTCACCGCCTCTGATTCCCCACCTCTGATTCCCCATATCTGATACCCCGCCTCAGTTTCCCCGCCTCTGATTTCCCGTCTCAGATTCCCCATATCTGATACCCCGCCTCTGATTCCCCAACTCTGATTCCCCGCCTCTGATTCCCCATCTCTGATTCTCCGCCTCTGATTCCCCAACTCTGATTCCCTGCCTCTGATTCCCCAGCTCTGATTCACCACCTCTGATTACCCGTGTCTGATTCCCTGACGCTAATTCGCCGCCTCTAATTCCCCATCTCTGATTCACCGCCTCTGATTCCCCACCTCTGATTCCCCATACCTGATTCCCCGCCTCAGTTTCCCCGCCTCTGATTTCCCGCCTCAGATTCCCCATATCTGATACCCCGCCTCTGATTCCCCAACTCTGATCCCCGCCTCTGATTCCCCAGCTATGATTCCCCGCCTCTGATTCCCGCGTCTGATTCCCTGCTTCTGATTCCCTGCCTCTGATTCCCCATCTGTGATTAACCACCTCTGATTCTCCGCGTCTGATTCCCCGCCACTGATTCCCCATCTCTTATTCCCCATCTCTGATTCCCAAATTCTGATTCCCCGCCTCTAATTCCCCAGCTCTGATTCCCCACATCTGATTCACTGCCTCTGATTCCCCACCTCTGATTCCCAATATCTGATTCCCCGCCTCTGTTTCCCCGCCTCTGATTCACCGCCTCTGTTTTCCCATATCTGATTCCCCACCTCTGATTTCCCAACTCTGATTCCCCACCTCTGATTCCCCAGCTCTGATTCCCCGCCTCTGATTCCCTGTGTGATTCCCTGCCTCTGATTCCCCGCCTCTGATTCCCCATCTCTGATTCACCGCCTGTGATTCCCCACCTACGATTCCCCATATCTGATTAGCCACCTATATTTCCCCGCCTCTGATTCCCCGCCTCTGATTCTCAATATCTGATTCCCCGCCTCTGATTCCCCATCTCTGATTCCCGGACTCTGATTCCCCACCTCTGATTCCCGGCCTCTGATTCCCAGCCTATGATTCCCCGCTTCTGATTCCCCGCCTCTGATTCCCTGCCTCTGATTCCCCATCTCTGATTACCCACATCTGATTCCCTGCCCCTGATTCCCCGCCTCTGATTCCCCGCCTCTGATTCCCCGCCTCTGTTTCCTCATATCTGATTCCCCACCTCTGATTCCCCAACTCTGATTCCCCACCTCTGATTCCCCAGCTCTGATTCCCCGCCTCTGATTCCCCGTGACTGTTTCCCTGCCTCTGATTCCCCGCCTCTGATTCCCCATCTCTTATTCACCGCCTCTGATTCCCCACATCTGATTCCCCATATCTGATTAGCCACCTCTGTTTCCCCGCCTCTGATTCCCCGCCTCTGATTCCCCATATCTGATTCCCCGCCTCTGATTCCCCATCTCTGATTCCCGGACTCTGATTCCCCACCTCTGATTCCCGGCCTCTGATTCCCGGCCCATGATTCCCCGCTTCTGATTCCCCGCCTCTGATTCCCTGCTTCTGATTCCCCATCTCTGATTCCCCACATCTGATTCCCTGCCTCCGATTCCCCGCCTCTGATTCCCCGCCTCTGATTCCCTGGCACTGATTCCCCGCCTCTGATTCCCCATATCTGATTCCCTGCCTCTGATGCCCCATCTCTGATTTCCGCCCTCCGATTCCCCACCTCTGGTTCCCCATATCTGATACCCCTCCTCTGTTTCCCCGCCTCTGATTCCCCATATCTGATACCCCGCCTCTTATTCCCCGCCTCTGATTCCCCGCGTCTGATTCCCAGCCTCTGATTTCCCATGTCTTATTCCCCGCCTCTGATTCCCCGCCTCTGATTCGCCATCTCTGATTCATCGCCTCTGATTCCCCACCTCTGATTCCCCATATCTGATTCCCCACCTATGTTTCCCCGCCTCTGATGCCCTGCCTCTGATTCCATGCCTCTGATTCCCAACCTCTGATTCCCCACCTCTGATTCCCCATATCTGATTCCCCGCCTCTGTTTCCCCGCCTCTGATTCCCTGCCTCTGTTTCCTCATATCTGATTCCCCACATCTGATTCCCCAACACTGATTACCCGCCTCTGATTCCCCAGCTCTGATTCACCACCTCTGATTCCCCGCGTCTGATTCCCCGCCTCTGATTCCCCATCTCTGATTCCCTATCTCTGATTCCCCAATTCTGATACCCCGCCTTTGATTCCCTGCCTCTGATTCCCAACCTCTGATTCCCCACCTCTGATTCCCCATATCCTATTCCCCGCCTCTGTTTCCCCACCTCTTATTACCCGCCTCTGTTTCCCCATATCTGATTCCCGGCCTCTCATTCCCCAGCACTGATTCCCCGCCTCTGGTTCCCCATATCTGATTCCCCGCCGCTGATTCCCCGCCTCTTATTCCCCATCTCTGATTCACCACCTTTGATCCCCCGCCTCTGATTCCCCATGTCTGATTCACCGCCTCTGTTTCCCCACCTCTGATTCCCCGCCTCTGATTCCACATATCTGATTCCCCGCCTCTGATTCCCCAACTCTGATTCCCCGCCTGTGATTCGAAGCTATGATTCCACGCCTCTGATTCCCCACGTCTAATTCCATGCCTGTGATTCCCTGCCTCTTATTCCCCGCCTCTGATTCCCCGCATCTGATTCCCTGCCTCTGAATCCCCACCTCTATTCCCTGCCTCTGATTCCCAACCTCTGATTCCCCTCCTCTGATTCCCCATATCTGATTCCCCGCCTCCATTTCCCTGCCTCTGATTCCCCGCCTCTGTTACCCCATATCTGATTCCCCGCCTCTGATTCCCCAACTCTGATTCTGCACATCTGATTCCCTGCCTCTTATTCCCCACCTCTAATTCCCGGCATCTGATTCCCGGCCTCTGATTCCCCACCTCTGATTCTCCATATCTGATTCCCCGCCTCTGTTTCCCCGCCTCTGATTCCCCACCTCTGTTTCCCCATATCTGATTCCCCGCATCTGATTCCCCACGTTTGATTCCCTGCCTGTCATTCCCTGCCTCTTATTCCCCGCCTCTGATGCCCCGCATCTGATTCCCTGCCTCTGAATCCCCACCTTGATTCCCTGCCTCTGATTCCCAACCTCTGATTCCCCTCCTCTGATTCCCCATATCTGATTCCCCACCTCCATTTCCCTGCCTCTGATTCCCCGCCTCTGTTACCCAATATCTGATTCCCCGCCTCTGATTCCCCAACTCTGTTTCTGCACATCAGATTCCCTGCCTCTTATTCCCCACCTCTAATTCCCGGCCTCTGATTCCCGGCCTCTGATACCCTACCTCTGATTCTCCATATCTGATTCCCCGCCTCTGTTTCCCCGCCTCTGATTCCCCGCCTCTGTTTCCCCATATCTGATTCCCCGCCTCTGATTCCCCAACTCTGATTCCCCGCCTCTGATTCCCCAGGTCTGATTCCCCGCCTCTGATTCCACGTGTTTGATTACCTGCCTCTGATTCCCCGCCTCTGCTTCCCCATCTCTGATTCACCGCCTTTGATTCGCCACCTCTGATTCCCCATATGTGATTCCCCTCCTCTGTTTCCCCGCCTCTGATTCCCCGCCTCTGATTCCCCATATCTCATTCCCCGCCTCTGATTCCCCGCATCTGATTCCCTGCCTCTGAATCCCCACCTCTGATTCCCTGCCTCTGATTCCCAACCTCTGATTCCCCTCCTCTGATTCCCCATATCTGATTCCCCGCCTCCGTTTCCCTGCCTCTGATTAACCGCCTCTGTTTCCCCATATCTGATTCCCCGCCTCTGATTCCCCAACTCTGATTCCCTGCCTGTGATTCCCCAGCTCTGATTCCCCGCCTCTGATTCCCCGCGTCTGATTCCCAGCCTCTGATTCCCCATGTCTGATTTCCTGCCTCTGATTCCCCGCCTCTGATTCGCCATCTCTGATTCATCGCCTCTGATTCCCCACCTCTGATTCCCCATATCTTATTCCCCACCTATGTTTCCCCGCCTCTGATTCCCCGCCTCTGATTCCCCGCCTCTGATTCCCCATCTCTGATTCCCGGACTCTGATTCCCCACCTCTGATTCCCTATCTCTGATTCCACACATCCGATTCCCTGCCTCTGATTCCCCGCCTCTGATGCCCCGCCTCTGATTCCCAATCTCTGATTCCCCTCCTCTGATTCCCCATATCTGATTCCCCGCCTCCGTTTCCCTGCCTCTGATTCCCCGCCTCTGTTTCCCCATATCTGATTCCCCGCCTCTGATTCCCCAACTCTGATTCCCCGCCTCTGATTCCCCAGCTCTGATTCCCCGCCTCTGATTCCCCGCGTCTGATTCCCAGCCTCTGATTCCCCATGTCTTATTCCCCGCCTCTGATTCGCCATCTCTGATTCATCGCCTCTGATTCCCCACCTCTGATTCCCCATATCTGATTCCCACCTATGTTTCCCCGCCTCTGATGCCCCGCCTCTGATTCCATGCCTCTGATTCCCAACCTCTGATTCCCCACCTCTGATTCCCCATATCTGATTCCCCGCCTCTGTTTCCCCTCCTCTGATTCCCTGCCTCTGTTTCCTCATATCTGATTCCCCGCCTCTGATTCCCCAAAACTGATTCCCCTCCTCTGATTCCCCAGCTCTGATTCACCACCTCTGATTCCCCGCGTCTGATTCCCCGCCTCTGATTCCCCATCTCTGATTCCCTATCTCCGATTCCCCAATTCTGATTCCCCGCCTTTGATTCCCTGCCTCTGATTCCCAACCTCTGATTCCCCACCTCTGATTCCCCATATCTGATTCCCCGCCTCTGTTTCCCCGCCTCTTATTCCCCGCCTCTGTTTCCCCATATCTGATTCCCGGCCTCTCATTCCCCAGCTCTGATTCCCCGCCTCTGATTCCCCATATCTGATTCCCCGCCGCTGATTCCCCAACTCTGATTCCCCAGCTCTGATTCCCCGCCTCTGATTCCCCGCGTCTGAATCCCTGCCTCTGATTCCCCGCCTCTGATTCCCCATCTCTGATTCACCACCTCTGATCCCCCGCCTCTGATTCCCCATGTCTGATTCACCGCCTCTGTTTCCCCACCTCTGATTCCCCGCCTCTGATTCCACATATCTGATTCCCCGCCTCTGATTCCCCAACTCTGATTCCCCGCCTGTGATTCGCCAGCTATGATTCCCCGCCTCTGATTCCCCACGTCTAATTCCCTGCCTGTGATTCCCTGCCTCTTATTCCCCGCCTCTGATTCCCCGCATCTGATTCCCTGCCTCTGAATCCCCACCTCTATTCCCTGCCTCTGATTCCCAACCTCTGATTCCCCTCCTCTGATTCCCCATATCTGATTCCCCGCCTCCAATTCCCTGCCTCTGATTCCCCGCCTCTGTTACCCCATATCTGATTCCCCGCCTCTGATTCCCCAACTCTGATTCTGCACATCTGATTCCCTGCCTCTTATTCCCCACCTCTAATTCCCGGCCTCTGATTCCCGGCCTCTGATTCCCCACCTCTGATTCTCCATATCTGATTCCCCGCCTCTGTTTCCCCGCCTCTGATTCCCCACCTCTGTTTCCCCATATCTGATTCCCCGCCTCTGATTCCCCAACTCTGATTCCCCGCCTCTGATTCCCCAGGTCTGATTCCCCGACTCTGATTCCACGTGTTTGATTACCTGCCTCTGATTCCCCGCCTCTGCTTCCCCATCTCTGATTCACCGCTTTTGATTCGCCACCTCTGATTCCCCATATGTGATACCCCGCCTCTGTTTCCCCGCCTCTGATTCCCCGCCTCTGATTCCCCATATCTCATTCCCCGCCTCTGATTCCCCGCATCTGATTCCCTGCCTCTGAATCCCCACCTCTGATTCCCTGCCTCTGATTCCCAACCTCTGATTCCCCTCCTCTGATTCCCCATATCTGATTCCCCGCCTCCGTTTCCCTGCCTCTGATTGCCCGCCTCTGTTTCCCCAAATCTGATTCCCCCCCTCTGATTCCCCAACTCTGATTCCCCGCCTCTGATTCCCCAGCTCTGATTCCCTGCCTCTGATTCCCCGCGTCTGATTCCCAGCCTCTGATTCCCCATGTCTGATTTCCTGCCTCTGATTCCCCGCCTCTGATTCGCCATCTCTGATTCATCCCCTCTGATTCCCCACCTCTGATTCCCCATATCTTATTCCCCACCTATGTTTCCCCGCCTCTGATTCCCCACCTCTGATTCCCCATCTCTGATTCCCAGACTCTGATTCCCCACCTCTGATTCCCTATCTCTGATTCTGCACATCCGATTCCCTGCCTCTGATTCCCCGACTCTGATTCCCCACCTCTGATTCCCCACCTCTGATTCCCCATATCTGATTCCCCGCCTCTGTTTTCGCGCCTCTGATTCCCTGCCTCTGTTTCCTCATATCTGATTCCCCGCCTCTGATTCCCCAACACTGATTCCCCGCCTCTGATTCCCCAGCTCTGATTCACCACCTCTGATTCCCCGCGTCTGATTCCCTGCTTCTGATTCCCGGCCTCTTATTCCCCACCTCTGATTCCCGGCCTCTGATTCCCGGCCTCTGATTCCCGAACTCTCATTCCCGGCCTCTGATTCCCGGCCTCTGATTCCCCGCCTCTGATTCCCCGCCTCTGATTCCCTGCCTCTGATTCCCCATCTCTGATTCCGCACATCTGATTCCCTGCCTCTGATTCCCCGCCTCTGATTCCCTGCCTCTGATTCCCTGCCTCTGATTCCCAACCTCTGATTCCCCACCTCTGATTCACCATATCTGATTCCCCGCCTCTGCTTCCCCGCCTCTGATTCCCCGCCTCTGTTTCCCCATATCTGATTCCCCGCCTCTGATTCCCCAACTCTGATTCCCCACCTCTGATCCCCAGCTCTGATTCCCCGCCTCTGATTCCCCGTGTTTGATTCCCTGCCTCTGATTCCCTGCCTCTGATTCCCAACCTCTGATTCCCCACCTCTGATTCCCCATATCTGATTCCCCGCCTCTGTTTCCCCGCCTCTGATTCCCCGCCTCTGTTTCCCCATATCTGATTCCCCGCCTTTGATTGGCCACCTCTGATTCCCCATATGTGATTCCCCGCCTCTGTTTCCCCGCATCTGATTCCCCGCCTCTGATTCCCCATATCTCATTCCCCGCCTCTGATTCCCCATATCTGATTCCCTGACTCTGATTCCCCACCTCTGATTCCCGGCCTCTTTTTCCCGGCATCTGATTCCCGGCATCTGATTCCCGGCCTCTGATTCCTGGCCTCTGATTCCCCGCTTCTGATTCTGAATCCCTGCCTCTGATTCCCCATCTCTGATTCCGCACATCTGATTCCCTGCCTCTGATTCCCCACTTCTGATTCCCGGACTCTGATTCCCCACCTCTGATTCCCGGCCTCTGATTCCCGGCCTATGATTCCCCGCTTCTGATTCCCCGCCTTTGATTCCCTGCCTCTGATTCCCCATCTCTGATTCCCCACATCTGATTCCCTGCCTCTGATTCCCCGCCTCTGATTCCCCGCCTCTGATTCCCTGGCACTGATTCCCCGCCTCTGATTCCCCATATCTGATTCCCTGCCTCTGATGCCCCATCTCTGATTTCCGCCCTCCGATTCCCCACCTCTGTTTCCCCATATCTGATACCCCTCCTCTGTTTCCCCGCCTCTGATTCCCCATATCTGAAACCCCGCCTCTTATTCCCCGCCTCTGATTCCCCGCGTCTGATTCCCCGCCTATGATTCCCCGCCTCTGATTCCCCATCTCTGATTTACAACTTCTGAATCACCACGTCTGATTCACCACCGCTGATTCCCCACCTCTGATTCCCCATCTCTTATTCCCGGCCTCTGATTCCCCACCTCTGAATCCCGGCCTCTGATTCCCTGCCTCTGATTCACGGCCTCTCATTACTGGCCTCAGATTCCCGGCCTCTGAATCCCTGCCTCTGATTCCCCATCTCTGATTCCCCGTGTCTGATTCCCTGCCTCTGATTCCCCGCCTCTGATTCCCCATCTCTGATTCACCGCCTCTGATTCCCCACCTCTGATTCCCCATATCTGATTAGCCACCTCTGTTTCCCCGCCTCTGATTCCCCGCCTCTGATTCCCCATATCTGATTCCCCGCCTCTGATTCCCCATCTCTGATTCCCGGACTCTGATTCCCCACCTCTGATTCCCGGCCTCTGATTCCCGGCCTATGATTCCCCGCATCTGATTCCCCGCCTCTGATCCCCTGCCTCTGATTCCCCAACTCTGATTCCCCACATCTGATTCCCTGCCTCTGATTCCCCGCCTCTGATTCCCTGGCACTGATTCCCCGCCTCTGATTCCCCATATCTGATTCCCTGCCTCTGATGCCCCATCTCTGATTTCCGCCCTCCGATTCCCCACCTCTGTTTCCCCATATCTGATACCCCTCCTCTGTTTCCCCGCCTCTGATTCCCCATATCTGATACCCCGCCTCTTATTCCCCGCCTCTGATTCCCCGCGTCTGATTCCCCGCCTATGATTCCCCGCCTCTGATTCCCCATCTCTGATTTACAACTTCTGAATCACCACGTCTGATTCACCACTGCTGATTCCCCACCTCTGATTCCCCATCTCTTACTCCCGGCCTCTGATTCCCCACCTCTGAATACCGGCCTCTGATTCCCTGCCTCTGATTCACGGCCTCTCATTACTGGCCTCAGATTCCCGGCCTCTGAATCCCTGCCTCTGATGCCCCATCTCTGATTCCGCACATCTGATTCCCTGCCTCTGATTCCCCGCTTCTGATTCCCCGCCTCTGATTCCCCATCTCTGATTCCCCTTCTCTGATTCCCAAATTCTGATTCCCCGCCTCTGTTTCCCCAGCTCTGAATCCCCGCCTCTGATTCCCCGTGTCTGATTCCCTGCCTCTGATTCCCCGCCTCTGATTCCCCATCTCTGATTCACCGCCTCTGATTCCCCACCTCTGATTCCCCATATCTGATTAGTCACCTCTGTTTCCCCGCCTCTGATTCCCCGCCTCTGATTCCCCATATCTGATTCCCCGCCTCTGATTCCCCACCTCTGATTCCCCATATCTGATAAGCCATCTCTGTTTCCCCACCTCTGAATCCCCGCCTCTGATTCCCCATATCTGATTCCCGCCTCTGATTCCCCATCTCTGATTCCCGGACTCAGATTCCCCGCCTCTGATTCCCGGCCTCTGATTCCCGGCCTATGATTCCCCGCTTCTGATTCCCCGCCTCTGATTCCCTGCCTCTGATTCCCCATCACTCATTCCCCACATCTGATTCCCTGCCTCTGATTCTCCGCCTCTGATTCCCCATATCTGATTCCCTGCCTCTGATTCCCCATCTCTGATTCCCGCCCTCCGATTCCCCACCTCTGGTTCCCCATATCTGATACCCCTCCTCTGTTTCTCCGCCTCTGATTCCCCGCCTCTGATTCCCCATATCTGATTCCCCGCCTCTGATTCCCCAACTCTGATTCCCCGCCTCTGATTCCTCAGCTCTGATTCCCCGCCACTGATTCCCCATCTCTGATTCACCACCTCTGAATCCCTGAGTCTGATTCGCTGCCTGTGATTCCCCGCCTCTGATTCACCATCTCTGATTCACTGCCTCTGATTCCCCTTCTCTGATTCCCCATGTCAGGTTCCCCAATTCTGATTCCCGCCTCTGATGCCCCACCTCTGATTCCCCTCCTCTGATTCCCCATATCTGATTCCCCACCTCTGATTCCCCATTTCTTATTCCCCGCCTCTGATTCCCCAGCTCTGATTCCCCACCTCTGATTCCCCGCGTCTGATTCCGCGCCTCTGAATCCCCGCGTCTCATTCCCCATCTCTGATGCACCACCGCTCATTCCCCGCCTCTGATTCCCTACCTCTGATTCCCGGCCTCTGATTCCCGGCCTCTGATTCCCGGCCTCTGATTCCCCGCCTCTGATTTCCCATCTCTGATTCTCCGCCTCTGATTCCCCAACTCTGATTCCCCGCCTCTGATTCCCCAGGTCTGATTCCCCGCCTCTGATTCCACGTGTTTGATTACCTGCCTCTGATTCCCCGCCTCTGCTTCCCCATCTCTGATTCACCGCCTTTGATTCGCCACCTCTGATTCCCCATATGTGATTCCCCTCCTCTGTTTCCCCGCCTCTGATTCCCCGCCTCTGATTCCCCATATCTCATTCCCCGCCTCTGATTCCCCGCATCTGATTCCCTGCCTCTGAATCCCCACCTCTGATTCCCTGCCTCTGATTCCCAACCTCTGATTCCCCTCCTCTGATTCCCCATATCTGATTCCCCGCCTCCGTTTCCCTGCCTCTGATTAACCGCCTCTGTTTCCCCATATCTGATTCCCCGCCTCTGATTCCCCAACTCTGATTCCCTGCCTGTGATTCCCCAGCTCTGATTCCCCGCCTCTGATTCCCCGCGTCTGATTCCCAGCCTCTGATTCCCCATGTCTGATTTCCTGCCTCTGATTCCCCGCCTCTGATTCGCCATCTCTGATTCATCGCCTCTGATTCCCCACCTCTGATTCCCCATATCTTATTCCCCACCTATGTTTCCCCGCCTCTGATTCCCCGCCTCTGATTCCCCGCCTCTGATTCCCCATCTCTGATTCCCGGACTCTGATTCCCCACCTCTGATTCCCTATCTCTGATTCCACACATCCGATTCCCTGCCTCTGATTCCCCGCCTCTGATGCCCCGCCTCTGATTCCCAATCTCTGATTCCCCTCCTCTGATTCCCCATATCTGATTCCCCGCCTCCGTTTCCCTGCCTCTGATTCCCCGCCTCTGTTTCCCCATATCTGATTCCCCGCCTCTGATTCCCCAACTCTGATTCCCCGCCTCTGATTCCCCAGCTCTGATTCCCCGCCTCTGATTCCCCGCGTCTGATTCCCAGCCTCTGATTCCCCATGTCTTATTCCCCGCCTCTGATTCGCCATCTCTGATTCATCGCCTCTGATTCCCCACCTCTGATTCCCCATATCTGATTCCCACCTATGTTTCCCCGCCTCTGATGCCCCGCCTCTGATTCCATGCCTCTGATTCCCAACCTCTGATTCCCCACCTCTGATTCCCCATATCTGATTCCCCGCCTCTGTTTCCCCTCCTCTGATTCCCTGCCTCTGTTTCCTCATATCTGATTCCCCGCCTCTGATTCCCCAAAACTGATTCCCCTCCTCTGATTCCCCAGCTCTGATTCACCACCTCTGATTCCCCGCGTCTGATTCCCCGCCTCTGATTCCCCATCTCTGATTCCCTATCTCCGATTCCCCAATTCTGATTCCCCGCCTTTGATTCCCTGCCTCTGATTCCCAACCTCTGATTCCCCACCTCTGATTCCCCATATCTGATTCCCCGCCTCTGTTTCCCCGCCTCTTATTCCCCGCCTCTGTTTCCCCATATCTGATTCCCGGCCTCTCATTCCCCAGCTCTGATTCCCCGCCTCTGATTCCCCATATCTGATTCCCCGCCGCTGATTCCCCAACTCTGATTCCCCAGCTCTGATTCCCCGCCTCTGATTCCCCGCGTCTGAATCCCTGCCTCTGATTCCCCGCCTCTGATTCCCCATCTCTGATTCACCACCTCTGATCCCCCGCCTCTGATTCCCCATGTCTGATTCACCGCCTCTGTTTCCCCACCTCTGATTCCCCGCCTCTGATTCCACATATCTGATTCCCCGCCTCTGATTCCCCAACTCTGATTCCCCGCCTGTGATTCGCCAGCTATGATTCCCCGCCTCTGATTCCCCACGTCTAATTCCCTGCCTGTGATTCCCTGCCTCTTATTCCCCGCCTCTGATTCCCCGCATCTGATTCCCTGCCTCTGAATCCCCACCTCTATTCCCTGCCTCTGATTCCCAACCTCTGATTCCCCTCCTCTGATTCCCCATATCTGATTCCCCGCCTCCAATTCCCTGCCTCTGATTCCCCGCCTCTGTTACCCCATATCTGATTCCCCGCCTCTGATTCCCCAACTCTGATTCTGCACATCTGATTCCCTGCCTCTTATTCCCCACCTCTAATTCCCGGCCTCTGATTCCCGGCCTCTGATTCCCCACCTCTGATTCTCCATATCTGATTCCCCGCCTCTGTTTCCCCGCCTCTGATTCCCCACCTCTGTTTCCCCATATCTGATTCCCCGCCTCTGATTCCCCAACTCTGATTCCCCGCCTCTGATTCCCCAGGTCTGATTCCCCGACTCTGATTCCACGTGTTTGATTACCTGCCTCTGATTCCCCGCCTCTGCTTCCCCATCTCTGATTCACCGCTTTTGATTCGCCACCTCTGATTCCCCATATGTGATACCCCGCCTCTGTTTCCCCGCCTCTGATTCCCCGCCTCTGATTCCCCATATCTCATTCCCCGCCTCTGATTCCCCGCATCTGATTCCCTGCCTCTGAATCCCCACCTCTGATTCCCTGCCTCTGATTCCCAACCTCTGATTCCCCTCCTCTGATTCCCCATATCTGATTCCCCGCCTCCGTTTCCCTGCCTCTGATTGCCCGCCTCTGTTTCCCCAAATCTGATTCCCCCCCTCTGATTCCCCAACTCTGATTCCCCGCCTCTGATTCCCCAGCTCTGATTCCCTGCCTCTGATTCCCCGCGTCTGATTCCCAGCCTCTGATTCCCCATGTCTGATTTCCTGCCTCTGATTCCCCGCCTCTGATTCGCCATCTCTGATTCATCCCCTCTGATTCCCCACCTCTGATTCCCCATATCTTATTCCCCACCTATGTTTCCCCGCCTCTGATTCCCCACCTCTGATTCCCCATCTCTGATTCCCAGACTCTGATTCCCCACCTCTGATTCCCTATCTCTGATTCTGCACATCCGATTCCCTGCCTCTGATTCCCCGACTCTGATTCCCCACCTCTGATTCCCCACCTCTGATTCCCCATATCTGATTCCCCGCCTCTGTTTTCGCGCCTCTGATTCCCTGCCTCTGTTTCCTCATATCTGATTCCCCGCCTCTGATTCCCCAACACTGATTCCCCGCCTCTGATTCCCCAGCTCTGATTCACCACCTCTGATTCCCCGCGTCTGATTCCCTGCTTCTGATTCCCGGCCTCTTATTCCCCACCTCTGATTCCCGGCCTCTGATTCCCGGCCTCTGATTCCCGAACTCTCATTCCCGGCCTCTGATTCCCGGCCTCTGATTCCCCGCCTCTGATTCCCCGCCTCTGATTCCCTGCCTCTGATTCCCCATCTCTGATTCCGCACATCTGATTCCCTGCCTCTGATTCCCCGCCTCTGATTCCCTGCCTCTGATTCCCTGCCTCTGATTCCCAACCTCTGATTCCCCACCTCTGATTCACCATATCTGATTCCCCGCCTCTGCTTCCCCGCCTCTGATTCCCCGCCTCTGTTTCCCCATATCTGATTCCCCGCCTCTGATTCCCCAACTCTGATTCCCCACCTCTGATCCCCAGCTCTGATTCCCCGCCTCTGATTCCCCGTGTTTGATTCCCTGCCTCTGATTCCCTGCCTCTGATTCCCAACCTCTGATTCCCCACCTCTGATTCCCCATATCTGATTCCCCGCCTCTGTTTCCCCGCCTCTGATTCCCCGCCTCTGTTTCCCCATATCTGATTCCCCGCCTTTGATTGGCCACCTCTGATTCCCCATATGTGATTCCCCGCCTCTGTTTCCCCGCATCTGATTCCCCGCCTCTGATTCCCCATATCTCATTCCCCGCCTCTGATTCCCCATATCTGATTCCCTGACTCTGATTCCCCACCTCTGATTCCCGGCCTCTTTTTCCCGGCATCTGATTCCCGGCATCTGATTCCCGGCCTCTGATTCCTGGCCTCTGATTCCCCGCTTCTGATTCTGAATCCCTGCCTCTGATTCCCCATCTCTGATTCCGCACATCTGATTCCCTGCCTCTGATTCCCCACTTCTGATTCCCGGACTCTGATTCCCCACCTCTGATTCCCGGCCTCTGATTCCCGGCCTATGATTCCCCGCTTCTGATTCCCCGCCTTTGATTCCCTGCCTCTGATTCCCCATCTCTGATTCCCCACATCTGATTCCCTGCCTCTGATTCCCCGCCTCTGATTCCCCGCCTCTGATTCCCTGGCACTGATTCCCCGCCTCTGATTCCCCATATCTGATTCCCTGCCTCTGATGCCCCATCTCTGATTTCCGCCCTCCGATTCCCCACCTCTGTTTCCCCATATCTGATACCCCTCCTCTGTTTCCCCGCCTCTGATTCCCCATATCTGAAACCCCGCCTCTTATTCCCCGCCTCTGATTCCCCGCGTCTGATTCCCCGCCTATGATTCCCCGCCTCTGATTCCCCATCTCTGATTTACAACTTCTGAATCACCACGTCTGATTCACCACCGCTGATTCCCCACCTCTGATTCCCCATCTCTTATTCCCGGCCTCTGATTCCCCACCTCTGAATCCCGGCCTCTGATTCCCTGCCTCTGATTCACGGCCTCTCATTACTGGCCTCAGATTCCCGGCCTCTGAATCCCTGCCTCTGATTCCCCATCTCTGATTCCCCGTGTCTGATTCCCTGCCTCTGATTCCCCGCCTCTGATTCCCCATCTCTGATTCACCGCCTCTGATTCCCCACCTCTGATTCCCCATATCTGATTAGCCACCTCTGTTTCCCCGCCTCTGATTCCCCGCCTCTGATTCCCCATATCTGATTCCCCGCCTCTGATTCCCCATCTCTGATTCCCGGACTCTGATTCCCCACCTCTGATTCCCGGCCTCTGATTCCCGGCCTATGATTCCCCGCATCTGATTCCCCGCCTCTGATCCCCTGCCTCTGATTCCCCAACTCTGATTCCCCACATCTGATTCCCTGCCTCTGATTCCCCGCCTCTGATTCCCTGGCACTGATTCCCCGCCTCTGATTCCCCATATCTGATTCCCTGCCTCTGATGCCCCATCTCTGATTTCCGCCCTCCGATTCCCCACCTCTGTTTCCCCATATCTGATACCCCTCCTCTGTTTCCCCGCCTCTGATTCCCCATATCTGATACCCCGCCTCTTATTCCCCGCCTCTGATTCCCCGCGTCTGATTCCCCGCCTATGATTCCCCGCCTCTGATTCCCCATCTCTGATTTACAACTTCTGAATCACCACGTCTGATTCACCACCGCTGATTCCCCACCTCTGATTCCCCATCTCTTACTCCCGGCCTCTGATTCCCCACCTCTGAATACCGGCCTCTGATTCCCTGCCTCTGATTCACGGCCTCTCATTACTGGCCTCAGATTCCCGGCCTCTGAATCCCTGCCTCTGATGCCCCATCTCTGATTCCGCACATCTGATTCCCTGCCTCTGATTCCCCGCTTCTGATTCCCCGCCTCTGATTCCCCATCTCTGATTCCCCTTCTCTGATTCCCAAATTCTGATTCCCCGCCTCTGTTTCCCCAGCTCTGAATCCCCGCCTCTGATTCCCCGTGTCTGATTCCCTGCCTCTGATTCCCCGCCTCTGATTCCCCATCTCTGATTCACCGCCTCTGATTCCCCACCTCTGATTCCCCATATCTGATTAGTCACCTCTGTTTCCCCGCCTCTGATTCCCCGCCTCTGATTCCCCATATCTGATTCCCCGCCTCTGATTCCCCACCTCTGATTCCCCATATCTGATAAGCCATCTCTGTTTCCCCACCTCTGAATCCCCGCCTCTGATTCCCCATATCTGATTCCCGCCTCTGATTCCCCATCTCTGATTCCCGGACTCAGATTCCCCGCCTCTGATTCCCGGCCTCTGATTCCCGGCCTATGATTCCCCGCTTCTGATTCCCCGCCTCTGATTCCCTGCCTCTGATTCCCCATCACTCATTCCCCACATCTGATTCCCTGCCTCTGATTCTCCGCCTCTGATTCCCCATATCTGATTCCCTGCCTCTGATTCCCCATCTCTGATTCCCGCCCTCCGATTCCCCACCTCTGGTTCCCCATATCTGATACCCCTCCTCTGTTTCTCCGCCTCTGATTCCCCGCCTCTGATTCCCCATATCTGATTCCCCGCCTCTGATTCCCCAACTCTGATTCCCCGCCTCTGATTCCTCAGCTCTGATTCCCCGCCACTGATTCCCCATCTCTGATTCACCACCTCTGAATCCCTGAGTCTGATTCGCTGCCTGTGATTCCCCGCCTCTGATTCACCATCTCTGATTCACTGCCTCTGATTCCCCTTCTCTGATTCCCCATGTCAGGTTCCCCAATTCTGATTCCCGCCTCTGATGCCCCACCTCTGATTCCCCTCCTCTGATTCCCCATATCTGATTCCCCACCTCTGATTCCCCATTTCTTATTCCCCGCCTCTGATTCCCCAGCTCTGATTCCCCACCTCTGATTCCCCGCGTCTGATTCCGCGCCTCTGAATCCCCGCGTCTCATTCCCCATCTCTGATGCACCACCGCTCATTCCCCGCCTCTGATTCCCTACCTCTGATTCCCGGCCTCTGATTCCCGGCCTCTGATTCCCGGCCTCTGATTCCCCGCCTCTGATTTCCCATCTCTGATTCTCCGCCTCTGATTCCCCAACTCTGATTCCCCGCCTCTGATTCCCCAGCTCTGATTCCCCACCTCTGATTACCCGCGTCTGATTCCCTGACGCTAATTCCCCGCCACTGATTCCCCATCTCTGATTCACCGCCTCTGATTCCCCACCTCTGATTCCCCATATCTGATACCCCGCCTCAGTTTCCCCGCCTCTGATTTCCCGTCTCAGATTCCCCATATCTGATACCCCGCCTCTGATTCCCCAACTCTGATTCCCCGCCTCTGATTCCCCATCTCTGATTCTCCGCCTCTGATTCCCCAACTCTGATTCCCCGCCTCTGATTCCCCAGCTCTGATTCCCCACCTCTGATTACCCGTGTCTGATTCCCTGACGCTAATTCGCCGCCTCTGATTCCCCATCTCTGATTCACCGCCTCTGATTCCCCACCTCTGATTCCCCATACCTGATTCCCCGCCTCAGTTTCCCCGCCTCTGATTTCCCGCCTCAGATTCCCCATATCTGATACCCCGCCTCTGATTCCCCAACTCTGATTCCCCGCCTCTGATTCCCCAGCTATGATTCCCCGCCTCTGATTCCCGCGTCTGATTCCCTGCTTCTGATTCCCTGCCTCTGATTCCCCATCTGTGATTAACCACCTCTGATTCTCCGCGTCTGATTCCCCGCCACTGATTCCCCATCACTTATTCCCCATCTCTGATTCCCAAATTCTGATTCCCCGCCTCTAATTCCCCAGCTCTGATTCCCCACATCTGATTCCCTGCCTCTGATTCCCCACCTCTGATTCCCAATATCTGATTCCCCGCCTCTGTTTCCCCGCCTCTGATTCACCGCCTCTGTTTTCCCATATCTGATTCCCCACCTCTGATTTCCCAACTCTGATTCCCCACCTCTGATTCCCCAGCTCTGATTCCCCGCCTCTGATTCCCTGTGTGATTCCCTGCCTCTGATTCCCCGCCTCTGATTCCCCATCTCTGATTCACCGCCTGTGATTCCCCACCTATGATACCCCATATCTGATTAGCCACCTATATTTCCCCGCCTCTGATTCCCCGCCTCTGATTCTCAATATCTGATTCCCCGCCTCTGATTCCCCATCTCTGATTCCCGGACTCTGATTCCCCACCTCTGATTCCCGGCCTCTGATCCCCAGCCTATGATTCCCCGCTTCTGATTACCCGCCTCTGATTCCCTGCCTCTGATTCCCCATCTCTGATTCCCCACATCTGATTCCCTGCCCCTGATTCCCCGCCTCTGATTCCCCGCCTCTGATTCCCCGCCTCTGTTTCCTCATATCTGATTCCCCACCTCTGATTCCCCAACTCTGATTCCCCACCTCTGATTCACCAGCTCTGATTCCCCGCCTCTGATTCCCCGTGACTGTTTCCCTGCCTCTGATTCCCCGCCTCTGATTCCCCATCTCTGATTCACCGCCTCTGATTCCCCACATCTGATTCCACATATCTGATTAGCCACCTCTGTTTCCCCGCCTCTGATTCCCCGCCTCTGATTCCCCATATCTGATTCCCCGCCTCTGATTCCCCATCTCTGATTCCCGGACTCTGATTCCCCACCTCTGATTCCCGGCCTCTGATTCCCGGCCTATGATTCCCCGCTTCTGATTCCCCGCTTCTGATTCCCTGCTTCTGATTCCCCATCTCTGATTCCCCACATCTGATTCCCTGCCTCTGATTCCCCGCCTCTGATTCCCCGCCTCTGATTCCCTGGCACTGATTCCCCGCCTCTGATTCCCCATATCTGATTCCCTGCCTCTGATGCCCCATCTCTGATTTCCACCCTCCGATTCCCCACCTCTGGTTCCCCATATCTGATACCCCTCCTCTGTTTCCCCGCCTCTGATTCCCCATATCTGATACCCCGCCTCTTATTCCCCGCCTCTGATTCCCCGCGTCTGATTCCCAGCCTCTGATTCCCCATGTCTTATTCCCCGCCTCTGATTCCCCGCCTCTGATTCGCCATCTCTGATTCATCGCCTCTGATTCCCCACCTCTGATTCCCCATATCTGATTCCCCACCTATGTTTCCCCGCCTCTGATGCCCTGCCTCTGATTCCATGCCTCTGATTCCCAACCTCTGATTCCCCACCTCTGATTCCCCATATCTGATTCCCCGCCTCTGTTTCCCCGCCTCTGATTCGCTGCCTCTGTTTCCTCATATCTGATTCCCCACATCTGATTCCCCAACACTGATTCCCCGCCTCTGATTCCCCAGCTCTGATTCACCACCTCTGATTCCCCGCGTCTGATTCCCCGCCTCTGATTCCCCATCTCTGATTCCCTATCTCTGATTCCCCAATTCTGATACCCCGCCTTTGATTCCCTGCCTCTGATTCCCAACCTCTGATTCCCCACCTCTGATTCCCCATATCTGATTCCCCGCCTCTGTTTCCCCACCTCTTATTCCCCGCCTCTGTTTCCCCATATCTGATTCCCGGCCTCTCATTCCCCAGCTCTGATTCCCCGCCTCTGATTCCCCATATCTGATTCCCCGCCGCTGATTCCCCGCCTCTGATTCCCCATCTCTGATTCACCACCTTTGATCCCCCGCCTCTGATTCCCCATGTCTGATTCACCGCCTCTGTTTCCCCAGCTCTGATTCCCCGCCTCTGATTCCCTGTGTCTGATTCCCTGCCTCTGATTCCCCGCCTCTGATTCCCCATCTCTGATTCACCGCCTCTGATTCCCCACCTCTGATTCCCCATATCTGATTAGCCACCTCTGTTTCCCCGCCTCTGACTCCCCGCCTCTGATTCCCCATATCTGATTCCCCGCCTCTGATTCCCCACCTCTGATTCCCCATATCTGATAAGCCATCTCTGTTTCCCCGCCTCTGATTCCCCGCCTCTGATTCCCCATATCTGATTCCCCGCCTCTGATTCCCCATCTCTGATTCCCGGACACAGATTCCCCGCCTCTGATTCCCGGCCTCAAATTCCCGGCCTATGATTCCCCGCTTCTGATTCCCCGCCTCTGATTCCCTGCCTCTAATTCCACATCACTCATTCCCCACATGTGATTCCCTGCCTCTTATTCTCCGCCTCTGATTCCCCATATCTGATTCCCTGCATCTGATTCCCCATCTCTGATCCCGCCCTCCGATTCCCCACCTCTGGTTCCCCATATCTGATACCCCTCCTCTGTTTCTCCGCCTCTGATTCCCCGCCTCTGATTCCCCATATCTGATTCCCCGCCTCTGATTCCCCAACACTGATTCCCCGCCTCTGATTCCTCAGCTCTGATTCCCCGCCACTGATTCCCTGCGTCTGATTCCCTGCCTCTGATTCCCCACCACTGATTCCCCGCGTCTGATTCCCTGCCTCTGATTCCCCGCCTCTGATTCCCCATCTCTGATTCACCACCACTGATTCCCTGCGTCTGATTCCCTGCCTGTGATTCCCCGCCTCTGATTCACCATCTCTGATTCACTGCCTCTGATTCCCCTTCTCTGATTCCCCATGTCAGGTTCCCCAATTCTGATTCCCGCCTCTGATGCCCCACCTCTGATTCCCCTCCTCTGATTCCCCATATCTGATTCCCCGCCTCTGATTCCCCATTTCTTATTCCCCGCCTCTGATTCCCCAGCTCTGATTCCCCACCTCCGATTCCCCGCGTCTGATTCCGCGCCTCTGAATCCCCGCCTCTCATTCCCCATCTCTGATGCACCACCGCTCATTCCCCGCCTCTGATTCCCTGCCTCTGATTCACGGCCTCTCATTACTGGCCTCAGATTCCCGGCCTCTGAATCCCTGCCTCTGATTCCCCATCTCTGATTCCCCGTGTCTGATTCCCTGCCTCTGATTCCCCGCCTCTGATTCCCCATCTCTGATTCACCGCCTCTGATTCCCCACCTCTGATTCCCCATATCTGATTAGCCACCTCTGTTTCCCCGCCTCTGATTCCCCGCCTCTGATTCCCCATATCTGATTCCCCGCCTCTGATTCCCCATCTCTGATTCCCGGACTCTGATTCCCCACCTCTGATTCCCGGCCTCTGATTCCCGGCCTATGATTCCCCGCATCTGATTCCCCGCCTCTGATCCCCTGCCTCTGATTCCCCAACTCTGATTCCCCACATCTGATTCCCTGCCTCTGATTCCCCGCCTCTGATTCCCTGGCACTGATTCCCCGCCTCTGATTCCCCATATCTGATTCCCTGCCTCTGATGCCCCATCTCTGATTTCCGCCCTCCGATTCCCCACCTCTGTTTCCCCATATCTGATACCCCTCCTCTGTTTCCCCGCCTCTGATTCCCCATATCTGATACCCCGCCTCTTATTCCCCGCCTCTGATTCCCCGCGTCTGATTCCCCGCCTATGATTCCCCGCCTCTGATTCCCCATCTCTGATTTACAACTTCTGAATCACCACGTCTGATTCACCACCGCTGATTCCCCACCTCTGATTCCCCATCTCTTACTCCCGGCCTCTGATTCCCCACCTCTGAATACCGGCCTCTGATTCCCTGCCTCTGATTCACGGCCTCTCATTACTGGCCTCAGATTCCCGGCCTCTGAATCCCTGCCTCTGATGCCCCATCTCTGATTCCGCACATCTGATTCCCTGCCTCTGATTCCCCGCTTCTGATTCCCCGCCTCTGATTCCCCATCTCTGATTCCCCTTCTCTGATTCCCAAATTCTGATTCCCCGCCTCTGTTTCCCCAGCTCTGAATCCCCGCCTCTGATTCCCCGTGTCTGATTCCCTGCCTCTGATTCCCCGCCTCTGATTCCCCATCTCTGATTCACCGCCTCTGATTCCCCACCTCTGATTCCCCATATCTGATTAGTCACCTCTGTTTCCCCGCCTCTGATTCCCCGCCTCTGATTCCCCATATCTGATTCCCCGCCTCTGATTCCCCACCTCTGATTCCCCATATCTGATAAGCCATCTCTGTTTCCCCACCTCTGAATCCCCGCCTCTGATTCCCCATATCTGATTCCCGCCTCTGATTCCCCATCTCTGATTCCCGGACTCAGATTCCCCGCCTCTGATTCCCGGCCTCTGATTCCCGGCCTATGATTCCCCGCTTCTGATTCCCCGCCTCTGATTCCCTGCCTCTGATTCCCCATCACTCATTCCCCACATCTGATTCCCTGCCTCTGATTCTCCGCCTCTGATTCCCCATATCTGATTCCCTGCCTCTGATTCCCCATCTCTGATTCCCGCCCTCCGATTCCCCACCTCTGGTTCCCCATATCTGATACCCCTCCTCTGTTTCTCCGCCTCTGATTCCCCGCCTCTGATTCCCCATATCTGATTCCCCGCCTCTGATTCCCCAACTCTGATTCCCCGCCTCTGATTCCTCAGCTCTGATTCCCCGCCACTGATTCCCCATCTCTGATTCACCACCTCTGAATCCCTGAGTCTGATTCGCTGCCTGTGATTCCCCGCCTCTGATTCACCATCTCTGATTCACTGCCTCTGATTCCCCTTCTCTGATTCCCCATGTCAGGTTCCCCAATTCTGATTCCCGCCTCTGATGCCCCACCTCTGATTCCCCTCCTCTGATTCCCCATATCTGATTCCCCACCTCTGATTCCCCATTTCTTATTCCCCGCCTCTGATTCCCCAGCTCTGATTCCCCACCTCTGATTCCCCGCGTCTGATTCCGCGCCTCTGAATCCCCGCGTCTCATTCCCCATCTCTGATGCACCACCGCTCATTCCCCGCCTCTGATTCCCTACCTCTGATTCCCGGCCTCTGATTCCCGGCCTCTGATTCCCGGCCTCTGATTCCCCGCCTCTGATTTCCCATCTCTGATTCTCCGCCTCTGATTCCCCAACTCTGATTCCCCGCCTCTGATTCCCCAGCTCTGATTCCCCACCTCTGATTACCCGCGTCTGATTCCCTGACGCTAATTCCCCGCCACTGATTCCCCATCTCTGATTCACCGCCTCTGATTCCCCACCTCTGATTCCCCATATCTGATACCCCGCCTCAGTTTCCCCGCCTCTGATTTCCCGTCTCAGATTCCCCATATCTGATACCCCGCCTCTGATTCCCCAACTCTGATTCCCCGCCTCTGATTCCCCATCTCTGATTCTCCGCCTCTGATTCCCCAACTCTGATTCCCCGCCTCTGATTCCCCAGCTCTGATTCCCCACCTCTGATTACCCGTGTCTGATTCCCTGACGCTAATTCGCCGCCTCTGATTCCCCATCTCTGATTCACCGCCTCTGATTCCCCACCTCTGATTCCCCATACCTGATTCCCCGCCTCAGTTTCCCCGCCTCTGATTTCCCGCCTCAGATTCCCCATATCTGATACCCCGCCTCTGATTCCCCAACTCTGATTCCCCGCCTCTGATTCCCCAGCTATGATTCCCCGCCTCTGATTCCCGCGTCTGATTCCCTGCTTCTGATTCCCTGCCTCTGATTCCCCATCTGTGATTAACCACCTCTGATTCTCCGCGTCTGATTCCCCGCCACTGATTCCCCATCTCTTATTCCCCATCTCTGATTCCCAAATTCTGATTCCCCGCCTCTAATTCCCCAGCTCTGATTCCCCACATCTGATTCCCTGCCTCTGATTCCCCACCTCTGATTCCCAATATCTGATTCCCCGCCTCTGTTTCCCCGCCTCTGATTCACCGCCTCTGTTTTCCCATATCTGATTCCCCACCTCTGATTTCCCAACTCTGATTCCCCACCTCTGATTCCCCAGCTCTGATTCCCCGCCTCTGATTCCCTGTGTGATTCCCTGCCTCTGATTCCCCGCCTCTGATTCCCCATCTCTGATTCACCGCCTGTGATTCCCCACCTATGATACCCCATATCTGATTAGCCACCTATATTTCCCCGCCTCTGATTCCCCGCCTCTGATTCTCAATATCTGATTCCCCGCCTCTGATTCCCCATCTCTGATTCCCGGACTCTGATTCCCCACCTCTGATTCCCGGCCTCTGATCCCCAGCCTATGATTCCCCGCTTCTGATTACCCGCCTCTGATTCCCTGCCTCTGATTCCCCATCTCTGATTCCCCACATCTGATTCCCTGCCCCTGATTCCCCGCCTCTGATTCCCCGCCTCTGATTCCCCGCCTCTGTTTCCTCATATCTGATTCCCCACCTCTGATTCCCCAACTCTGATTCCCCACCTCTGATTCACCAGCTCTGATTCCCCGCCTCTGATTCCCCGTGACTGTTTCCCTGCCTCTGATTCCCCGCCTCTGATTCCCCATCTCTGATTCACCGCCTCTGATTCCCCACATCTGATTCCACATATCTGATTAGCCACCTCTGTTTCCCCGCCTCTGATTCCCCGCCTCTGATTCCCCATATCTGATTCCCCGCCTCTGATTCCCCATCTCTGATTCCCGGACTCTGATTCCCCACCTCTGATTCCCGGCCTCTGATTCCCGGCCTATGATTCCCCGCTTCTGATTCCCCGCTTCTGATTCCCTGCTTCTGATTCCCCATCTCTGATTCCCCACATCTGATTCCCTGCATCTGATTCCCCGCCTCTGATTCCCCGCCTCTGATTCCCTGGCACTGATTCCCCGCCTCTGATTCCCCATATCTGATTCCCTGCCTCTGATGCCCCATCTCTGATTTCCGCCCTCCGATTCCCCACCTCTGGTTCCCCATATCTGATACCCCTCCTCTGTTTCCCCGCCTCTGATTCCCCATATCTGATACCCCGCCTCTTATTCCCCGCCTCTGATTCCCCGCGTCTGATTCCCAGCCTCTGATTCCCCATGTCTTATTCCCCGCCTCTGATTCCCCGCCTCTGATTCGCCATCTCTGATTCATCGCCTCTGATTCCCCACCTCTGATTCCCCATATCTGATTCCCCACCTATGTTTCCCCGCCTCTGATGCCCTGCCTCTGATTCCATGCCTCTGATTCCCAACCTCTGATTCCCCACCTCTGATTCCCCATATCTGATTCCCCGCCTCTGTTTCCCCGCCTCTGATTCGCTGCCTCTGTTTCCTCATATCTGATTCCCCACATCTGATTCCCCAACACTGATTCCCCGCCTCTGATTCCCCAGCTCTGATTCACCACCTCTGATTCCCCGCGTCTGATTCCCCGCCTCTGATTCCCCATCTCTGATTCCCTATCTCTGATTCCCCAATTCTGATACCCCGCCTTTGATTCCCTGCCTCTGATTCCCAACCTCTGATTCCCCACCTCTGATTCCCCATATCTGATTCCCCGCCTCTGTTTCCCCACCTCTTATTCCCCGCCTCTGTTTCCCCATATCTGATTCCCGGCCTCTCATTCCCCAGCTCTGATTCCCCGCCTCTGATTCCCCATATCTGATTCCCCGCCGCTGATTCCCCGCCTCTGATTCCCCATCTCTGATTCACCACCTTTGATCCCCCGCCTCTGATTCCCCATGTCTGATTCACCGCCTCTGTTTCCCCAGCTCTGATTCCCCGCCTCTGATTCCCTGTGTCTGATTCCCTGCCTCTGATTCCCTGCCTCTGATTCCCCATCTCTGATTCACCGCCTCTGATTCCCCACCTCTGATTCCCCATATCTGATTAGCCACCTCTGTTTCCCCGCCTCTGACTCCCCGCCTCTGATTCCCCATATCTGATTCCCCGCCTCTGATTCCCCACCTCTGATTCCCCATATCTGATAAGCCATCTCTGTTTCCCCGCCTCTGATTCCCCGCCTCTGATTCCCCATATCTGATTCCCCGCCTCTGATTCCCCATCTCTGATTCCCGGACACAGATTCCCCGCCTCTGATTCCCGGCCTCAAATTCCCGGCCTATGATTCCCCGCTTCTGATTCCCCGCCTCTGATTCCCTGCCTCTAATTCCACATCACTCATTCCCCACATGTGATTCCCTGCCTCTTATTCTCCGCCTCTGATTCCCCATATCTGATTCCCTGCATCTGATTCCCCATCTCTGATCCCGCCCTCCGATTCCCCACCTCTGGTTCCCCATATCTGATACCCCTCCTCTGTTTCTCCGCCTCTGATTCCCCGCCTCTGATTCCCCATATCTGATTCCCCGCCTCTGATTCCCCAACACTGATTCCCCGCCTCTGATTCCTCAGCTCTGATTCCCCGCCACTGATTCCCTGCGTCTGATTCCCTGCCTCTGATTCCCCGCCACTGATTCCCCGCGTCTGATTCCCTGCCTCTGATTCCCCGCCTCTGATTCCCCATCTCTGATTCACCACCACTGATTCCCTGCGTCTGATTCCCTGCCTGTGATTCCCCGCCTCTGATTCACCATCTCTGATTCACTGCCTCTGATTCCCCTTCTCTGATTCCCCATGTCAGGTTCCCCAATTCTGATTCCCGCCTCTGATGCCCCACCTCTGATTCCCCTCCTCTGATTCCCCATATCTGATTCCCCGCCTCTGATTCCCCATTTCTTATTCCCCGCCTCTGATTCCCCAGCTCTGATTCCCCACCTCCGATTCCCCGCGTCTGATTCCGCGCCTCTGAATCCCCGCCTCTCATTCCCCATCTCTGATGCACCACCGCTCATTCCCCGCCTCTGATTCCCTACCTCTGATTCCCGGCCTCTGATTCCCGGCCTCTAATTCCCCGCCTCTGATTCCCCATCGCTGATTCTCCGCCTCTGATTCCCCAACTCTGATTCCCCGCCTCTGATTCCCCAGCTCTGATTCCCCACCTCTGATTACCCGCGTCTGATTCCCTGACGCTAATTCCCCACCTCTGATTCCCCATCTCTGATTCACCACCTCTGATTCACCACCTCTGATTCCCCATATCTGATTCCCCGCCTCAGTTTCCCCGCCTCTGATTTCCCGCCTCAGATTCCCCATATCTGATACCCCGCCTCTGATTCCCCAACTCGGATTCCCCGCCTCTGATTCCCCATCTCTGATTCTCCGTTTCTGATTCCCCTCCTCTGATTGCCCATATCTGATTCCCCGCCTCTGATTCCCCATATCTTATTCCCCGCCTCTGATTCCCAAACTCAGATTCCCCGCCTCTGAATCCCCAGCTCTGATTCCCCACATCTGATTCCCTGCCTCTGATTCCCCACCTCTGATTCCCAATATCTGATTCCCTGCCTCTGTTTCCCCACCTCTGATTCCCCACCTCTGTTTCCCCATATCTGATTCCCCACCTCTGATTCCCCAACTCTGATTCCCCGCCTCTGATTCCCCAGCTCTGATTCCCCGCCTCTGATTGCCCGTCTGATTCCCTGCCTCTGATTCCCCGCCCCTGATTCCCCATCTCTGATTCACCGCCTCTGATTCACCACCTCTTATTCCCCATATCTGATAAGCCATCTCTGTTTCCCCGCCTCTGATTCCCCGCCTCTGATTCCCCATATCTGATTCCCCGCCTCTGATTCCCCATCTCTGATTCCCGGACTCAGATTCCCCACCTCGGATTCCAAGCCTCTGATTCCCGGAATATGATTCCCCGCTTCTGCTTCCCCGCCTCTGATTCCCTGCCTCTGATTCCCCATCTCTGATTCCCCACATCTGATTCCCTGCCTCTGATTCACCGCTTCTGATTCCCCATATCTGATTCCCTGCCTCTGATTCCCCATCTCTGATTTCCACCCTCCGATTCCCCACCTCTGGTTCCCCATATCTGATACCCCTCCTCTGTTTCCCCGCCTCTGATTCCCCGCCTCTGATTCCCCATATCTGATTCCCCGCCTCTGATTCCCCAACTCTGATTCCCCGCCTCTGATTCCTCAGCTCTGATTCCCCGCCTCTGATTCCCCGCGTCTGATTCCCTGCCTCTGATTCCCCACCTCTGATTCCTCATCTCTGATTCAACACCACTGATTCCATGCGTCTGATTCCCTGCCTGTGATTCCCCGCCTCTGATTCACCATCTCTGATTCACTGCCTCTGATACCCCTTCTCTGATTCCCCATGTCTGATTCCCCAATTCTGATTCCCGCCTCTGATGCCCCACCTCTGATTCCCCTCCTCTGATTCCCCATATCTGATTCCCCGCCTCTGATTCCCCATATCTTATTCACCGCCTCTGATACTCAAACTCAGATTCCCCGCCTCTGATTCCCCAGCTCTGATTCCCCGCCTCTGATTCCCCGAGTCTGATTCCCCGCCTCTGAATCCCCGCCTCTGATTCCCCATCTCTGATTCACCACTGCTTATTCCCTGCCTCTGATTCCCCACAACTGATTCCCTGCCTCTGATTCCCGGCCTCTGATTCCCCGCCTCTGATTCACCATCTCTGATTCCCCGCCTCTGATTCCCCGACTCTGATTCCCCGCCTCTGATTCCCCAGCTCTGATTCCCCACATCTGATTAGCCACCTCTGTTTCCCCACCTCTGATTCCCCGCCTCTGATTCCCCATCTCTGATTCCCAAATTCTGATTCCCCGCCTCTGATTCCCCAGCTCTGATTCCCCACATCTGATTCCCTGCCTCTGATTCCCCACCTCTGATTCCCAATATCTGATTCCCCGCCTCTGTTTTCCCACCTCTGATTCCCCGCCTCTGTTTCCCCATATCTGATTCCCCACCTCTGATTCCCCAACTCTGATTCCCCGCCTCTGATTCCCCAGCTCTGATTCCCCGCCTCTGATTCCTTGTGTCTGATTCCCTGCCTCTGATTCCCCGCCCCTGATTCCCCATCTCTGATTCACCGCCTCTGATTCCCCACCTCTGATTCCCCATATCTGATTAGCCACCTCTGTTTCCCCGCCTCTGACTCCCCCCCTCTGATTCCCGATATCTGATTCCCCGCCTCTGATTCCCAACCTCTGAGTCCCCATATCTGATAAGCCATCTCTGTTTCCCCGCCTCTGATTCCCCGCCTCTGATTCCCCATATCTGATTCCCCGCCTCTGATTCCCCATCTCTGATTCCCGGACTCAGATTCCCTGCCTCTGATTCCCGGCCTCTAATTCCCGGCCTATGATTCCCCGCTTCTGATTCCCCGCCTCTGATTCCCTGCCTCTGATTCCCCAACACTCATTCCCCACATCTGATTCCCTGCCTCTGATTCTCCGCCTCTGATTCCCCATATCTGATTCCCTGCCTCTGATTCCCCATCTCTGATTTCCGCCCTCCGATTCCCCACCTCTGTTTCCCCATATCTGATACCCCTCCTCTGTTTCCCCGCCTCTGATTCCCCATATCTGATACCCCGCCTCTTATTCCCCGCCTCTGATTCCCCGCGTCTGATTCCCCGCCTATGATTCCCCGCCTCTGATTCCCCATCTCTGATTTACAACTTCTGAATCACCACGTCTGATTCACCACCGCTGATTCCCCACCTCTGATTCCCCATCTCTTACTCCCGGCCTCTGATTCCCCACCTCTGAATACCGTCCTCTGATTCCCTGCCTCTGATTCACGGCCTCTCATTAGTGGCCTCAGATTCCCGGCCTCTGAATCCCTGCCTCTGATGCCCCATCTCTGATTCCGCACATCTGATTCCCTGCCTCTGATTCCCCGCTTCTGATTCCCCGCCTCTGATTCCCCATCTCTGATTCCCCTTCTCTGATTCCCAAATTCTGATTCCCCGCCTCTGTTTTCCCAGCTCTGAATCCCCGCCTCTGATTCCCCGTGTCTGATTCCCTGCCTCTGATTCCCCGCCTCTGATTCCCCATCTCTGATTCACCGCCTCTGATTCCCCACCTCTGATTCCCCATATCTGATTAGTCACCTCTGTTTCCCCACCTCTGATTCCCCGCCTCTGATTCCCCATATCTGATTCCCCGCCTCTGATTCCCCACCTCTGATTCCCCATATCTGATAAGCCATCTCTGTTTCCCCACCTCTGAATCCCCGCCTCTGATTCCCCATATCTGATTCCCGCCTCTGATTCCCCATCTCTGATTCCCGGACTCAGATTCCCCGCCTCTGATTCCCGGCCTCTGATTCCCGGCCTATGATTCCCCGCTTCTGATTCCCCGCCTCTGATTCCCTGCCTCTGATTCCCCATCACTCATTCCCCACATCTGATTCCCTGCCTCTGATTCCCCGCCCCTGATTCCCCATCTCTGATTCACCGCCTCTGATTCACCACCTCTTATTCCCCATATCTGATAAGCCATCTCTGTTTCCCCGCCTCTGATTCCCCGCCTCTGATTCCCCATATCTGATTCCCCGCCTCTGATTCCCCATCTCTGATTCCCGGACTCAGATTCCCCACCTCGGATTCCAAGCCTCTGATTCCCGGAATATGATTCCCCGCTTCTGCTTCCCCGCCTCTGATTCCCTGCCTCTGATTCCCCATCTCTGATTCCCCACATCTGATTCCCTGCCTCTGATTCACCGCCTCTGATTCCCCATATCTGATTCCCTGCCTCTGATTCCCCATCTCTGATTTCCACCCTCCGATTCCCCACCTCTGGTTCCCCATATCTGATACCCCTCCTCTGTTTCCCCGCCTCTGATTCCCCGCCTCTGATTCCCCATATCTGATTCCCCGCCTCTGATTCCCCAACTCTGATTCCCCGCCTCTGATTCCTCAGCTCTGATTCCCCGCCTCTGATTCCCCGCGTCTGATTCCCTGCCTCTGATTCCCCACCTCTGATTACTCATCTCTGATTCAACACCACTGATTCCATGCGTCTGATTCCCTGCCTGTGATTCCCCGCCTCTGATTCACCATCTCTGATTCACTGCCTCTGATACCCCTTCTCTGATTCCCCATGTCTGATTCCCCAATTCTGATTCCCGCCTCTGATGCCCCACCTCTGATTCCCCTCCTCTGATTCCCCATATCTGATTCCCCGCCTCTGATTCCCCATATCTTATTCACCGCCTCTGATACTCAAACTCAGATTCCCCGCCTCTGATTCCCCAGCTCTGATTCCCCGCCTCTGATTCCCCGAGTCTGATTCCCCGCCTCTGAATCCCCGCCTCTGATTCCCCATCTCTGATTCACCACTGCTTATTCCCTGCCTCTGATTCCCCACAACTGATTCCCTGCCTCTGATTCCCGGCCTCTGATTCCCCGCCTCTGATTCACCATCTCTGATTCCCCGCCTCTGATTCCCCGACTCTGATTCCCCGCCTCTGATTCCCCAGCTCTGATTCCCCACATCTGATTAGCCACCTCTGTTTCCCCACCTCTGATTCCCCGCCTCTGATTCCCCATCTCTGATTCCCAAATTCTGATTCCCCGCCTCTGATTCCCCAGCTCTGATTCCCCACATCTGATTCCCTGCCTCTGATTCCCCACCTCTGATTCCCAATATCTGATTCCCCGCCTCTGTTTTCCCACCTCTGATTCCCCGCCTCTGTTTCCCCATATCTGATTCCCCACCTCTGATTCCCCAACTCTGATTCCCCGCCTCTGATTCCCCAGCTCTGATTCCCCGCCTCTGATTCCTTGTGTCTGATTCCCTGCCTCTGATTCCCCGCCCCTGATTCCCCATCTCTGATTCACCGCCTCTGATTCCCCACCTCTGATTCCCCATATCTGATTAGCCACCTCTGTTTCCCCGCCTCTGACTCCCCCCCTCTGATTCCCGATATCTGATTCCCCGCCTCTGATTCCCAACCTCTGAGTCCCCATATCTGATAAGCCATCTCTGTTTCCCCGCCTCTGATTCCCCGCCTCTGATTCCCCATATCTGATTCCCCGCCTCTGATTCCCCATCTCTGATTCCCGGACTCAGATTCCCTGCCTCAGATTCCCGGCCTCTAATTCCCGGCCTATGATTCCCCGCTTCTGATTCCCCGCCTCTGATTCCCTGCCTCTGATTCCCCAACACTCATTCCCCACATCTGATTCCCTGCCTCTGATTCTCCGCCTCTGATTCCCCATATCTGATTCCCTGCCTCTGATTCCCCATCTCTGATTTCCGCCCTCCGATTCCCCACCTCTGTTTCCCCATATCTGATACCCCTCCTCTGTTTCCCCGCCTCTGATTCCCCATATCTGATACCGCGCCTCTTATTCCCCGCCTCTGATTCCCCGCGTCTGATTCCCCGCCTATGATTCCCCGCCTCTGATTCCCCATCTCTGATTTACAACTTCTGAATCACCACGTCTGATTCACCACCGCTGATTCCCCACCTCTGATTCCCCATCTCTTACTCCCGGCCTCTGATTCCCCACCTCTGAATACCGGCCTCTGATTCCCTGCCTCTGATTCACGGCCTCTCATTAGTGGCCTCAGATTCCCGGCCTCTGAATCCCTGCCTCTGATGCCCCATCTCTGATTCCGCACATCTGATTCCCTGCCTCTGATTCCCCGCTTCTGATTCCCCGCCTCTGATTCCCCATCTCTGATTCCCCTTCTCTGATTCCCAAATTCTGATTCCCCGCCTCTGTTTTCCCAGCTCTGAATCCCCGCCTCTGATTCCCCGTGTCTGATTCCCTGCCTCTGATTCCCCGCCTCTGATTCCCCATCTCTGATTCACCGCCTCTGATTCCCCACCTCTGATTCCCCATATCTGATTAGTCACCTCTGTTTCCCCGCATCTGATTCCCCGCCTCTGATTCCCCATATCTGATTCCCCGCCTCTGATTCCCCACCTCTGATTCCCCATATCTGATAAGCCATCTCTGTTTCCCCACCTCTGAATCCCCGCCTCTGATTCCCCATATCTGATTCCCGCCTCTGATTCCCCATCTCTGATTCCCGGACTCAGATTCCCCGCCTCTGATTCCCGGCCTCTGATTCCCGGCCTATGATTCCCCGCTTCTGATTCCCCGCCTCTGATTCCCTGCCTCTGATTCCCCATCACTCATTCCCCACATCTGATTCCCTGCCTCTGATTCTCCGCCTCTGATTCCCCATATCTGATTCCCTGCCTCTGATTCCCCATCTCTGATTCCCGCCCTCCGATTCCCCACCTCTGGTTCCCCATATCTGATACCCCTCCTCTGTTTCTCCGCCTCTGATTCCCCGCCTCTGATTCCCCATATCTGATTCCCCGCCTCTGATTCCCCAACTCTGATTCCCCGCCTCTGATTCCTCAGCTCTGATTCCCCGCCACTGATTCCCCGCGTCTGATTCCCTGCCTCCGATTCCCCGCCACTGATTCCCCGCGTCTGATTCCCTGCCTCTGAATCCCCGCCTCTGATTCCCCATCTCTGATTCACCACCTCTGATTCCCTGAGTCTGATTCGCTGCCTGTGATTCCCCGCCTCTGATTCACCATCTCTGATTCACTGCCTCTGATTCCCCTTCTCTGATTCCCCATGTCAGGTTCCCCAATTCTGATTCCCGCCTCTGATGCCCCACCTCTGATTCCCCTCCTCTGATTCCCCATATCTGATTCCCCACCTCTGATTCCCCATTTCTTATTCCCCGCCTCTGATTCCCCAGCTCTGATTCCCCACCTCTGATTCCCCGCGTCTGATTCCGCGCCTCTGAATCCCCGCGTCTCATTCCCCATCTCTGATGCACCACCGCTCATTCCCCGCCTCTGATTCCCTACCTCTGATTCCCGGCCTCTGATTCCCGGCCTCTGATTCCCGGCCTCTGATTCCCCGCCTCTGATTTCCCATCTCTGATTCTCCGCCTCTGATTCCCCAACTCTGATTCCCCGCCTCTGATTCCCCAGCTCTGATTCCCCACCTCTGATTACCCGCGTCTGATTCCCTGACGCTAATTCCCCGCCACTGATTCCCCATCTCTGATTCACCGCCTCTGATTCCCCACCTCTGATTCCCCATATCTGATACCCCGCCTCAGTTTCCCCGCCTCTGATTTCCCGTCTCAGATTCCCCATATCTGATACCCCGCCTCTGATTCCCCAACTCTGATTCCCCGCCTCTGATTCCCCATCTCTGATTCTCCGCCTCTGATTCCCCAACTCTGATTCCCCGCCTCTGATTCCCCAGCTCTGATTCCCCACCTCTGATTACCCGTGTCTGATTCCCTGACGCTAATTCGCCGCCTCTGATTCCCCATCTCTGATTCACCGCCTCTGATTCCCCACCTCTGATTCCCCATACCTGATTCCCCGCCTCAGTTTCCCCGCCTCTGATTTCCCGCCTCAGATTCCCCATATCTGATACCCCGCCTCTGATTCCCCAACTCTGATTCCCCGCCTCTGATTCCCCAGCTATGATTCCCTGCCTCTGATTCCCGCGTCTGATTCCCTGCTTCTGATTCCCTGCCTCTGATTCCCCATCTGTGATTAACCACCTCTGATTCTCCGCGTCTGATTCCCCGCCACTGAATCCCCATCTCTTATTCCCCATCTCTGATTCCCAAATTCTGATTCCCCGCCTCTAATTCCCCAGCTCTGATTCCCCACATCTGATTCCCTGCCTCTGATTCCCCACCTCTGATTCCCAATATCTGATTCCCCGCCTCTGTTTCCCCGCCTCTGATTCACCGCCTCTGTTTTCCCATATCTGATTCCCCACCTCTGATTTCCCAACTCTGATTCCCCACCTCTGATTCCCCAGCTCTGATTCCCCGCCTCTGATTCCCTGTGTGATTCCCTGCCTCTGATTCCCCGCCTCTGATTCCCCATCTCTGATTCACCGCCTGTGATTCCCCACCTATGATTCCCCATATCTGATTAGCCACCTATATTTCCCCGCCTCTGATTCCCCGCCTCTGATTCTCAATATCTGATTCCCCGCCTCTGATTCCCCATCTCTGATTCCCGGACTCTGATTCCCCACCTCTGATTCCCGGCCTCTGATCCCCAGCCTATGATTCCCCGCTTCTGATTCCCCGCCTCTGATTCCCTGCCTCTGATTCCCCATCTCTGATTCCCCACATCTGATTCCCTGCCCCTGATTCCCCGCCTCTGATTCCCCGCCTCTGATTCCCCGCCTCTGTTTCCTCATATCTGATTCCCCACCTCTGATTCCCCAACTCTGATTCCCCACCTCTGATTCCCCAGCTCTGATTCCCCGCCTCTGATTCCCCGTGACTGTTTCCCTGCCTCTGATTCCCCGCCTCTGATTCCCCATCTCTGATTCACCGCCTCTGATTCCCCACATCTGATTCACCATATCTGATTAGCCACCTCTGTTTCCCCGCCTCTGATTCCCCGCCTCTGATTCCCCATATCTGATTCCCCGCCTCTGATTCCCCATCTCTGATTCCCGGACTCTGATTCCCCACATCTGATTCCCTGCCCCTGATTCCCCGCCTCTGATTCCCCGCCTCTGATTCCCCGCCTCTGTTTCCTCATATCTGATTCCCCACCTCTGATTCCCCAACTCTGATTCCCCACCTCTGATTCACCAGCTCTGATTCCCCGCCTCTGATTCCCCGTGACTGTTTCCCTGCCTCTGATTCCCCGCCTCTGATTCCCCATCTCTGATTCACCGCCTCTGATTCCCCACATCTGATTCCACATATCTGATTAGCCACCTCTGTTTCCCCGCCTCTGATTCCCCGCCTCTGATTCCCCATATCTGATTCCCCGCCTCTGATTCCCCATCTCTGATTCCCGGACTCTGATTCCCCACCTCTGATTCCCGGCCTCTGATTCCCGGCCTATGATTCCCCGCTTCTGATTCCCCGCTTCTGATTCCCTGCTTCTGATTCCCCATCTCTGATTCCCCACATCTGATTCCCTGCATCTGATTCCCCGCCTCTGATTCCCCGCCTCTGATTCCCTGGCACTGATTCCCCGCCTCTGATTCCCCATATCTGATTCCCTGCCTCTGATGCCCCATCTCTGATTTCCGCCCTCCGATTCCCCACCTCTGGTTCCCCATATCTGATACCCCTCCTCTGTTTCCCCGCCTCTGATTCCCCATATCTGATACCCCGCCTCTTATTCCCCGCCTCTGATTCCCCGCGTCTGATTCCCAGCCTCTGATTCCCCATGTCTTATTCCCCGCCTCTGATTCCCCGCCTCTGATTCGCCATCTCTGATTCATCGCCTCTGATTCCCCACCTCTGATTCCCCATATCTGATTCCCCACCTATGTTTCCCCGCCTCTGATGCCCTGCCTCTGATTCCATGCCTCTGATTCCCAACCTCTGATTCCCCACCTCTGATTCCCCATATCTGATTCCCCGCCTCTGTTTCCCCGCCTCTGATTCGCTGCCTCTGTTTCCTCATATCTGATTCCCCACATCTGATTCCCCAACACTGATTCCCCGCCTCTGATTCCCCAGCTCTGATTCACCACCTCTGATTCCCCGCGTCTGATTCCCCGCCTCTGATTCCCCATCTCTGATTCCCTATCTCTGATTCCCCAATTCTGATACCCCGCCTTTGATTCCCTGCCTCTGATTCCCAACCTCTGATTCCCCACCTCTGATTCCCCATATCTGATTCCCCGCCTCTGTTTCCCCACCTCTTATTCCCCGCCTCTGTTTCCCCATATCTGATTCCCGGCCTCTCATTCCCCAGCTCTGATTCCCCGCCTCTGATTCCCCATATCTGATTCCCCGCCGCTGATTCCCCGCCTCTGATTCCCCATCTCTGATTCACCACCTTTGATCCCCCGCCTCTGATTCCCCATGTCTGATTCACCGCCTCTGTTTCCCCAGCTCTGATTCCCCGCCTCTGATTCCCTGTGTCTGATTCCCTGCCTCTGATTCCCTGCCTCTGATTCCCCATCTCTGATTCACCGCCTCTGATTCCCCACCTCTGATTCCCCATATCTGATTAGCCACCTCTGTTTCCCCGCCTCTGACTCCCCGCCTCTGATTCCCCATATCTGATTCCCCGCCTCTGATTCCCCACCTCTGATTCCCCATATCTGATAAGCCATCTCTGTTTCCCCGCCTCTGATTCCCCGCCTCTGATTCCCCATATCTGATTCCCCTCCTCTGATTCCCCATCTCTGATTCCCGGACACAGATTCCCCGCCTCTGATTCCCGGCCTCAAATTCCCGGCCTATGATTCCCCGCTTCTGATTCCCCGCCTCTGATTCCCTGCCTCTAATTCCACATCACTCATTCCCCACATGTGATTCCCTGCCTCTTATTCTCCGCCTCTGATTCCCCATATCTGATTCCCTGCATCTGATTCCCCATCTCTGATCCCGCCCTCCGATTCCCCACCTCTGGTTCCCCATATCTGATACCCCTCCTCTGTTTCTCCGCCTCTGATTCCCCGCCTCTGATTCCCCATATCTGATTCCCCGCCTCTGATTCCCCAACACTGATTCCCCGCCTCTGATTCCTCAGCTCTGATTCCCCGCCACTGATTCCCTGCGTCTGATTCCCTGCCTCTGATTCCCCGCCACTGATTCCCCGCGTCTGATTCCCTGCCTCTGATTCCCCGCCTCTGATTCCCCATCTCTGATTCACCACCACTGATTCCCTGCGTCTGATTCCCTGCCTGTGATTCCCCGCCTCTGATTCACCATCTCTGATTCACTGCCTCTGATTCCCCTTCTCTGATTCCCCATGTCAGGTTCCCCAATTCTGATTCCCGCCTCTGATGCCCCACCTCTGATTCCCCTCCTCTGATTCCCCATATCTGATTCCCCGCCTCTGATTCCCCATTTCTTATTCCCCGCCTCTGATTCCCCAGCTCTGATTCCCCACCTCCGATTCCCCGCGTCTGATTCCGCGCCTCTGAATCCCCGCCTCTCATTCCCCATCTCTGATGCACCACCGCTCATTCCCCGCCTCTGATTCCCTACCTCTGATTCCCGGCCTCTGATTCCCGGCCTCTAATTCCCCGCCTCTGATTCCCCATCGCTGATTCTCCGCCTCTGATTCCCCAACTCTGATTCCCCGCCTCTGATTCCCCAGCTCTGATTCCCCACCTCTGATTACCCGCGTCTGATTCCCTGACGCTAATTCCCCACCTCTGATTCCCCATCTCTGATTCACCACCTCTGATTCACCACCTCTGATTCCCCATATCTGATTCCCCGCCTCAGTTTCCCCGCCTCTGATTTCCCGCCTCAGATTCCCCATATCTGATACCCCGCCTCTGATTCCCCAACTCGGATTCCCCGCCTCTGATTCCCCATCTCTGATTCTCCGTTTCTGATTCCCCTCCTCTGATTGCCCATATCTGATTCCCCGCCTCTGATTCCCCATATCTTATTCCCCGCCTCTGATTCCCAAACTCAGATTCCCCGCCTCTGAATCCCCAGCTCTGATTCCCCACATCTGATTCCCTGCCTCTGATTCCCCACCTCTGATTCCCAATATCTGATTCCCTGCCTCTGTTTCCCCACCTCTGATTCCCCACCTCTGTTTCCCCATATCTGATTCCCCACCTCTGATTCCCCAACTCTGATTCCCCGCCTCTGATTCCCCAGCTCTGATTCCCCGCCTCTGATTGCCCGTCTGATTCCCTGCCTCTGATTCCCCGCCCCTGATTCCCCATCTCTGATTCACCGCCTCTGATTCACCACCTCTTATTCCCCATATCTGATAAGCCATCTCTGTTTCCCCGCCTCTGATTCCCCGCCTCTGATTCCCCATATCTGATTCCCCGCCTCTGATTCCCCATCTCTGATTCCCGGACTCAGATTCCCCACCTCGGATTCCAAGCCTCTGATTCCCGGAATATGATTCCCCGCTTCTGCTTCCCCGCCTCTGATTCCCTGCCTCTGATTCCCCATCTCTGATTCCCCACATCTGATTCCCTGCCTCTGATTCACCGCTTCTGATTCCCCATATCTGATTCCCTGCCTCTGATTCCCCATCTCTGATTTCCACCCTCCGATTCCCCACCTCTGGTTCCCCATATCTGATACCCCTCCTCTGTTTCCCCGCCTCTGATTCCCCGCCTCTGATTCCCCATATCTGATTCCCCGCCTCTGATTCCCCAACTCTGATTCCCCGCCTCTGATTCCTCAGCTCTGATTCCCCGCCTCTGATTCCCCGCGTCTGATTCCCTGCCTCTGATTCCCCACCTCTGATTCCTCATCTCTGATTCAACACCACTGATTCCATGCGTCTGATTCCCTGCCTGTGATTCCCCGCCTCTGATTCACCATCTCTGATTCACTGCCTCTGATACCCCTTCTCTGATTCCCCATGTCTGATTCCCCAATTCTGATTCCCGCCTCTGATGCCCCACCTCTGATTCCCCTCCTCTGATTCCCCATATCTGATTCCCCGCCTCTGATTCCCCATATCTTATTCACCGCCTCTGATACTCAAACTCAGATTCCCCGCCTCTGATTCCCCAGCTCTGATTCCCCGCCTCTGATTCCCCGAGTCTGATTCCCCGCCTCTGAATCCCCGCCTCTGATTCCCCATCTCTGATTCACCACTGCTTATTCCCTGCCTCTGATTCCCCACAACTGATTCCCTGCCTCTGATTCCCGGCCTCTGATTCCCCGCCTCTGATTCACCATCTCTGATTCCCCGCCTCTGATTCCCCGACTCTGATTCCCCGCCTCTGATTCCCCAGCTCTGATTCCCCACATCTGATTAGCCACCTCTGTTTCCCCACCTCTGATTCCCCGCCTCTGATTCCCCATCTCTGATTCCCAAATTCTGATTCCCCGCCTCTGATTCCCCAGCTCTGATTCCCCACATCTGATTCCCTGCCTCTGATTCCCCACCTCTGATTCCCAATATCTGATTCCCCGCCTCTGTTTTCCCACCTCTGATTCCCCGCCTCTGTTTCCCCATATCTGATTCCCCACCTCTGATTCCCCAACTCTGATTCCCCGCCTCTGATTCCCCAGCTCTGATTCCCCGCCTCTGATTCCTTGTGTCTGATTCCCTGCCTCTGATTCCCCGCCCCTGATTCCCCATCTCTGATTCACCGCCTCTGATTCCCCACCTCTGATTCCCCATATCTGATTAGCCACCTCTGTTTCCCCGCCTCTGACTCCCCCCCTCTGATTCCCGATATCTGATTCCCCGCCTCTGATTCCCAACCTCTGAGTCCCCATATCTGATAAGCCATCTCTGTTTCCCCGCCTCTGATTCCCCGCCTCTGATTCCCCATATCTGATTCCCCGCCTCTGATTCCCCATCTCTGATTCCCGGACTCAGATTCCCTGCCTCTGATTCCCGGCCTCTAATTCCCGGCCTATGATTCCCCGCTTCTGATTCCCCGCCTCTGATTCCCTGCCTCTGATTCCCCAACACTCATTCCCCACATCTGATTCCCTGCCTCTGATTCTCCGCCTCTGATTCCCCATATCTGATTCCCTGCCTCTGATTCCCCATCTCTGATTTCCGCCCTCCGATTCCCCACCTCTGTTTCCCCATATCTGATACCCCTCCTCTGTTTCCCCGCCTCTGATTCCCCATATCTGATACCCCGCCTCTTATTCCCCGCCTCTGATTCCCCGCGTCTGATTCCCCGCCTATGATTCCCCGCCTCTGATTCCCCATCTCTGATTTACAACTTCTGAATCACCACGTCTGATTCACCACCGCTGATTCCCCACCTCTGATTCCCCATCTCTTACTCCCGGCCTCTGATTCCCCACCTCTGAATACCGTCCTCTGATTCCCTGCCTCTGATTCACGGCCTCTCATTAGTGGCCTCAGATTCCCGGCCTCTGAATCCCTGCCTCTGATGCCCCATCTCTGATTCCGCACATCTGATTCCCTGCCTCTGATTCCCCGCTTCTGATTCCCCGCCTCTGATTCCCCATCTCTGATTCCCCTTCTCTGATTCCCAAATTCTGATTCCCCGCCTCTGTTTTCCCAGCTCTGAATCCCCGCCTCTGATTCCCCGTGTCTGATTCCCTGCCTCTGATTCCCCGCCTCTGATTCCCCATCTCTGATTCACCGCCTCTGATTCCCCACCTCTGATTCCCCATATCTGATTAGTCACCTCTGTTTCCCCGCCTCTGATTCCCCGCCTCTGATTCCCCATATCTGATTCCCCGCCTCTGATTCCCCACCTCTGATTCCCCATATCTGATAAGCCATCTCTGTTTCCCCACCTCTGAATCCCCGCCTCTGATTCCCCATATCTGATTCCCGCCTCTGATTCCCCATCTCTGATTCCCGGACTCAGATTCCCCGCCTCTGATTCCCGGCCTCTGATTCCCGGCCTATGATTCCCCGCTTCTGATTCCCCGCCTCTGATTCCCTGCCTCTGATTCCCCATCACTCATTCCCCACATCTGATTCCCTGCCTCTGATTCCCCGCCCCTGATTCCCCATCTCTGATTCACCGCCTCTGATTCACCACCTCTTATTCCCCATATCTGATAAGCCATCTCTGTTTCCCCGCCTCTGATTCCCCGCCTCTGATTCCCCATATCTGATTCCCCGCCTCTGATTCCCCATCTCTGATTCCCGGACTCAGATTCCCCACCTCGGATTCCAAGCCTCTGATTCCCGGAATATGATTCCCCGCTTCTGCTTCCCCGCCTCTGATTCCCTGCCTCTGATTCCCCATCTCTGATTCCCCACATCTGATTCCCTGCCTCTGATTCACCGCCTCTGATTCCCCATATCTGATTCCCTGCCTCTGATTCCCCATCTCTGATTTCCACCCTCCGATTCCCCACCTCTGGTTCCCCATATCTGATACCCCTCCTCTGTTTCCCCGCCTCTGATTCCCCGCCTCTGATTCCCCATATCTGATTCCCCGCCTCTGATTCCCCAACTCTGATTCCCCGCCTCTGATTCCTCAGCTCTGATTCCCCGCCTCTGATTCCCCGCGTCTGATTCCCTGCCTCTGATTCCCCACCTCTGATTACTCATCTCTGATTCAACACCACTGATTCCATGCGTCTGATTCCCTGCCTGTGATTCCCCGCCTCTGATTCACCATCTCTGATTCACTGCCTCTGATACCCCTTCTCTGATTCCCCATGTCTGATTCCCCAATTCTGATTCCCGCCTCTGATGCCCCACCTCTGATTCCCCTCCTCTGATTCCCCATATCTGATTCCCCGCCTCTGATTCCCCATATCTTATTCACCGCCTCTGATACTCAAACTCAGATTCCCCGCCTCTGATTCCCCAGCTCTGATTCCCCGCCTCTGATTCCCCGAGTCTGATTCCCCGCCTCTGAATCCCCGCCTCTGATTCCCCATCTCTGATTCACCACTGCTTATTCCCTGCCTCTGATTCCCCACAACTGATTCCCTGCCTCTGATTCCCGGCCTCTGATTCCCCGCCTCTGATTCACCATCTCTGATTCCCCGCCTCTGATTCCCCGACTCTGATTCCCCGCCTCTGATTCCCCAGCTCTGATTCCCCACATCTGATTAGCCACCTCTGTTTCCCCACCTCTGATTCCCCGCCTCTGATTCCCCATCTCTGATTCCCAAATTCTGATTCCCCGCCTCTGATTCCCCAGCTCTGATTCCCCACATCTGATTCCCTGCCTCTGATTCCCCACCTCTGATTCCCAATATCTGATTCCCCGCCTCTGTTTTCCCACCTCTGATTCCCCGCCTCTGTTTCCCCATATCTGATTCCCCACCTCTGATTCCCCAACTCTGATTCCCCGCCTCTGATTCCCCAGCTCTGATTCCCCGCCTCTGATTCCTTGTGTCTGATTCCCTGCCTCTGATTCCCCGCCCCTGATTCCCCATCTCTGATTCACCGCCTCTGATTCCCCACCTCTGATTCCCCATATCTGATTAGCCACCTCTGTTTCCCCGCCTCTGACTCCCCCCCTCTGATTCCCGATATCTGATTCCCCGCCTCTGATTCCCAACCTCTGAGTCCCCATATCTGATAAGCCATCTCTGTTTCCCCGCCTCTGATTCCCCGCCTCTGATTCCCCATATCTGATTCCCCGCCTCTGATTCCCCATCTCTGATTCCCGGACTCAGATTCCCTGCCTCAGATTCCCGGCCTCTAATTCCCGGCCTATGATTCCCCGCTTCTGATTCCCCGCCTCTGATTCCCTGCCTCTGATTCCCCAACACTCATTCCCCACATCTGATTCCCTGCCTCTGATTCTCCGCCTCTGATTCCCCATATCTGATTCCCTGCCTCTGATTCCCCATCTCTGATTTCCGCCCTCCGATTCCCCACCTCTGTTTCCCCATATCTGATACCCCTCCTCTGTTTCCCCGCCTCTGATTCCCCATATCTGATACCGCGCCTCTTATTCCCCGCCTCTGATTCCCCGCGTCTGATTCCCCGCCTATGATTCCCCGCCTCTGATTCCCCATCTCTGATTTACAACTTCTGAATCACCACGTCTGATTCACCACCGCTGATTCCCCACCTCTGATTCCCCATCTCTTACTCCCGGCCTCTGATTCCCCACCTCTGAATACCGGCCTCTGATTCCCTGCCTCTGATTCACGGCCTCTCATTAGTGGCCTCAGATTCCCGGCCTCTGAATCCCTGCCTCTGATGCCCCATCTCTGATTCCGCACATCTGATTCCCTGCCTCTGATTCCCCGCTTCTGATTCCCCGCCTCTGATTCCCCATCTCTGATTCCCCTTCTCTGATTCCCAAATTCTGATTCCCCGCCTCTGTTTTCCCAGCTCTGAATCCCCGCCTCTGATTCCCCGTGTCTGATTCCCTGCCTCTGATTCCCCGCCTCTGATTCCCCATCTCTGATTCACCGCCTCTGATTCCCCACCTCTGATTCCCCATATCTGATTAGTCACCTCTGTTTCCCCGCATCTGATTCCCCGCCTCTGATTCCCCATATCTGATTCCCCGCCTCTGATTCCCCACCTCTGATTCCCCATATCTGATAAGCCATCTCTGTTTCCCCACCTCTGAATCCCCGCCTCTGATTCCCCATATCTGATTCCCGCCTCTGATTCCCCATCTCTGATTCCCGGACTCAGATTCCCCGCCTCTGATTCCCGGCCTCTGATTCCCGGCCTATGATTCCCCGCTTCTGATTCCCCGCCTCTGATTCCCTGCCTCTGATTCCCCATCACTCATTCCCCACATCTGATTCCCTGCCTCTGATTCTCCGCCTCTGATTCCCCATATCTGATTCCCTGCCTCTGATTCCCCATCTCTGATTCCCGCCCTCCGATTCCCCACCTCTGGTTCCCCATATCTGATACCCCTCCTCTGTTTCTCCGCCTCTGATTCCCCGCCTCTGATTCCCCATATCTGATTCCCCGCCTCTGATTCCCCAACTCTGATTCCCCGCCTCTGATTCCTCAGCTCTGATTCCCCGCCACTGATTCCCCGCGTCTGATTCCCTGCCTCCGATTCCCCGCCACTGATTCCCCGCGTCTGATTCCCTGCCTCTGAATCCCCGCCTCTGATTCCCCATCTCTGATTCACCACCTCTGATTCCCTGAGTCTGATTCGCTGCCTGTGATTCCCCGCCTCTGATTCACCATCTCTGATTCACTGCCTCTGATTCCCCTTCTCTGATTCCCCATGTCAGGTTCCCCAATTCTGATTCCCGCCTCTGATGCCCCACCTCTGATTCCCCTCCTCTGATTCCCCATATCTGATTCCCCACCTCTGATTCCCCATTTCTTATTCCCCGCCTCTGATTCCCCAGCTCTGATTCCCCACCTCTGATTCCCCGCGTCTGATTCCGCGCCTCTGAATCCCCGCGTCTCATTCCCCATCTCTGATGCACCACCGCTCATTCCCCGCCTCTGATTCCCTACCTCTGATTCCCGGCCTCTGATTCCCGGCCTCTGATTCCCGGCCTCTGATTCCCCGCCTCTGATTTCCCATCTCTGATTCTCCGCCTCTGATTCCCCAACTCTGATTCCCCGCCTCTGATTCCCCAGCTCTGATTCCCCACCTCTGATTACCCGCGTCTGATTCCCTGACGCTAATTCCCCGCCACTGATTCCCCATCTCTGATTCACCGCCTCTGATTCCCCACCTCTGATTCCCCATATCTGATACCCCGCCTCAGTTTCCCCGCCTCTGATTTCCCGTCTCAGATTCCCCATATCTGATACCCCGCCTCTGATTCCCCAACTCTGATTCCCCGCCTCTGATTCCCCATCTCTGATTCTCCGCCTCTGATTCCCCAACTCTGATTCCCCGCCTCTGATTCCCCAGCTCTGATTCCCCACCTCTGATTACCCGTGTCTGATTCCCTGACGCTAATTCGCCGCCTCTGATTCCCCATCTCTGATTCACCGCCTCTGATTCCCCACCTCTGATTCCCCATACCTGATTCCCCGCCTCAGTTTCCCCGCCTCTGATTTCCCGCCTCAGATTCCCCATATCTGATACCCCGCCTCTGATTCCCCAACTCTGATTCCCCGCCTCTGATTCCCCAGCTATGATTCCCTGCCTCTGATTCCCGCGTCTGATTCCCTGCTTCTGATTCCCTGCCTCTGATTCCCCATCTGTGATTAACCACCTCTGATTCTCCGCGTCTGATTCCCCGCCACTGAATCCCCATCTCTTATTCCCCATCTCTGATTCCCAAATTCTGATTCCCCGCCTCTAATTCCCCAGCTCTGATTCCCCACATCTGATTCCCTGCCTCTGATTCCCCACCTCTGATTCCCAATATCTGATTCCCCGCCTCTGTTTCCCCGCCTCTGATTCACCGCCTCTGTTTTCCCATATCTGATTCCCCACCTCTGATTTCCCAACTCTGATTCCCCACCTCTGATTCCCCAGCTCTGATTCCCCGCCTCTGATTCCCTGTGTGATTCCCTGCCTCTGATTCCCCGCCTCTGATTCCCCATCTCTGATTCACCGCCTGTGATTCCCCACCTATGATTCCCCATATCTGATTAGCCACCTATATTTCCCCGCCTCTGATTCCCCGCCTCTGATTCTCAATATCTGATTCCCCGCCTCTGATTCCCCATCTCTGATTCCCGGACTCTGATTCCCCACCTCTGATTCCCGGCCTCTGATCCCCAGCCTATGATTCCCCGCTTCTGATTCCCCGCCTCTGATTCCCTGCCTCTGATTCCCCATCTCTGATTCCCCACATCTGATTCCCTGCCCCTGATTCCCCGCCTCTGATTCCCCGCCTCTGATTCCCCGCCTCTGTTTCCTCATATCTGATTCCCCACCTCTGATTCCCCAACTCTGATTCCCCACCTCTGATTCCCCAGCTCTGATTCCCCGCCTCTGATTCCCCGTGACTGTTTCCCTGCCTCTGATTCCCCGCCTCTGATTCCCCATCTCTGATTCACCGCCTCTGATTCCCCACATCTGATTCACCATATCTGATTAGCCACCTCTGTTTCCCCGCCTCTGATTCCCCGCCTCTGATTCCCCATATCTGATTCCCCGCCTCTGATTCCCCATCTCTGATTCCCGGACTCTGATTCCCCACCTCTGATTCCCGGCCTCTGATTCCCGGCCTATGATTCCCCGCTTCTGATTCCCCGCTTCTGATTCCCTGCTTCTGATTCCCCATCTCTGATTCCCCACATCTGATTCCCTGCCTCTGATTCCCCGCCTCTGATTCCCCGCCTCTGATTCCCTGGCACTGATTCCCCGCCTCTGATTCCCCATATCTGATTCCCTGCCTCTGATGCCCCATCTCTGATTTCCGCCCTCCGATTCCCCACCTCTGGTTCCCCATATCTGATACCCCTCCTCTGTTTCCCCGCCTCTGATTCCCCATATCTGATACCCCGCCTCTTATTCCCCGCCTCTGATTCCCCGCGTCTGATTCCCAGCCTCTGATTCCCCATGTCTTATTCCCCGCCTTTGATTCCCCGCCTCTGATTCGCCATCTCTGATTCATCGCCTCTGATTCCCCACCTCTGATTCCCCATATCTGATTCCCCACCTATGTTTCCCCGCCTCTGATGCCCTGCCTCTGATTCCATGCCTCTGATTCCCAACCTCTGATTCCCCACCTCTGATTCCCCATATCTGATTCCCCGCCTCTGTTTCCCCGCCTCTGATTCGCTGCCTCTGTTTCCTCATATCTGATTCCCCACATCTGATTCCCCAACACTGATTCCCCGCCTCTGATTCCCCAGCTCTGATTCACCACCTCTGATTCCCCGCGTCTGATTCCCCGCCTCTGATTCCCCATCTCTGATTCCCTATCTCTGATTCCCCAATTCTGATACCCCGCCTTTGATTCCCTGCCTCTGATTCCCAACCTCTGATTCCCCACCTCTGATTCCCCATATCTGATTCCCCGCCTCTGTTTCCCCACCTCTTATTCCCCGCCTCTGTTTCCCCATATCTGATTCCCGGCCTCTCATTCCCCAGCTCTGATTCCCCGCCTCTGATTCCCCATATCTGATTCCCCGCCGCTGATTCCCCGCCTCTGATTCCCCATCTCTGATTCACCACCTTTGATCCCCCGCCTCTGATTCCCCATGTCTGATTCACCGCCTCTGTTTCCCCAGCTCTGATTCCCCGCCTCTGATTCCCTGTGTCTGATTCCCTGCCTCTGATTCCCCGCCTCTGATTCCCCATCTCTGATTCACCGCCTCTGATTCCCCACCTCTGATTCCCCATATCTGATTAGCCACCTCTGTTTCCCCGCCTCTGACTCCCCGCCTCTGATTCCCCATATCTGATTCCCCGCCTCTGATTCCCCACCTCTGATTCCCCATATCTGATAAGCCATCTCTGTTTCCCCGCCTCTGATTCCCCGCCTCTGATTCCCCATATCTGATTCCCCGCCTCTGATTCCCCATCTCTGATTCCCGGACACAGATTCCCCGCCTCTGATTCCCGGCCTCAAATTCCCGGCCTATGATTCCCCGCTTCTGATTCCCCGCCTCTGATTCCCTGCCTCTAATTCCCCATCACTCATTCCCCACGTGTGATTCCCTGCCTCTTATTCTCCGCCTCTGATTCCCCATATCTGATTCCCTGCATCTGATTCCCCATCTCTGATCCCGCCCTCCGATTCCCCACCTCTGGTTCCCCATATCTGATACCCCTCCTCTGTTTCTCCGCCTCTGATTCCCCGCCTCTGATTCCCCATATCTGATTCCCCGCCTCTGATTCCCCAACACTGATTCCCCGCCTCTGATTCCTCAGCTCTGATTCCCCGCCACTGATTCCCCGCGTCTGATTCCCTGCCTCTGATTCCCCGCCACTGATTCCCCGCGTCTGATTCCCTGCCTCTGATTCCCCGCCTCTGATTCCCCATCTCTGATTCACCACCACTGATTCCCTGCGTCTGATTCCCTGCCTGTGATTCCCCGCCTCTGATTCACCATCTCTGATTCACTGCCTCTGATTCCCCTTCTCTGATTCCCCATGTCAGGTTCCCCAATTCTGATTCCCGCCTCTGATGCCCCACCTCTGATTCCCCTCCTCTGATTCCCCATATCTGATTCCCCGCCTCTGATTCCCCATTTCTTATTCCCCGCCTCTGATTCCCCAGCTCTGATTCCCCACCTCCGATTCCCCGCGTCTGATTCCGCGCCTCTGAATCCCCGCCTCTCATTCCCCATCTCTGATGCACCACCGCTCATTCCCCGCCTCTGATTCCCTACCTCTGATTCCCGGCCTCTGATTCCCGGCCTCTAATTCCCAGCCTCTGATTCCCCATCGCTGATTCTCCGCCTCTGATACCCCAACTCTGATTCCCCGCCTCTGATTCCCCAGCTCTGATTCCCCACCTCTGATTACCCGCGTCTGATTCCCTGACGCTAATTCCCCACCTCTGATTCCCCATCTCTGATTCACCACCTCTGATTCCCCACCTCTGATTCCCCATATCTGATTCCCCGCCTCAGTTTCCCCGCCTCTGATTTCCCGCCTCAGATTCCCCATATCTGATACCCCGCCTCTGATTCCCCAACTCGGATTCCCCGCCTCTGATTCCCCATCTCTGATTCTCCGCCTCTGATTCCCCTCCTCTGATTGCCCATATCTGATTCCCCGCCTCTGATTCCCCATATCTTATTCCCCGCCTCTGATTCCCAAACTCAGATTCCCCGCCTCTGAATCCCCAGCTCTGATTCCCCACATCTGATTCCCTGCCTCTGATTCCCCACCTCTGATTCCCAATATCTGATTCCCTGCCTCTGTTTCCCCACCTCTGATTCCCCGACTCTGTTTCCCCATATCTGATTCCCCACCTCTGATTCCCCAACTCTGATTCCCTGCCTCTGATTCCCCAGCTCTGATTCCCCGCCTCTGATTGCCCGTCTGATTCCCTGCCTCTGATTCCCCGCCCCTGATTCTCCATCTCTGATTCACCGCCTCTGATTCACCACCTCTTATTCCCCATATCTGATAAGCCATCTCTGTTTCCCCGCCTCTGATTCCCCGCCTCTGATTCCCCATATCTGATTCCCCGCCTCTGATTCCCCATCTCTGATTCCCGGACTCAGATTCCCCACCTCGGATTCCAAGCCTCTGATTCCCGGAATATGATTCCCCGCTTCTGCTTCCCCGCCTCTGATTCCCTGCCTCTGATTCCCCATCTCTGATTCCACACATCTGATTCCCTGCCTCTGATTCACCGCCTCTGATTCCCCATATCTGATTCCCTGCCTCTGATTCCCCATCTCTGATTTCCACCCTCCGATTCCCCACCTCTGGTTCCCCATATCTGATACCCCTCCTCTGTTTCCCCGCCTCTGATTCCCCGCCTCTGATTCCCCATATCTGATTCCCCGCCTCTGATTCCCCAACTCTGATTCCCCGCCTCTGATTCCTCAGCTCTGATTCCCCGCCTCTGATTCCCCGCGTCTGATTCCCTGCCTCTGATTCCCCACCTCTGATTCCTCATCTCTGATTCAACACCACTGATTCCATGCGTCTGATTCCCTGCCTGTGATTCCCCGCCTCTGATTCACCATCTCTGATTCACTGCCTCTGATACCCCTTCTCTGATTCCCCATGTCTGATTCCCCAATTCTGATTCCCGCCTCTGATGCCCCACCTCTGATTCCCCTCCTCTGATTCCCCATATCTGATTCCCCGCCTCTGATTCCCCATATCTTATTCACCGCCTCTGATACTCAAACTCAGATTCCCCGCCTCTGATTCCCCAGCTCTGATTCCCCGCCTCTGATTCCCCGAGTCTGATTCCCCGCCTCTGAATCCCCGCCTCTGATTCCCCATCTCTGATTCACCACTGCTTATTCCCTGCCTCTGATTCCCCACAACTGATTCCCTGCCTCTGATTCCCGGCCTCTGATTCCCCGCCTCTGATTCACCATCTCTGATTCCCCGCCTCTGATTCCCCGACTCTGATTCCCCGCCTCTGATTCCCCAGCTCTGATTCCCCACATCTGATTAGCCACCTCTGTTTCCCCACCTCTGATTCCCCGCCTCTGATTCCCCATTTCTGATTCCCAAATTCTGATTCCCCGCCTCTGATTCCCCAGCTCTGATTCCCCACATCTGATTCCCTGCCTCTGATTCCCCACCTCTGATTCCCAATATCTGATTCCCCGCCTCTGTTTTCCCACCTCTGATTCCCCGCCTCTGTTTCCCCATATCTGATTCCCCACCTCTGATTCCCCAACTCTGATTCCCCGCCTCTGATTCCCCAGCTCTGATTCCCCGCCTCTGATTCCTTGTGTCTGATTCCCTGCCTCTGATTCCCCGCCCCTGATTCCCCATCTCTGATTCACCGCCTCTGATTCCCCACCTCTGATTCCCCATATCTGATTAGCCACCTCTGTTTCCCCGCCTCTGACTCCCCCCCTCTGATTCCCGATATCTGATTCCCCGCCTCTGATTCCCAACCTCTGATTCCCCATATCTGATAAGCCATCTCTGTTTCCCCGCCTCTGATTCCCCGCCTCTGATTCCTCAGCTCTGATTCCCCGCCACTGATTCCCCGCGTCTGATTCCCTGCCTCTGATTCCCCGCCACTGATTCCCCGCGTCTGATTCCCTGCCTCTGATTCCCCGCCTCTGATTCCCCATCTCTGATTCACCACCCGTGATACCCTGCGTCTGATTCCCTGCCTGTGATTCCCCGCCTCTGATTCACCATCTCTGATTCACTGCCTCTGATTCCCCTTCTCTGATTCCCCATGTCAGGTTCCCCAATTCTGATTCCCGCCTCTGATGCCCCACCTCTGATTCCCCTCCTCTGATTCCCCATATCTGATTCCCCGCCTCTGATTCCCCATTTTTGATTCCCCGCCTCTGATTCCCCAGCTATGATTCCCCGCCTCTGATTCCCGCGTCTGATTCCCTGCTTCTGATTCCCTGCCTCTGATTCCCCATCTGTGATTAACCACCTCTGATTCTCCGCGTCTGATTCACCGCCACTGTTTCCCCATCTCTGATTCCCCATCTCTGATTCCCAAATTCTGATTCCCCGCCTCTAATTCCCCAGCTCAAATTCCCCACATCTGATTCCCTGCCTCTGATTCCCCACCTCTGATTCCCAATATCTGATTCCCCGCCTCTGTTTCCCCGCCTCTGATTCCCCGCCTATGTTTCCCCATATCTGATTCCCCACCTCTGATTCCCCAACTCTGATTCCCCACCTCTGATTCCCCAGCTCTGATTCCCCGCCTCTGATTCCCTGTGTGATTCCCTGCCTCTGATTCCCCGCCTCTGATTCCCCATCTCTGATTCACCGCCTGTGATTCCCCACCTATGATTCCCCATATCTGATTAGCCACCTATATTTCCCCGCCTCTGATTCCCCGCCTCTGATTCTCCATATCTGATTCCCCGCCTCTGATTCCCCATCTCTGATTCCCGGACTCTGATTCCCCACCTCTGATTCCCGGCCTCTGATTCCCGGCCTATGATTCCCCGCTTCTGATTCCCCGCCTCTGATTCCCTGCCTCTGACTCCCCATCTCTGATTCCCCACATCTGATTCCCTGCCCCTGATTCCACGCCTCTGATTCCCCGCCTCTGATTCCCCGCCTCTGTTTCCCCATATCTGATTCCCCACCTCTGATTCCCCAACTCTGATTCCCCACCTCTGATTCCCCAGCTCTGATTCCCCGCCTCTGATTCCCCGTGTCTGATTCCCTGCCTCTGATTCCCTGCCTCTGATTCCCCATCTCTGATTCACCGCCTCTGATTCCCCACCTCTGATTCCCCATATCTGATTAGCCACCTCTGTTTCCCCGCCTCTGATTCCCCGCCTCTGATTCCCCATATCTGATTCCCCGCCTCTGATTCCCCATCTCTGATTCCCGGACTCTGATTCCCCACCTCTGATTCCCGGCCTCTGATTCCCGGCCTATGATTCCCCGCCTCTGATTCCCCGCCTCTGATTCCCTGGCACTGATTCCCCGCCTCTGATTCCCCATATCTGATTCCCTGCCTCTGATGCCCCATCTCTGATTTCCGCCCTCCGATTCCCCACCTCTGTTTCCCCATATCTGATACCCCTCCTCTGTTTCCCCGCCTCTGATTCCCCATATCTGATACCCCACCTCTTATTCCCCGCCTCTGTTTCCCTGCGTCTGATTCCCCGCCTATGATTCCCCGCCTCTGATTCCCCATCTCTGATTTACAACTTCTGAATCACCACGTCTGATTCACCACCGCTGATTCCCCACCTCTGATTCCCCATCTCTTATTCCCGGCCTCTGATTCCCCACCTCTGAATCCCGGCCTCTGATTCCCTGCCTCTGATTCACGGCCTCTCATTACTGGCCTCAGATTCCCGGCCTCTGAATCCCTGCCTCTGATTCCCCATCTCTGATTCCCCGTGTCTGATTCCCTGCCTCTGATTCCCCGCCTCTGATTCCCCATCTCTGATTCACCGCCTCTGATTCCCCACCTCTGATTCCCCATATCTGATTAGCCACCTCTGTTTCCCCGCCTCTGATTCCCCGCCTCTGATTCCCCATATCTGATTCCCCGCCTCTGATTCCCCATCTCTGATTCCCGGACTCTGATTCCCCACCTCTGATTCCCGGCCTCTGATTCCCGGCCTATGATTCCCCGCTTCTGATTCCCCGCCTCTGATTCCCTGCCTCTGATTCCCCAACTCTGATTCCCCACATCTGATTCCCTGCCTCTGATTCCCCGCCTCTGATTCCCCACCTCTGATTCCCTGGCACTGATTCCCCGCCTTTGATTCCCCATATCTGATTCCCTGCCTCTGATGCCCCATCTCTGATTTCCGCCCTCCGATTCCCCACCTCTGTTTCCCCATATCTGATACCCCTCCTATGTTTCCCCGCCTCTGATTCCCCATATCTGATACCCCGCCTCTTATTCCCCGCCTCTGATTCCCCGCGTCTGATTCCCCGCCTATGATTCCCCGCCTCTGATTCCCCATCTCTGATTTACAACTTCTGAATCACCACGTCTGATTCACTACCGCTGATTCCCCACCTCTGATTCCCCATCTCTTACTCCCGGCCTCTGATTCCCCACCTCTGAATACCGGCCTCTGATTCCCTGCCTCTGATTCACGGCCTCTCATTACTGGCCTCAGATTCCCGGCCTCTGAATCCCTGCCTCTGATTCCCCATCTCTGATTCCGCACATCTGATTCCCTGCCTCTGATTCCCCACTTCTGATTCCCCGCCTCTGATTCCCCATCTCTGATTCCCCATCTCTGATTCCCAAATTCTGATTCCCCGCCTCTGATTCCCCAGCTCTGAATCCCCGCCTCTGATTCCCCGTGTCTGATTCCCTGCCTCTGATTCCCCGCCTCTGATTCCCCATCTCTGATTCACCGCCTCTGATTCCCCACCTCTGATTCCCCATATCTGATTAGTCACCTCTGTTTCCCCGCCTCTGATTCCCCGCCTCTGATTCCCCATATCTGATTCCCCGCCTCTGATTCCCCACCTCTGATTCCCCATATCTGATAAGCCATCTCTGTTTCCCCACCTCTGAATCCCCGCCTCTGATTCCCCATATCTGATTCCCCGCCTCTGATTCCCCATTTCTGATTCCCGGACTCAGATTCCCCGCCTCTGATTCCCGGCCTCTGATTCCCGGCCTATGATTCCCCGCTTCTGATTCCCCGCCTCTGATTCCCTGCATCTGATTCCCCATCACTCATTCCCCACATCTGATTCACTGCCTCTGATTCTCCGCCTCTGATTCCCCATATCTGATTCCCTGCCTCTGATTCCCCATCTCTGATTCCCGCCCTCCGATTCCCCACCTCTGGTTCCCCATATCTGATACCCCTCCTCTGTTTCTCCGCCTCTGATTCCCCGCCTCTGATTCCCCATATCTGATTCCCCGCCTCTGATTCCCCAACTCTGATTCCCCGCCTCTGATTCCTCAGCTCTGATTCCCCGCCACTGATTCCCCGCGTCTGATTCCCTGCCTCTGATTCCCCGCCACTGATTCCCCACGTCTGATTCCCTGCCTCTGAATCCCCGCCTCTGATTCCCCATCTCTGATTCACCACCTCTGATTCCCTGAGTCTGATTCGCTGCCTGTGATTCCTCGCCTCTGATTCACCATCTCTGATTCACTGCCTCTGATTCCCCTTCTCTGATTCCCCATGTCAGGTTCCCCAATTCTGATTCCCGCCTCTGATGCCCCACCTCTGATTTTCCTCCTCTGATTCCCCATATCTGATTCCCCGCCTCTGATTCCCCATTTCTTATTCCCCGCCTCTGATTCCCCAGCTCTGATTCCCCACCTCTGATTCCCCGCGTCTGATTCCGCGCCTCTGAATCCCACACTCTCATTCCCCATCTCTGATGCACCACCGCTCATTCCCCGCCTCTGATTCCCTACCTCTGATTCCCGGCCTCTGATTCCCGGCCTCTGATTCCCGGCCTCTGATTCCCCGCCACTGATTCCCCATCTCTGATTCACCGCCTCTGATTCCCCACCTCTGATTCCCCATATCTGATACCCCGCCTCAGTTTCCCCGCCTCTGATTTCCCGTCTCAGATTCCCCATATCTGATACCCCGCCTCTGATTCCCCAACTCTGATTCCCCGCCTCTGATTCCCCATCTCTGATTCTCCGCCTCTGATTCCCCAACTCTGATTCCCTGCCTCTGATTCCCCAGCTCTGATTCCCCACCTCTGATTACCCGTGTCTGATTCCCTGACGCTAATTCGCCGCCTCTGATTCCCCATCTCTGATTCACCGCCTCTGATTCCCCACCTCTGATTCCCCATACCTGATTCCCCGCCTCAGTTTCCCCGCCTCTGATTTCCCGCCTCAGATTCCCCATATCTGATACCCCGCCTCTGATTCCCCAACTCTGATTCCCCGCCTCTGATTCCCCAGCTATGATTCCCCGCCTCTGATTCCCGCGTCTGATTCCCTGCTTCTGATTCCCTGCCTCTGATTCCCCATCTGTGATTAACCACCTCTGATTCTCCGCGTCTGATTCCCCGCCACTGATTCCCCATCTCTTATTCCCCATCTCTGATTCCCAAATTCTGATTCCCCGCCTCTAATTCCCCAGCTCTGATTCCCCACATCTGATTCACTGCCTCTGATTCCCCACCTCTGATTCCCAATATCTGATTCCCCGCCTCTGTTTCCCCGCCTCTGATTCACCGCCTCTGTTTTCCCATATCTGATTCCCCACCTCTGATTTCCCAACTCTGATTCCCCACCTCTGATTCCCCAGCTCTGATTCCCCGCCTCTGATTCCCTGTGTGATTCCCTGCCTCTGATTCCCCGCCTCTGATTCCCCATCTCTGATTCACCGCCTGTGATTCCCCACCTATGATTCCCCATATCTGATTAGCCACCTATATTTCCCCGCCTCTGATTCCCCGCCTCTGATTCTCAATATCTGATTCCCCGCCTCTGATTCCCCATCTCTGATTCCCGGACTCTGATTCCCCACCTCTGATTCCCGGCCTCTGATTCCCAGCCTATGATTCCCCGCTTCTGATTCCCCGCCTCTGATTCCCTGCCTCTGATTCCCCATCTCTGATTCCCCACATCTGATTCCCTGCCCCTGATTCCCCGCCTCTGATTCCCCGCCTCTGATTCCCCGCCTCTGTTTCCTCATATCTGATTCCCCACCTCTGATTCCCCAACTCTGATTCCCCACCTCTGATTCCCCAGCTCTGATTCCCCGCCTCTGATTCCCCGTTACTGTTTCCCTGCCTCTGATTCCCCGCCTCTGATTCCCCATCTCTGATTCACCGCCTCTGATTCCCCACATCTGATTCCCCATATCTGATTAGCCACCTCTGTTTCCCCGCCTCTGATTCCCCGCCTCTGATTCCCCATATCTGATTCCCCGCCTCTGATTCCCCATCTCTGATTCACCGCCTCTGATTCCCCACATCTGGTTCCCCATATCTGATTAGCCACCTCTGTTTCCCCGCCTCTGATTCCCCGCCTCTGATTCCCCATCTCTGATTCCCGGACTCTGATTCCCCACCTCTGATTCCCCGCCTCTGATTCCCTGCTTCTGATTCCCCATCTCTGATTCCCCACATCTGATTCCCTGCCTCTGATTCCCCGCCTCTGATTCCCCGCCTCTGATTCCCTGGCACTGATTCCCCGCCTCTGATTCCCCATATCTGATTCCCTGCCTCTGATGCCCCATCTCTGATTTCCGCCCTCCGATTCCCCACCTCTGGTTCCCCATATCTGATACCCCTCCTCTGTTTCCCCGCCTCTGATTCCCCATATCTGATACCCCGCCTCTTATTCCCCGCCTCTGATTCCCCGCATCTGATTCCCAGCCTCTGATTTCCCATGTCTTATTCCCCGCCTCTGATTCCCCGCCTCTGATTCGCCATCTCTGATTCATCGCCTCTGATTCCCCACCTCTGATTCCCCATATCTGATTCCCCACCTATGTTTCCCCGCCTCTGATGCCCTGCCTCTGATTCCATGCCTCTGATTCCCAACCTCTGATTCCCCACCTCTGATTCCCCATATCTGATTCCCCGCCTCTGTTTCCCCGCCTCTGATTCCCTGCCTCTGTTTCCTCATATCTGATTCCCCACATCTGATTCCCCAACACTGATTACCCGCCTCTGATTCCCCAGCTCTGATTCACCACCTCTGATTCCCCGCGTCTGATTCCCCGCCTCTGATTCCCCATCTCTGATTCCCTATCTCTGATTCCCCAATTCTGATACCCCGCCTTTGATTCCCTGCCTCTGATTCCCAACCTCTGATTCCCCATCTCTGATTCCCGGACTCTGATTCCCCACCTCTGATTCCCCGCCTCTGATTCCCTGCTTCTGATTCCCCATCTCTGATTCCCCACATCTGATTCCCTGCCTCTGATTCCCCGCCTCTGATTCCCCGCCTCTGATTCCCTGGCACTGATTCCCCGCCTCTGATTCCCCATATCTGATTCCCTGCCTCTGATGCCCCATCTCTGATTTCCGCCCTCCGATTCCCCACCTCTGGTTCCCCATATCTGATACCCCTCCTCTGTTTCCCCGCCTCTGATTCCCCATATCTGATACCCCGCCTCTTATTCCCCGCCTCTGATTCCCCGCATCTGATTCCCAGCCTCTGATTTCCCATGTCTTATTCCCCGCCTCTGATTCCCCGCCTCTGATTCGCCATCTCTGATTCATCGCCTCTGATTCCCCACCTCTGATTCCCCATATCTGATTCCCCACCTATGTTTCCCCGCCTCTGATGCCCTGCCTCTGATTCCATGCCTCTGATTCCCAACCTCTGATTCCCCACCTCTGATTCCCCATATCTGATTCCCCGCCTCTGTTTCCCCGCCTCTGATTCCCTGCCTCTGTTTCCTCATATCTGATTCCCCACATCTGATTCCCCAACACTGATTACCCGCCTCTGATTCCCCAGCTCTGATTCACCACCTCTGATTCCCCGCGTCTGATTCCCCGCCTCTGATTCCCCATCTCTGATTCCCTATCTCTGATTCCCCAATTCTGATACCCCGCCTTTGATTCCCTGCCTCTGATTCCCAACCTCTGATTCCCCACCTCTGATTCCCCATATCTGATTCCCCGCCTCTGTTTCCCCACCTCTTATTCCCCGCCTCTGTTTCCCCATATCTGATTCCCGGCCTCTCATTCCCCAGCTCTGATTCCCCGCCTCTGATTCCCCATATCTGATTCCCCGCCGCTGATTCCCCGCCTCTGATTCCCCATCTCTGATTCACCAGCTTTGATCCCCCGCCTCTGATTCCCCATGTCTGATTCACCGCCTCTGTTTCCCCACCTCTGATTCCCCGCCTCTGATTCCACATATCTGATTCCCCGCCTCTGATTCCCCAACTCTGACTCCCCGCCTGTGATTCGCCAGCTATGATTCCACGCCTCTGATTCCCCACGTCTAATTCCCTGCCTGTGATTCCCTGCCTATTATTCCCCGCCTCTGATTCCCCGCATCTGATTCCCTGCCTCTGAATCCCCACCTCTATTCCCTGCCTCTGATTCCCAACCTCTGATACCCTACCTCTGATTCTCCATATCTGATTCCCCGCATCTGATTCCCCACGTCTGATTCCCTGCCTGTCATTCCCTGCCTCTTATTCCCCGCCTCTGATGCCCCGCATCTGATTCCCTGCCTCTGAATCCCCACCTTGATTCACTGCCTCTGATTCCCAACCTCTGATTCCCCTCCTCTCATTCCCCATATCTGATTCCCCACCTCCATTTCCCTGCCTCTGATTCCCCGCCTCTGTTACCCAATATCTGATTCCCCACCTCTGATTCCCCAACTCTGTTTCTGCACATCTGATTCCCTGCCTCTTATTCCCCACCTCTAATTCCCGGCCTCTGATTCCCGGCCTCTGATACCCTACCTCTGATTCTCCATATCTGATTCCCCGCCTCTGTTTCCCCGCCTCTGATTCCCCGCCTCTGTTTCCCCATATCTGATTCCCCGCCTCTGATTCCCCAACTCTGATTCCCCGCCTCTGATTCCCCAGGTCAGATTCCCCGCCTCTGATTCCACGTGTTTGATTACCTGCCTCTGATTCCCCGCCTCTGCTTCCCCATCTCTGTTTCACCGCCTTTGATTCGCCACCTCTGATTCCCCATATGTGATTCTTCTCCTCTGTTTCCCCGCCTCTGATTCCCCGCCTCTGATTCCCCATATCTCATTCCCCGCCTCTGATTCCCCGCATCTGATTCCCTGCCTCTGAATCCCCACCTCTGATTCCCTGCCTCTGATTCCCAACCTCTGATTCCCCTCCTCTGATTCCCCATATCTGATTCCCCGCCTCCGTTTCCCTGCCTCTGATTAACCGCCTCTGTTTCCCCATATCTGATTCCCCGCCTCTGATTCCCCAACTCTGATTCCCCGCCTGTGATTCCCCAGCTCTGATTCCCCGCCTCTGATTCCCCGCGTCTGATTCCCAGCCTCTGATTCCCCATGTCTGATTTCCTGCCTCTGATTCCCCGCCTCTGATTCGCCATCTCTGATTCATCGCCTCTGATTCCCCACCTCTGATTCCCCATATCTTATTCCCCACCTATGTTTCCCCGCCTCTGACTCCCCGCCTCTGATTCCCCGCCTCTGATTCCCCATCTCTGATTCCCGGACTCTGATTCCCCACCTCTGATTCCCTATCTCAGATTCCACACATCCGATTCCCTGCCTCTGATTCCCCGCCTCTGATGCCCCGCCTCTGATTCCCAATCTCTGATTCCCCTCCTCTGATTCCCCATATCTGATTCCCCGCCTCCGTTTCCCTGCCTCTGATTCCCCGCCTCTGTTTCCCCATATCTGATTCCCCGCCTCTGATTCCCCAACTCTGATTCCCCGCCTCTGATTCCCCAGCTCTGATTCCCCGCCTCTGATTCCCCGCGTCTGATTCCCAGCCTCTGATTCCCCATGTCTTATTCCCCGCCTCTGATTCGCCATCTCTGATTCATCGCCTCTGATTCCCCACCTCTGATTCCCCATATCTGATTCCCACCTATGTTTCCCCGCCTCTGATGCCCCTCCTCTGATTCCATGCCTCTGATTCCCAACCTCTGATTCCCCACCTCTGATTCCCCATATCTGATTCCCCGCCTCTGTTTCCCCTCCTCTGATTCCCTGCCTCTGTTTCCTCATATCTGATTCCCCGCCTCTGATTCCCCAAAACTGATTCCCCTCCTCTGATTCCCCAGCTCTGATTCACCACCTCTGATTCCCCGCGTCTGATTCCCCGCCTCTGATGCCCCATCTCTGATTTCCGCCCTCCGATTCCCCACCTCTGGTTCCCCATATCTGATACCCCTCCTCTGTTTCCCCGCCTCTGATTCCCCATATCTGATACCCCGCCTCTTATTCCCCGCCTCTGATTCCCCGCATCTGATTCCCAGCCTCTGATTTCCCATGTCTTATTCCCCGCCTCTGATTCCCCGCCTCTGATTCGCCATCTCTGATTCATCGCCTCTGATTCCCCACCTCTGATTCCCCATATCTGATTCCCCACCTATGTTTCCCCGCCTCTGATGCCCTGCCTCTGATTCCATGCCTCTGATTCCCAACCTCTGATTCCCCACCTCTGATTCCCCATATCTGATTCCCCGCCTCTGTTTCCCCGCCTCTGATTCCCTGCCTCTGTTTCCTCATATCTGATTCCCCACATCTGATTCCCCAACACTGATTACCCGCCTCTGATTCCCCAGCTCTGATTCACCACCTCTGATTCCCCGCGTCTGATTCCCCGCCTCTGATTCCCCATCTCTGATTCCCTATCTCTGATTCCCCAATTCTGATACCCCGCCTTTGATTCCCTGCCTCTGATTCCAACCTCTGATTCCCCATCTCTGATTCCCGGACTCTGATTCCCCACCTCTGATTCCCCGCCTCTGATTCCCTGCTTCTGATTCCCCATCTCTGATTCCCCACATCTGATTCCCTGCCTCTGATTCCCCGCCTCTGATTCCCCGCCTCTGATTCCCTGGCACTGATTCCCCGCCTCTGATTCCCCATATCTGATTCCCTGCCTCTGATGCCCCATCTCTGATTTCCGCCCTCCGATTCCCCACCTCTGGTTCCCCATATCTGATACCCCTCCTCTGTTTCCCCGCCTCTGATTCCCCATATCTGATACCCCGCCTCTTATTCCCCGCCTCTGATTCCCCGCATCTGATTCCCAGCCTCTGATTTCCCATGTCTTATTCCCCGCCTCTGATTCCCCGCCTCTGATTCGCCATCTCTGATTCATCGCCTCTGATTCCCCACCTCTGATTCCCCATATCTGATTCCCCACCTATGTTTCCCCGCCTCTGATGCCCTGCCTCTGATTCCATGCCTCTGATTCCCAACCTCTGATTCCCCACCTCTGATTCCCCATATCTGATTCCCCGCCTCTGTTTCCCCGCCTCTGATTCCCTGCCTCTGTTTCCTCATATCTGATTCCCCACATCTGATTCCCCAACACTGATTACCCGCCTCTGATTCCCCAGCTCTGATTCACCACCTCTGATTCCCCGCGTCTGATTCCCCGCCTCTGATTCCCCATCTCTGATTCCCTATCTCTGATTCCCCAATTCTGATACCCCGCCTTTGATTCCCTGCCTCTGATTCCCAACCTCTGATTCCCCACCTCTGATTCCCCATATCTGATTCCCCGCCTCTGTTTCCCCACCTCTTATTCCCCGCCTCTGTTTCCCCATATCTGATTCCCGGCCTCTCATTCCCCAGCTCTGATTCCCCGCCTCTGATTCCCCATATCTGATTCCCCGCCGCTGATTCCCCGCCTCTGATTCCCCATCTCTGATTCACCAGCTTTGATCCCCCGCCTCTGATTCCCCATGTCTGATTCACCGCCTCTGTTTCCCCACCTCTGATTCCCCGCCTCTGATTCCACATATCTGATTCCCCGCCTCTGATTCCCCAACTCTGACTCCCCGCCTGTGATTCGCCAGCTATGATTCCACGCCTCTGATTCCCCACGTCTAATTCCCTGCCTGTGATTCCCTGCCTATTATTCCCCGCCTCTGATTCCCCGCATCTGATTCCCTGCCTCTGAATCCCCACCTCTATTCCCTGCCTCTGATTCCCAACCTCTGATACCCTACCTCTGATTCTCCATATCTGATTCCCCGCATCTGATTCCCCACGTCTGATTCCCTGCCTGTCATTCCCTGCCTCTTATTCCCCGCCTCTGATGCCCCGCATCTGATTCCCTGCCTCTGAATCCCCACCTTGATTCACTGCCTCTGATTCCCAACCTCTGATTCCCCTCCTCTCATTCCCCATATCTGATTCCCCACCTCCATTTCCCTGCCTCTGATTCCCCACCTCTGTTACCCAATATCTGATTCCCCACCTCTGATTCCCCAACTCTGTTTCTGCACATCTGATTCCCTGCCTCTTATTCCCCACCTCTAATTCCCGGCCTCTGATTCCCGGCCTCTGATACCCTACCTCTGATTCTCCATATCTGATTCCCCGCCTCTGTTTCCCCGCCTCTGATTCCCCGCCTCTGTTTCCCCATATCTGATTCCCCGCCTCTGATTCCCCAACTCTGATTCCCCGCCTCTGATTCCCCAGGTCAGATTCCCCGCCTCTGATTCCACGTGTTTGATTACCTGCCTCTGATTCCCCGCCTCTGCTTCCCCATCTCTGTTTCACCGCCTTTGATTCGCCACCTCTGATTCCCCATATGTGATTCTTCTCCTCTGTTTCCCCGCCTCTGATTCCCCGCCTCTGATTCCCCATATCTCATTCCCCGCCTCTGATTCCCCGCATCTGATTCCCTGCCTCTGAATCCCCACCTCTGATTCCCTGCCTCTGATTCCCAACCTCTGATTCCCCTCCTCTGATTCCCCATATCTGATTCCCCGCCTCCGTTTCCCTGCCTCTGATTAACCGCCTCTGTTTCCCCATATCTGATTCCCCGCCTCTGATTCCCCAACTCTGATTCCCCGCCTGTGATTCCCCAGCTCTGATTCCCCGCCTCTGATTCCCCGCGTCTGATTCCCAGCCTCTGATTCCCCATGTCTGATTTCCTGCCTCTGATTCCCCGCCTCTGATTCGCCATCTCTGATTCATCGCCTCTGATTCCCCACCTCTGATTCCCCATATCTTATTCCCCACCTATGTTTCCCCGCCTCTGACTCCCCGCCTCTGATTCCCCGCCTCTGATTCCCCATCTCTGATTCCCGGACTCTGATTCCCCACCTCTGATTCCCTATCTCAGATTCCACACATCCGATTCCCTGCCTCTGATTCCCCGCCTCTGATGCCCCGCCTCTGATTCCCAATCTCTGATTCCCCTCCTCTGATTCCCCATATCTGATTCCCCGCCTCCGTTTCCCTGCCTCTGATTCCCCGCCTCTGTTTCCCCATATCTGATTCCCCGCCTCTGATTCCCCAACTCTGATTCCCCGCCTCTGATTCCCCAGCTCTGATTCCCCGCCTCTGATTCCCCGCGTCTGATTCCCAGCCTCTGATTCCCCATGTCTTATTCCCCGCCTCTGATTCGCCATCTCTGATTCATCGCCTCTGATTCCCCACCTCTGATTCCCCATATCTGATTCCCACCTATGTTTCCCCGCCTCTGATGCCCCTCCTCTGATTCCATGCCTCTGATTCCCAACCTCTGATTCCCCACCTCTGATTCCCCATATCTGATTCCCCGCCTCTGTTTCCCCTCCTCTGATTCCCTGCCTCTGTTTCCTCATATCTGATTCCCCGCCTCTGATTCCCCAAAACTGATTCCCCTCCTCTGATTCCCCAGCTCTGATTCACCACCTCTGATTCCCCGCGTCTGATTCCCCGCCTCTGATTCCCCATCTCTGATTCCCTATCTCCGATTCCCCAATTCTGATTCCCCGCCTTTGATTCCCTGCCTCTGATTCCCAACCTCTGATTCCCCACCTCTGATTCACCGCCTCTGATTCCCCACCTCTGATTCCCCATATCTGATTAGTCACCTCTGTTTCCCCGCCTCTGATTCCCCGCCTCTGATTCCCCATATCTGATTCCCCGCCTCTGATTCCCCACCTCTGATTCCCCATATCTGATAAGCCATCTCTGTTTCCCCACCTCTGAATCCCCGCCTCTGATTCCCCATATCTGATTCCCCGCCTCTGATTCCCCATCTCTGATTCCCGGACTCAGATTCCCCGCCTCTGATTCCCGGCCTCTGATTCCCGGCCTATGATTCCCCGCTTCTGATTCCCCGCCTCTGATTCCCTGCCTCTGATTCCCCATCACTCATTCCCCACATCTGATTCCCTGCCTCTGATTCTCCGCCTCTGATTCCCCATATCTGATTCCCTGCCTCTGATTCCCCATCTCTGATTCCCGCCCTCCGATTCCCCACCTCTGGTTCCCCATATCTGATACCCCTCCTCTGTTTCTCCGCCTCTGATTCCCCGCCTCTGATTCCCCATATCTGATTCCCCGCCTCTGATTCCCCAACTCTGATTCCCCGCCTCTGATTCCTCAGCTCTGATTCCCCGCCACTGATTCCCCGCATCTGATTCCCTGCCTCTGATTCCCCGCCACTGATTCCCCGCGTCTGATTCCCTGCCTCTGAATCCCCACCTCTGATTCCCCATCTCTGATTCACCACCTCTGATTCCCTGAGTCTGATTCGCTGCCTGTGATTCCCCGCCTCTGATTCACCATCTCTGATTCACTGCCTCTGATTCCCCTTCTCTGATTCCCCATGTCAGGTTCCCCAATTCTGATTCCCGCCTCTGATGCCCCACCTCTGATTCCCCTCCTCTGATTCCCCATATCTGATTCCCCGCCTCTGATTCCCCATTTCTTATTCCCGGCCTCTGATTCCCCAGCTCTGATTCCCCAGCTCTGATTCCCCGCGTCTGATTCCGCGCCTCTGAATCCCCTCCTCTCATTCCCCATCTCTGATGCACCACCGCTCATTCCCCGCCTCTGATTCCCTACCTCTGATTCCCGGCCTCTGATTCCCGGCCTCTGATTCCCGGCCTCTGATTCCCCGCCTCTGATTTCCCATCTCTGATTCTCCACCTCTGATTCCCCAACTCTGATTCCCCGCCCCTGATTCCCCAGCTCTGATTCCCCACCTCTGATTACCCGCGTCTGATTCCCTGACGCTAATTCCCCGCCACTGATTCCCCATCTCTGATTCACCGCCTCTGATTCCCCACCTCTGATTCCCCATATCTGATACCCCGCCTCAGTTTCCCCGCCTCTGATTTCCCGTCTCAGATTCCCCATATCTGATACCCCGCCTCTGATTCCCCAACTCTGATTCCCCGCCTCTGATTCCCCATCTCTGATTCTCCGCCTCTGATTCCCCAACTCTGATTCCCTGCCTCTGATTCCCCAGCTCTGATTCCCCACCTCTGATTACCCGTGTCTGATTCCCTGACGCTAATTCGCCGCCTCTGATTCCCCATCTCTGATTCACCGCCTCTGATTCCCCACCTCTGATTCCCCATACCTGATTCCCCGCCTGTTTCCCCGCCTCTGATTTCCCGCCTCAGATTCCCCATATCTGATACCCCGCCTCTGATTCCCCAACTCTGATTCCCCGCCTCTGATTCCCCAGCTATGATTCCCCGCCTCTGATTCCCGCGTCTGATTCCCTGCTTCTGATTCCCTGCCTCTGATTCCCCATCTGTGATTAACCACCTCTGATTCTCCGCGTCTGATTCCCCGCCACTGATTCCCCATCTCTTATTCCCCATCTCTGATTCCCAAATTCTGATTCCCCGCCTCTAATTCCCCAGCTCTGATTCCCCACATCTGATTCACTGCCTCTGATTCCCCACCTCTGATTCCCAATATCTGATTCCCCGCCTCTGTTTCCCCGCCTCTGATTCACCGCCTCTGTTTTCCCATATCTGATTCCCCACCTCTGATTTCCCAACTCTGATTCCCCACCTCTGATTCCCCAGCTCTGATTCCCCGCCTCTGATTCCCTGTGTGATTCCCTGCCTCTGATTCCCCGCCTCTGATTCCCCATCTCTGATTCACCGCCTGTGATTCCCCACCTATGATTCCCCATATCTGATTAGCCACCTATATTTCCCCGCCTCTGATTCCCCGCCTCTGATTCTCAATATCTGATTCCCCGCCTCTGATTCCCCATCTCTGATTCCCGGACTCTGATTCCCCACCTCTGATTCCCGGCCTCTGATTCCCAGCCTATGATTCCCCGCTTCTGATTCCCCGCCTCTGATTCCCTGCCTCTGATTCCCCATCTCTGATTCCCCACATCTGATTCCCTGCCCCTGATTCCCCGCCTCTGATTCCCCGCCTCTGATTCCCCGCCTCTGTTTCCTCATATCTGATTCCCCACCTCTGATTCCCCAACTCTGATTCCCCACCTCTGATTCCCCAGCTCTGATTCCCCGCCTCTGATTCCCCGTGACTGTTTCCCTGCCTCTGATTCCCCGCCTCTGATTCCCCATCTCTGATTCACCGCCTCTGATTCCCCACATCTGATTCCCCATATCTGATTAGCCACCTCTGTTTCCCCGCCTCTGATTCCCCGCCTCTGATTCCCCATATCTGATTCCCCGCCTCTGATTCCCCATCTCTGATTCACCGCCTCTGATTCCCCACATCTGATTCCCCATATCTGATTAGCCACCTCTGTTTCCCCGCCTCTGATTCCCCGCCTCTGATTCCCCATCTCTGATTCCCGGACTCTGATTCCCCACCTCTGATTCCCCGCCTCTGATTCCCTGCTTCTGATTCCCCATCTCTGATTCCCCACATCTGATTCCCTGCCTCTGATTCCCCGCCTCTGATTCCCCGCCTCTGATTCCCTGGCACTGATTCCCCGCCTCTGATTCCCCATATCTGATTCCCTGCCTCTGATGCCCCATCTCTGAATTCCGCCCTCCGATTCCCCACCTCTGGTTCCCCATATCTGATACCCCTCCTCTGTTTCCCCGCCTCTGATTCCCCATATCTGATACCCCGCCTCTTATTCCCCGCCTCTGATTCCCCGCCTCTGATTCCCCGCCTCTGATTCGCCATCTCTGATTCATCGCCTCTGATTCCCCACCTCTGACTCCCCATATCTGATTCCCCACCTATGTTTCCCCGCCTCTGATGCCCTGCCTCTGATTCCATGCCTCTGATTCCCAACCTCTGATTCCCCAACTCTGATTCCCCATATCTGATTCCCCGCCTCTGTTTCCCCGCCTCTGATTCCCTGCCTCTGTTTCCTCATATCTGATTCCCCACATCTGATTCCCCAACACTGATTACCCGCCTCTGATTCCCCTGCCTCTGATTCCCCGCCTCTGATTCCCCGCGTCTGATTCCCCATATCTGATTCCCCGCCTCCGTTTCCCTGCCTCTGATTCCCCGCCTCTGTTTCCCCATATCTGATTCCCCGCCTCTGATTCCCCAACTCTGATTCCCCGCCTCTGATTCCCCAGCTCTGATTCCCCGCCTCTGATTCCCCGCGTCTGATTCCCAGCCTCTGATTCCCCATGTCTTATTCCCCGCCTCTGATTCGCCATCTCTGATTTATCGCCTCTGATTCCCCACCTCTGATTCCCCATATCTGGTTCCCACCTATGTTTCCCCGCCTCTGATGCCCCGCCTCTGATTCCATGCCTCTGATTCCCAACCTCTGATTCCCCACCTCTGATTCCCCATATCTGATTCCCCGCCTCTGTTTCCCCTCCTCTGATTCCCTGCCTCTGTTTCCTCATATCTGATTCCCCGCCTCTGATTGCCCAAAACTGATTCCCCTCCTCTGATTCCCCAGCTCTGATTCACCACCTCTGATTCCCCGCGTCTGATTCCCCGCCTCTGATTCCCCATCTCTGATTCCCTATCTCCGATTCCCCAATTCTGATTCCCCGCCTTTGATTCCCTGCCTCTGATTCCCAACCTCTGATTCCCCACCTCTGATTCCCCATATCTGATTCCCCGCCTCTGTTTCCCCGCCTCTTATTCCCCGCCTCTGTTTCCCCATATCTGATTCCCGGCCTCTCATTCCCCAGCTCTGATTCCCCGCCTCTGATTCCCCATGTCTGATTCACCGCCTCTGTTTCCCCACCTCTGATTCCCCGCCTCTGATTCCACATATCTGATTCCCCGCCTCTGATTCCCCAACTCTGATTCCCCGCCTGTGATTCGCCAGCTATGATTCCCCGCCTCTGATTCCCCACGTCTAATTCCCTGCCTGTGATTCCCTGCCTCTTATTCCCCGCCTCTGATTCCCCGCATCTGATTCCCTGCCTCTGAATCCCCACCTCTATTCCCTGCCTCTGATTCCCAACCTCTGATTCCCCTCCTCTGATTCCCCATATCTGATTCCCCGCCTCCAATTCCCTGCCTCTGATTCCCCGCCTCTGTTACCCCATATCTGATTCCCCGCCTCTGATTCCCCAACTCTGATTCTGCACATCTGATTCCCTGCCTCTTATTCCCCACCTCTGATTCCCGGCCTCTGATTCCCGGCCTCTGATTCCCCACCTCTGATTCTCCATATCTGATTCCCCGCCTCTGTTTCCCCGCCTCTGATTCCCCACCTCTGTTTCCCCATATCTGATTCCCCGCCTCTGATTCCCCAACTCTGATTCCTCGCCTCTGATTCCCCAGGTCTGATTCCCCGACTCTGATTCTACGTGTTTGATTACCTGCCTCTGATTCCCCGCCTCTGCTTCCCCATCTCTGATTCACCGCTTTTGATTCGCCACCTCTGATTCCCCATATGTGATACCCCGCCTCTGTTTCCCCGCCTCTGATTCCCCGCCTCTGATTCCCCATATCTCATTCCCCGCCTCTGATTCCCCGCATCTGATTCCCTGCCTCTGAATCCCCACCTCTGATTCCCTGCCTCTGATTCCCAACCTCTGATTCCCCTCCTCTGATTCCCCATATCTGATTCCCCGCCTCCGTTTCCCTGCCTCTGATTGCCCGCCTCTGTTTCCCCATATCTGATTCCCCGCCTCTGATTCCCCAACTCTGATTCCCCGCCTCTGATTCCCCAGCTCTGATTCCCCGCCTCTGATTCCCCGCGTCTGATTCCCAGCCTCTGATTCCCCATGTCTGATTTCCTGCCTCTGATTCCCCGCCTCTGATTCGCCATCTCTGATTCATCCCCTCTGATTCCCCACCTCTGATTCCCCATATCTTATTCCCCACCTATGTTTCCCCGCCTCTGATTCCCCGCCTCTGATTCCCCATCTCTGATTCCCAGACTCTGATTCCCCACCTCTGATTCCCTATCTCTGATTCTGCACATCCGATTCCCTGCCTCTGATTCCCCGACTCTGATTCCCCACCTCTGATTCCCCACCTCTGATTCCCCATATCTGATTCCCCGCCTCTGTTTTCCCGCCTCTGATTCCCTGCCTCTGTTTCCTCATATCTGATTCCCCGCCTCTGATTCCCCAACACTGATTCCCCGCCTCTGATTCCCCAGCTCTGATTCACCACCTCTGATTCCCCGCGTCTGATTCCCCGCTTCTGATTCCCGGCCTCTTATTCCCCACCTCTGATTCCCGGCCTCTGATTCCCGGCCTCTGATTCCCGAACTCTCATTCCCGGCCTCTGATTCCCGGCCTCTGATTCCCCGCCTCTGATTCCCCGCCTCTGATTCCCTGCCTCTGATTCCCCATCTCTGATTCCGCACATCTGATTCCCTGCCTCTGATTCCCCGCCTCTGATTCCCTGCCTCTGATTCCCTGCCTCTGATTCCCTGCGTCTGATTCCCAACCTCTGATTCCCCACCTCTGATTCCCCATATCTGATTCCCCGCCTCTGCTTCCCCGCCTCTGATTCCCCGCCTCTGTATCCCCATATCTGATTCCCCGCCTCTGATTCCCCAACTCTGATTCCCCACCTCTGATCCCCAGCTCTGATTCCCCGCCTCTGATTCCCCGTGTTTGATTCCCTGCCTCTGATTCCCTGCCTCTGATTCCCAACCTCTGATTCCCCACCTCTGATTCCCCATATCTGATTCCCCGCCTCTGTTTCCCCGCCTCTGATTCCCCGCCTCTGTTTCCCCATATCTGATTCCCCGCCTTTGATTGGCCACCTCTGATTCCCCATATGTGATTCCCCGCCTCTGTTTCCCCGCAACTGATTCCCCGCCTCTGATTCCCCATATCTCATTCCCCGCCTCTGATTCCCCATATCTGATTCCCTGACTCTGATTCCCCACCTCTGATTCCCAGCCTCTTTTTCCCGGCATCTGATTCCCGGCATCTGATTCCCGGCCTCTGATTCCCAGCCTCTGATTCCCCGCTTCTGATTCTGATTCCCTGCCTCTGATTCCCCATCTCTGATTCCGCACATCTGATTCCCTGCCTCTGATTCCCCACTTCTGATTCCCCATATCTGATTCCCCGCCTCTGTTTCCCCGCCTCTGATTCACCGCCTCTGTTTCCCCATATCTAATTCCCCGCCTCTGATTCCCCAAATCTGATTCCCCGCACTGATTCCCCAGCTCTGAATCCCCGCCTCAGATTCCCCGCATCTGATTCCCTGCCTCTAAATCCCCACCTCTGATTCCTTGCCTCTGATTCCCAACCTCTGATTCACCTCCTCTGATTCCCCATATCTGATTCCCCGCCTCCGTTTCCCTGCCTCTCATTCCCCGCCTATGTTTCCCCATATCTGATTCCCCGCCTCTGATTCCCCAACTCTGATTCCCCGCCTCTGATTCCCCAGCTCTGATTCCCCGCCTCTGATTCCCCGCGTCTGATTCCCAGCCTCTGATTCCCCATGTCTTATTCCCCGCCTCTGATTCGCCATCTCTGATTCATCGCCTCTGATTCCCCACCTCTGATTCCCCATATCTGATTCCCCACCTATGTTTCCCCACCTCTGATGCGCCACCTCTGATTCCATGCCTCTGATTCCCAACCTCTGATTCCCCACCTCTGATTCCCCATATCTGATTCCCCGCCTCTGTTTCCCCGCCTCTGATTCCCTGCCTCTGTTTCCTCATATCTGATTCCCCGCCTCTGATTCCCCAACACTGATTCCCCGCCTCTGATACCCCAGCTCTGATTCACCACCTCTGATTCCCCGCGTCTGATTCCCCGCCTCTGATTCCCCATCTCTGATTCCCCATATCTGATACCCCGCCTCAGTTTCCCCGCCTCTGATTTCCCGTCTCAGATTCCCCATATCTGATACCCCGCCTCTGATTCCCCAACTCTGATTCCCCGCCTCTGATTCCCCATCTCCGATTCTCCGCCTCTGATTCCCCAACTCTGATTCCCTGCCTCTGATTCCCCAGCTCTGATTCCCCACCTCTGATTACCCGTGTCTGATTCCCTGACGCTAATTCGCCGCCTCTGATTCCCCAGCTATGATTCCCCGCCTCTGATTCCCGCGTCTGATTCCCTGCTTCTGATTCCCTGCCTCTGATTCCCCATCTGTGATTAACCACCTCTGATTCTCCGCGTCTGATTCCCCGCCACTGATTCCCCATCTCTTATTCCCCATCTCTGATTCCCAAATTCTGATTCCCCGCCTCTAATTCCCCAGCTCTGATTCCCCACATCTGATTCACTGCCTCTGATTCCCCACCTCTGATTCCCAATATCTGATTCCCCGCCTCTGTTTCCCCGCCTCTGATTCACCGCCTCTGTTTTCCCATATCTGATTCCCCACCTCTGATTTCCCAACTCTGATTCCCCACCTCTGATTCCCCAGCTCTGATTCCCCGCCTCTGATTCCCTGTGTGATTCCCTGCTTCTGATTCCCCGCCTCTGATTCCCCATCTCTGATTCACCGCCTGTGATTCCCCACCTATGATTCCCCATATCTGATTAGCCACCTATATTTCCCCGCCTCTGATTCCCCGCCTCTGATTCTCAATATCTGATTCCACGCCTCTGATTCCCCATCTCTGATTCCCGGACTCTGATTCCCCACCTCTGATTCCCGGCCTCTGATTCCCAGCCTATGATTCCCCACTTCTGATTCCCCGCCTCTGATTCCCTGCCTCTGATTCCCCATCTCTGATTCCCCACATCTGATTCCCTGCCCCTGATTCCCCGCCTCTGATTCCCCGCCTCTGATTCCCCGCCTCTGTTTCCTCATATCTGATTCCCCACCTCTGATTCCCCAACTCTGATTCCCCACCTCTGATTCCCCAGCTCTGATTCCCCGCCTCTGATTCCCCGTGACAGTTTCCCTGCCTCTGATTCCCCGCCTCTGATTCCCCATCTCTGATTCACCGCCTCTGATTCCCCACATCTGATTCCCCATATCTGATTAGCCACCTCTGTTTCCCCGCCTCTGATTCCCCGCCTCTGATTCCCCATATCTGATTCCCCGCCTCTGATTCCCCATCTCTGATTCACCGCCTCTGATTCCCCACATCTGATTCCCCATATCTGATTAGCCACCTCTGTTTCCCCGCCTCTGATTCCCCGCCTCTGATTCCCCATCTCTGATTCCCGGACTCTGATTCCCCACCTCTGATTCCCCGCCTCTGATTCCCTGCTTCTGATTCCCCATCTCTGATTCCCCACATCTGATTCCCTGCCTCTGATTCCCCGCCTCTGATTCCCCGCCTCTGATTCCCTGGCACTGATTCCCCGCCTCTGATTCCCCATATCTGATTCCCTGCCTCTGATGCCCCATCTCTGATTTCCGCCCTCCGATTCCCCACCTCTGGTTCCCCATACCTGATACCCCTCCTCTGTTTCCCCGCCTCTGATTCCCCATATCTGATACCCCGCCTCTTATTCCCCGCCTCTGATTCCCCGCATCTGATTCCCAGCCTCTGATTTCCCATGTCTTATTCCCCGCCTCTGATTCCCCGCCTCTGATTCGCCATCTCTGATTCATCGCCTCTGATTCCCCACCTCTGATTCCCCATATCTGATTCCCCACCTATGTTTCCCCGCCTCTGATGCCCTGCCTCTGATTCCATGCCTCTGATTCCCAACCTCTGATTCCCCACCTCTGATTCCCCATATCTGATTCCCCGCCTCTGTTTCCCCGCCTCTGATTCCCTGCCTCTGTTTCCTCATATCTGATTCCCCACATCTGATTCCCCAACACTGATTACCCGCCTCTGATTCCCCAGCTCTGATTCACCACCTCTGATTCCCCGCATCTGATTCCCCGCCTCTGATTCCCCATCTCTGATTCCCTATCTCTGATTCCCCAATTCTGATACCCCGCCTTTGATTCCCTGCCTCTGACTCCCAACCTCTGATTCCCCACCTCTGATTCCCCATATCTGATTCCCCACCTCTGTTTCCCCACCTCTTATTCCCCGCCTCTGTTTCCCCATATCTGATTCCCGGCCTCTCATTCCCCAGCTCTGATTCCCCGCCTCTGATTCCCCGCCTCTGATTCCCCGCCGCTGATTCCCCGCCTCTGATTCCCCATCTCTGATTCACCACCTTTGATCCCCCGCCTCTGATTCCCCATGTCTGATTCACCACCTCTGTTTCCCCACCTCTGATTCCCCGCCTCTGATTCCACATATCTGATTCCCCGCCTCTGATTCCCCAACTCTGATTCCCCGCCTGTGATTCGCCAGCTATGATTCCACGCCTCTGATTCCCCACGTCTAATTCCCTGCCTGTGATTCCCTGCCTCTTATTCCCCGCCTCTGATTCCCCGCATCTGATTCCCTGCCTCTGAATCCCCACCTCTATTCCCGGCCTCTGATTCCCAACCTCTGATTCCCCTCCTCTGATTCCCCATATCTGATTCCCCGCCTCCATTTCCCTGCCTCTGATTCCCCGCCTCTGTTACCCCATATCTGATTCCCCGCCTCTGATTCCCCAACTCTGATTCTGCACATCTGATTCCCTGCCTCTTATTCCCCACCTCTAATTCCCGGCCTCTGATTCCCGGCCTCTGATTCCCCACCTCTGATTCTCCATATCTGATTCCCCGCCTCTGTTTCCCCGCCTCTGATTCCCCACCTCTGTTTCCCCATATCTGATTCCCCGCATCTGATTCCCCACGTCTGATTCCCTGCCTGTCATTCCCTGCCTCTTATTCCCCGCCTCTGATGCCCCGCATCTGATTCCCTGCCTCTGAATCCCCACCTTGATTCACTGCCTCTGATTCCCAACCTCTGATTCCCCTCCTCTGATTCCCCATATCTGATTCCCCACCTCCATTTTCCTGCCTCTGATTCCCCGCCTCTGTTACCCAATATCTGATTCCCCGCCTCTGATTCCCCAACTCTGTTTCTGCACATCTGATTCCCTGCCTCTTATTCCCCACCTCTAATTCCCGGCCTCTGATTCCCGGCCTCTGATACCCTACCTCTGATTCTCCATATCTGATTCCCCGCCTCTGTTTCCCCGCCTCTGATTCCCCGCCTCTGTTTCCCCATATCTGATTCCCCGCCTCTGATTCCCCAACTCTGATTCCCCGCCTCTGATTCCCCAGGTCAGATTCCCCGCCTCTGATTCCACGTGTTTGATTACCTGCCTCTGATTCCCCGCCTCTGCTTCCCCATCTCTGATTCACCGCCTTTGATTCGCCACCTCTGATTCCCCATATGTGAATCCCCTCCTCTGTTTCCCCGCCTCTGATTCCCCGCCTCTGATTCCCCATATCTCATTCCCCGCCTCTGATTCCCCGCATCTGATTCCCTGCCTCTGAATCCCCACCTCTGATTCCCTGCCTCTGATTCCCAACCTCTGATTCCCCTCCTCTGATTCCCCATATCTGATTCCCCGCCTCCGTTTCCCTGCCTCTGATTAACCGCCTCTGTTTCCCCATATCTGATTCCCCGCCTCTGATTCACCAACTCTGATTCCCCGCCTGTGATTCCCCAGCTCTGATTCCCCGCCTCTGATTCCCCGCGTCTGATTCCCAGCCTCTGATTCCCCATGTCTGATTTCCTGCCTCTGATTCCCCGCCTCTGATTCGCCATCTCTGATTCATCGCCTCTGATTCCCCACCTCTGATTCCCCATATCTTATTCCCCACCTATGTTTCCCCGCCTCTGATTCCCCGCCTCTGATTCCCCGCCTCTGATTCCCCATCTCTGATTCCCGGACTCTGATTCCCCACCTCTGATTCCCTATCTCAGATTCCACACATCCGATTCCCTGCCTCTGATTCCCCGCCTCTGATGCCCCGCCTCTGATTCCCAATCTCTGATTCCCCTCCTCTGATTCCCCATATCTGATTCCCCGCCTCCGTTTCCCTGCCTCTGATTCCCCGCCTCTGTTTCCCCATATCTGATTCCCCGCCTCTGATTCCCCAACTCTGATTCCCCGCCTCTGATTCACCAGCTCTGATTCCCCGCCTCTGATTCCCCGCGTCTGATTCCCAGCCTCTGATTCCCCATGTCTTATTCCCCGCCTCTGATTCGCCATCTCTGATTCATCGCCTCTGATTCCCCACCTCTGATTCCCCATATCTGATTCCCACCTATGTTTCCCCGCCTCTGATGCCCCGCCTCTGATTCCATGCCTCTGATTCCCAACCTCTGATTCCCCACCTCTGATTCCCCATATCTGATTCCCCGCTTCTGTTTCCCCTCCTCTGATTCCCTGCCTCTGTTTCCTCATATCTGATTCCCCGCCTCTGATTCCCCAAAACTGATTCCCCTCCTCTGATTCCCCAGCTCTGATTCACCACCTCTGATTCCCCGCGTCTGATTCCCCGCCTCTGATTCCCCATCTCTGATTCCCTATCTCCGATTCCCCAATTCTGATTCCCCGCCTTTGATTCCCTGCCTCTGATTCCCAACCTCTGATTCCCCACCTCTGATTCCCCATATCTGATTCCCCGCCTCTGTTTCCCCGCCTCTTATTCCCCGCCTCTGTTTCCCCATATCTGATTCCCGGCCTCTCATTCCCCAGCTCTGATTCCCCGCCTCTGATTCCCCATGTCTGATTCACCGCCTCTGTTTCCCCACCTCTGATTCCCCGCCTCTGATTCCACATATCTGATTCCCCGCCTGTGATTCGCCAGCTATGATTCCCCGCCTCTGATTCCCCACGTCTAATTCCCTGCCTGTGATTCCCTGCCTCTTATTCCCCGCCTCTGATTCCCCGCATCTGATTCCCTGCCTCTGAATCCCCACCTCTATTCCCTGCCTCTGATTCCCAACCTCTGATTCCCCTCCTCTGATTCCCCATATCTGATTCCCCGCCTCCAATTCCCTGCCTCTGATTCCCCGCCTCTGTTACCCCATATCTGATTCCCCGCCTCTGATTCCCCAACTCTGATTCTGCACATCTGATTCCCTGCCTCTTATTCCCCACCTCTAATTCCCGGCCTCTGATTCCCGGCCTCTGATTCCCCACCTCTGATTCTCCATATCTGATTCCCCGCCTCTGTTTCCCCGCCTCTGATTCCCCACCTCTGTTTCCCCATATCTGATTCCCCGCCTCTGATTCCCCAACTCTGATTCCTCGCCTCTGATTCCCCAGGTCTGATTCCCCGACTCTGATTCCACGTGTTTGATTACCTGCCTCTGATTCCCCGCCTCTGCTTCCCCATCTCTGATTCACCGCTTTTGATTCGCCACCTCTGATTCCCCATATGTGATACCCCGCCTCTGTTTCCCCGCCTCTGATTCCCCGCCTCTGATTCCCCATATCTCATTCCCCGCCTCTGATTCCCCGCATCTGATTCCCTGCCTCTGAATCCCCACCTCTGATTCCCTGCCTCTGACTCCCAACCTCTGATTCCCCTCCTCTGATTCCCCATATCTGATTCCCCGCCTCCGTTTCCCTGCCTCTGATTGCCCGCCTCTGTTTCCCCATATCTGATTCCCCGCCTCTGATTCCCCATATCTGATTCCCCACCTCCATTTCCCTGCCTCTGATTCCCCGCCTCTGTTACCCAATATCTGATTCCCCGCCTCTGATTCCCCAACTCTGTTTCTGCACATCTGATTCCCTGCCTCTTATTCCCCACCTCTAATTCCCGGCCTCTGATTCCCGGCCTCTGATACCCTACCTCTGATTCTCCATATCTGATTCCCCGCCTCTGTTTCCCCGCCTCTGATTCCCCGCCTCTGTTTCCCCATATCTGATTCCCCGCCTCTGATTCCCCAACTCTGATTCCCCGCCTCTGATTCCCCAGGTCAGATTCCCCGCCTCTGATTCCACGTGTTTGATTACCTGCCTCTGATTCCCCGCGTCTGCTTCCCCATCTCTGATTCACCGCCTTTGATTCGCCACCTCTGATTCCCCATATGTGAATCCCCTCCTCTGTTTCCCCGCCTCTGATTCCCCGCCTCTGATTCCCCATATCTCATTCCCCGCCTCTGATTCCCCGCATCTGATTCCCTGCCTCTGAATCCCCACCTCTGATTCCCTGCCTCTGATTCCCAACCTCTGATTCCCCTCCTCTGATTCCCCATATCTGATTCCCCGCCTCCGTTTCCCTGCCTCTGATTAACCGCCTCTGTTTCCCCATATCTGATTCCCCGCCTCTGATTCCCCAACTCTGATTCCCCGCCTGTGATTCCCCAGCTCTGATTCCCCGCCTCTGATTCCCCGCGTCTGATTCCCAGCCTCTGATTCCCCATGTCTGATTTCCTGCCTCTGATTCCCCGCCTCTGATTCGCCATCTCTGATTCATCGC